>NC_058131.1:613017452-613084475 GCF_016433145.1 Gracilinanus agilis
CACGGAGCTGGGCCTGGCCCTACAGGTTAGGGGGCGGGGTGGGGGGAGGGGAGTATAGGGGGGGGTCACCTGCTCTCCCGGCGCTGGCGCTGGCGCAGGTGGCGGCTCGTCCCGCGCAGCAGCGCAGTTCCCGCCCGCACCACCGAGAGAAGCTCACAATGGCCTAGAGCGGCTCCGCGTCCGCCATCTTTGATAAGGGAAAGGGGGCGTGGGGGGCTTCCCTGCGTTTGACGTCATGGTGTCAGAGTTGGTTACCCAGTACGACCCCTTCCCTTTGAGGTAGACAGAGCAAGGAGGTTCCGCAGAAATCAACCTCCTTTTTACAGGTGGGGAAACTGAGGCCCAAAGAGCCGTTAAGTGACTCAAGGTCACAGGAAGTTAATAAAAAATCTGAGATCAGAGCCCAGGTTTTAGGACTTTAAGCCCATTCAGCTTGTCCAGCCTGCCTCCATCCCTAGCCTCCGCTCCTCACTTCCGCCTCCATACCTCTTTGTACTTAAAGGAGTCATCAGAGCTTGAAGGCACCTCACAGTTTAACCAAATGCAATTCAACAAACATTGATTGCATGTCATCTGTCTTATACAAAACACCGTGTCTTCAAGTTCTCATTTTACAGATAAGAAAACCGAGCCAAAACCTCGTTCAGATCCTGCCTCAGCTGCTTATTAGCTCTGTGAACTTGACTAAGTCTTAGTTCAGTGGGAAAAAAGTACAGGCTTTAGGTTCAAATCCTTCCTTCTAAAACCTACCTCTCTTTTCTAATATGTCATCTCTGGGATCTGGAGCAAGTCACTTCACAAACCTCCCTGGATCCCAGTTTTTTGTTTTTGTTTTTTTCTGTAAAATAAGAGAGCTAGATTCCATGACCTCTAGAGTTCTCTTCCATCTCTATACTCCTTTATGACCTCTGTGAGCCTCTGTTTCCCTCAGTCTTAATCAAATTGAGGGATTGTGGCAGATTATTATTATTTTTTTTTAAATCCTTACCTTCCATCTTGGAGTCAATACTGTGTATTGGCTCCAAGGCAGAAGAATGGTAAGGGCTAGGCAATGGGGGTCAAGTGACTTGCCCAGGGTCATGCAGCTAGGAAGTGTCTGAGGCCAGATTTGAACCTAGGACCTCCCATCTCTAGGCCTCTATCCACTGAGCCACCCAGCTGCCACCTAGATTATTTTTTTATTTTTATTTTTTTTAAACCCTTAACTTCTGTGTATTGGCTCCTAGGTAGAAGAGTGGTAAGGGTGGGCAATGGGGGGGTCAAGTGATTTGCCCAGGGTCACACAGCTGGGAAGTGTCTGAGGCCAGATTTGAACCTAGGACCTCCCGTCTCTAGGCCTGGCTCTCAATCCACTGAGCTACCCAGCTGCCCCTTAGATTATTTTTTAGAGTTTTTCAGCTTCCAAATTCTACAATCCTAAAACTATCCAGCATTGCTTGGTGGTCTGGAGTCTGAGACTAGAGGGTATGAGAAAAATATTATTTATTCATATTGTTCCAATCTAGACTTGTGGGCTAGATATTGCTTAATTTGGGGTTTTTGTAGGTCAGGCTAACTCCAGACCCCCTCCAGGGGAGCCAGGGATGCAAGCAATAGTTGGAACCTCACTCAAAACTTGTGTTTTGTTGAATCATGTAAACATGGAGAAATATTTTAAAAATACATTTAAAAAAAAGGAAAGTAAAAAAAAAAAAAGCTTGTGTTTTGGGTTTGCCCAATAGCTTGTGTTTTGGTGTCCACTCAAATTTTATAGAATATTTATCCTTACCTGACCAGTTGGGAAAATGCATATGTGCAGGTCACTCAGTTTGTACCCTTTTTTGTATAACTGATAAATGAAACTTGCAGAGCTTAGGTGTGGAGAGAGTGAGCCATGCCTTTTTCTGGCTCTCTACTCTGCCAAGCCAATAATAAAATTCTTTTAAAAAATGTTTTTTTAGGGGGCAGCTAGGTGTCTCAGTGGATTGAGAGCCAGGCCCAGAGATGGGAGATCCTGGGTTCAAATTTGACCTCAGCCACTTCCTAGCTGTGTGCCCCTGGGCAAATCACTTCACCCCCCCCCCCCATTGCCTAGCCCTTACCACTCTTCTGCTATTGATTCCAAGACAGAAGGTAAGGGTTTAATTAAAAAAAAAAACAAAAAAAAAAAAACAACTTTTTTTTTTTTTAGGTTTTGGCTTTGTTCTCCACCAACAAGAAGCCCAGGGTTAGATTTCCATTCTCTACTTCAGTCCTTCCAGGCTAGCTTCCCCTGGGTTAACCTCTTCAAAGCTAGGTAGGTATAGGAGGGGAAGAAGAGAAATATCTGTTTCCTTTTCCTCTTTCCCTACTGGAAAGGCATCAGTTCTTTCCCTGCTTCTAAAGACTGGACTCTAGGATGCCTGGATTTTGCAGTCCTTCAGGCTTTAATGGCTGGACTTAAATTATGAGCTTCCTCACCACTGACATTGTTGCCAGGGCTATGGCCAGTTGAGGGTTTGGATGTTTGGGCCCACCCCCAAGCGTGAAACTGCTTGGGGACCCCTAAGGCTCTGAGGAGGCTAAACTCCTAATTTAAGAATAGAGAAACCTTTGCTGGATGGGCTTTGGAAGCTGGAACTCTGATGACTGTCAATGAGAGAACCAGGAAACCCTATACAATGACTCAGAGGGAGATGTAAGAGTTTCCTCTTTTACCTCCTTTAGGCTCAGCCTTCCTGATAGTGGACTGTGAGCTGGCCCCTCACCCCAGTCCACTGCCTTCATTAACTCATTAAGAGGCAAGGTTGGCCAGCAGGAGAATGACAGGGAAGGTTCATTAGAGTATGAGAGCAGGGACTGTTTGCCTTTCTTTCTAAAACCAGTGCTTAGCACACTGCCTGGCACACAGCAGGAGCTTTAGTCAGTTTATTGACTGACAGATGAAAGACCACTAAAGTCAAAAGATAGTACCTAGAGAGGGGAAAAAGTCAGCTTTCTCAAATATGTTCTTGGAGATCTCCCCAAGCAAAAGGGTCAGCTCCTTTCCTGTGCCAACAGAAGACAGGTAGAGCCAAAAAGCACCATTCTCTCACAGATGAGTAAACTGAGTCCCACAGAGAACTGTGGGTGGGGAAAGGAACCACTGAACCCAAGAGGGGTATTCCTCAAACTAAGCCCCTTTTCCCTGCTGTATGTCCCATCGAGCACCTCTCCCCTTCCCCCCACCCAGACTTAATGTCTTCAGTATTCCTGTCTCCAGGCCTCCAATGCCAGCCTGGGGCACCAGCGTCATTTTGCTACATAAAACAGGGAAGCCGCCCACAGAGAACGATGCAAGGGTTAAAAAAAGAACTGCCAGCTTTGAACCTCAGCCAAGACTGGGTCCCTGTCGAGGAAATAGGGACCCAACCCCTACCTTTTGTTTGTCTGTCCATCCCTACCATCTTCACCTACCCCTTCCCCTAAACTGGCCTCCAAAGATCTACCCCAGCCCTCTAGTCACACCCCCCATAGTCCCTCAAATGGCCTCTTCATTGCACAATCTCTAATGACTGAATCCTCTCGCATTCCGAGAACTTTCCCATTTCCTCTCCAGATGGCCCCACCCCCACCAACCCCCTTTATCTTCTCTTCCTCCACTTTCCTTCTACCCCCACCTCATTCTGCTGAGCTGGAAGAATAGGGGTTAGGAATTTAAAAAACAAAAAACTTCCCAGTTAGTGGATTGTTAGGGAAGGTGGAGGAAATGATTCCCCCCTCACTCCAAGTCCTAAAGCAGAAGTGGCCTCTCCTATGGATATCCTTAAACCCACTTCTTATTAAAGACCCTCTTCGAACAAGGGGGTCGGGGAGAAGATTCCTGATCTTGGGGCTAGGAGATGGGACATTGACTGTCCTATTCTTCAGGGGGTGCAGCTGGAAAATAGATCTCACAGATACAAGATGGAACCTCTGGCCCTGGAGCCTCTCCTCCCCCAAGTGTTGGGAGCTTCCTTGAGCATCTTGGCCTAGACTCCTAACTCCTCTTCCTTTTTTTATAACAAATCACTCTTTCCTTGGACCACTGCCACAAACACACACATATGGCCCCAGTTTTTTCCTCCCCAAAATAGGAATATTAACCTCCATATCTCCTCCTGTGGAGACTCAAGGATATCACTCATGTAGTTGTCCACTCCCTCATCCCACTCTTCAGCTGAGTGACTGGATGGAGCTTGGGTGGCCACAGGCTCCTGTTCTTATCTCCACAGCACCCCAGGATCAACCTAGGCCTTCCATTCACAACAAGAATGATCATTGCTCACCTAAACATGCCATTTATATTCACTTTCCTATCCATTTTTTTTTCATTTGATTTTCAGAGCCACACTCTGAAATAGGTAGCACAGTTACTTTCATGGGCCTATTGTCAAGAATGATCTAAAAAGTTTCTAAGCAGCAGCTAGGTGGCTCAATGGGTAGAGCTTCAAGCCTGGAGTTGGGAGAACATGGCTTCCAATCTGGCCTTGGACATTTATTTCCTTGTTGTGTGACCCTGAGGAAAGTCACTTAACCCCATTTGCTTAGCCCTTGCCCTTCCATCTTAGAGTTGTTACTAGGGCAGAAAGTAAGAATTAAAAAAAAAACAATTTCTGTATGTCAGTTGTTTTTTTGTTTTTTTAATGCTGACCTTTATCTTAGAATCAATACTGTGTATTGGTCCCAATGTAGAAGAGCAGTAAGGACTAGGCAGTGGAAGTTAAGTGACTTGCCCAGGGTCATACAACTAGGAAGTATCTATGTGAGTTATTTTGATTATCTCAGTTTATAGTGAACAAAAAGACCAGAAAGAGGGCAGTGATTTGCCCAAGGTCACCTATGTAGTAGCAGAGCTGGGACTAAAATTCAAACCCCTTATTTTCTAGTCTATTGTACTTTCCACCATATTGAATGATGTTTTCTTTTTAGGGGAAGAAGTGGTGGGTATTCTCTACCTTAAGCTGAGGTTTAAATTATAGGGAGAAAGATGTGGATCAGACTTCCTTAATTTTGAGGAAGGTTGGAAAAGTTCGTTGCAGATTCACATGCATACATTCCCCATTCTCCAACCCCTAGGAGGACCACATCTGACAGGGTCCCAGCTAAGGGGGGAACCAAGCAAGTGGGGGAGGTGGGGGAGATTCCCAATGGGAATTCGCATCCTTGCCCTGGTCTGGGGTCAGGGAGGATTCTTCAAGCAGAAAGCCCTTGCTTCCCACACTTTCCGCCTTTCTCAGAAGAGCAGGCTGGGGCAGGCATACAGAGGGGTGGGGTGGGGGGGGGTGGAGTGAAGGTTCCTATTTAAGAAGCCCTGGATGAGCCAGGGCTCAGTGCCTGGCTGAGAGGAGACTGAGAGCGTAGGGAGGCCTGGGTGAGTGCCACTGGAAGAGGCAGGATGCTTCATCCATCCCCCATGTCCTACTGAATTTAGTTTTTGGGAGGTTTAAGGGGTGGGAGAAGGGGCCCCAACTTCCTAGAGAAGGGGTTGCAGCACTTCCTGCAGGGCAGGATTGGCTCCTTCCCCAGAATGAGGGCCCTCCCCTGCTCCGTCCCCTGGAATAGCCCTGAAAAGTGAAAGTATCTTTCTCTGAAATCTCTCTCTTAGGCATTCTCCCCCACCTCTCTTTCTCCCTCCCCCCATCTCTGTCTCTCTTGTTTCCACTCCCCTACCTATTTTAATAGAATCCTAGAGTCTGGAAGGGACTTTAGAGATCAGCTAGTCCAAACTATTGTTTTTACTGTAAAGGAAACTGAGTCCCAGGGAGATAAAGTAATTTACAAAACTAGTAAGTCATTTCCCACTCAATAGCAAAACTGGTAATCGAATCCAAGGTCTTCCATTCCCTCCTCTCCTCTGACCTCCCCTATTCATCTCTGATTCTTTTTTTCCCTCTCTCTCACTTCCTCTCCTTGCTGGTGCTACAAGCAGACAGACATGGAAGAGGCCCAACTCCTACATGGTCCAGGATCTCAGTCAGGCAAAGACCTGCCTACCACTGTCAACGTGGAATCTAGAAGCTCCCAAACTTGTAGCCTAGAAAGATTTAATGAATTCTAGTTTACTTAGCTTAAAGGTGGAAGTTCCAGGTTTGACCTTGTCACAGGAGAGTTCTTCCCTGAGGGAAAGTCCAACTTCACTTGTCTCAGACTAACAAAATGACCTTATTTGAGCTTGAGTTGGGGTGAGCATTCCCATCAGGGCCAATCCTAACTGAGTGACTCATTAGATTAGGAGGCAGAGCAGCAATCTTATAAACTGAAGGTCCTGAGTTCAATCCCTGAAAGGAAGTTGGGATACAGTGGGCTTCTGGAGACAAACTAATCTCTTTTTGTTAGTTTAAGACTGGTGAAGTTCCTCAGGGAGGAGCTCTCCTGTGTCAAGATCAGACTTGGGGCTACCACCTTTAAGCTAAGTAAACTGGGGTTCATTAAATCTTTCTAGGCTACAAGTTTGGGAGCTTCTAGATTCCATGTCAACACCACCATCACTTACCGTCCTCTGGTCTCTATTGGCTCTAGGACCCTCACCTTCTCTCCATGAGGCATCAGACATAGATTCCATTATCTGTATCTTTCTGGGGAGGGGGGTAGGATATCATTTCTTTTTCTTCACACACATTTTTCCAGAGACTCAGGACTTAGAGGAAGGATTCTTAACCTGGGGTCTATGGACTTGCTGTGTAAAAAAAATTAATAACCATTTAAAAATAATTGGTTTCCTTTGTATTCTTGTGAATATTATTTTATTTAAAAGCATTATTCTGAGAAGGGGTTCATATGTTTCTCCAGACTATAGAGGGGTGCATGATTAAAAAAATGAAGAATTCCTAGTTATAAATTGTGGTATATGATGTTGATGAAATACTATTGTGCTATAAGGAATGATGAACAGGATGATTTTAGAAAGACCTGGAAAGACTCCTGTGAACTGATGCAGAGTGAAATAAGCAGAACCAGGGGATCATTGTACACAGTAATTGCAATATTATGGCATGATCAACTGTGATAGGCTTAGCTACTATCAGCAATACAATGATCCAGGACAATTCTAAGGGACTTATGAAAAAGAATGCTATCTGCCTTCAGAGAGAGAATTGTTGAAGTCAGAATGCAGATGAAAACATATGATTTATCACTTGTTTATTTGGGTTTATGTTTGGGGATTTTGGTTTTATAAGATTATTCACTCACAAAAATGAACAATATGGAAATGTTTCATGTGATAATACATGTATAACCCAGATCATAGCTTACCAACACGGGAAGGGAAGGGAGGGAGATAAGTTAAATGATTTAATTTAGGAAAACTTTTGTGAAATTTTGTTATTACATGTAATTGGTAAGAAGTAAATACATTTTTTAAAAAAGAATTCCCCATTCTAAAGCAAATCCCTAGCTAGAGCACTCAAGCCAAGTTGAAGACTTTTCTAGGTGGAGGGAGTGAACCCTAAAATGCTAGGAGCCAGATAGAAGAGAACATTGAAAATGGCAGGTAGGAATGGAGCCAGGGACCCTTTGGATTTCATATTCTTACTCCTGAGAGAGGGATTAGTTAATTCAGGTCAGAAGCTAGTGAACAAGTAAAAACTCTTCTCTGCTTTTCCAGAGAAAAGAAGGGAGATGACCGCAAAACTAAAAGGAAAGGTGGAATGCTGCTGGCTACTAGATAGGGAAGCAAGCTATAATAGGGGTGCAGAGGAGTCTGTAAAATCTCCTGTGTTACACATATAGACCCTCTCTTTCTCCTCATTATCCTCATCAGGTTATCCTCATCAGTTCAAAGGAGTCTCATTCTAGACTCCCTCTGAAGGGATTTTATTTAGGAGTGGAAGGTTAGAGTAAGGAGCAGGTTCAGCCAAATCTCTGAAAAGGTAAAATCAGAGCAGCTGGAATTGAACTCTGATCCTCACACTTAACTTGCTTGACAGCCACAATCAGGGGCATGAGGGATGGAGCCAACTCCATCTGGTCTCCAAATTTTCAGTGTGAGCTTATACACCACAGAAAGCAACAAATTATACCAATTGGGGCCTGATTTTAATATCTTGTTGATTGTCTAAACTTGAGAAAATGTTAATAGTTCAGATTAAATTTAAAAGTATGTCTTATATACAATTCTTTTTTCAGGACACCCAGAAGCATACCCCTGCTACATCCCACTTGGCCCAAGATTAGTGTCACCTGTTCCTGCTTATGTCTACCCTCATATCTTTTTTTAAACCAGTATTTAGTACCCAAACGTGATGCTCCTGCTTGTGCCCACACCTGGCATCTGGCTCTGAGAACTGAATTCCATAGGCTGTGAACTCATGCAGATGCCCTAGGAAGTCAGTTCTGGAGTCCGGTGGCCTCGATCTAGTGGAGCCCAGATGCCTAGGGAAGCAAAGGCACTGTACTGTGTGTGGCCTGTGATCTATTTGGGTAATATTCACCTATGGATGTATTTAAGCAGCCATCTCCAAGGATCTGGGTCAGCTTCACAAAGTTTGTAAACCTGGCAATAAAAAATAACATTAATGGAAGGAAAAAAGATTAAAACAGTATAAATGTGCTTTTTAAAAAAACAGATAATAGTAAATAAAAATTCGAGTTGAATATTCTATTGTGAAACAATCTTCCTATATATACTTTTCTGCCCTTCTATGAACAGAATCCAAGATATTTAATTTGTAATACTCTTCCACATCTATTACTTTCAAAATTTGTTTTACTAAAAGATGTTTTCCTGAAGTACTTGTTCCAGTGCATATTAATGAAAAAGCATCAAATAAATACATAGAACCATCATCATCTTTGAATGCCAAGAGTGTGAAAACTCTCAGCTCTCATATAAAAACTCAAAACTCTCTCCCCTGAGGAGAATGAGATGGTGCTGCTAAGGATCTAATAACAACACCCTTTGTAAGTCACACAAATGGATTCATCCAATTGATGCTTTTTTTAAACAAAAGGCCATGGTGGGCTATCTAAATAGAGTAAGTATTGTATCAAATGAGTTGTTTATAACCATGCTCAAATGAACTGGATATTTTACCCTCATAGATCACTATTCTCAAATCTTTTAAATCCCTTTTAATAATTGTGCAATTTGTTTGTATTTCAAAGCATGCTCTGTATACAAGAGTTACTCCCATATTAAACAACCAATCCAAGTACAACTGGCTGTCTCCTTGAGGTAACACAAGATAGACCATAAGTCACTCTTCTCTAAGATAACCAATTTAACCTTAATCTCACTAAATAATAGATTTCCACTTTAGTTTCAGCAACTACCAAAACATTGTCCAATTATTCCTCTTAGATGTTTCAAGGACCTTATCTCATTTATGAATTTATAACTAGTTACAGGCAGATTACAAGCCCAAATATTCATCTGCTTGGTCGTTTAAATAACTAAAGTTTTACACACCTGCATCTTATTATAGCCGCTCAGATTAGTAACTCATGGTACTGACTCAGTAGTCAGTATTAGCCTATTAAAGACTGATCACCCATTAGGATTATAGAAATTTATCACAAAAGGAAAAAGAGGGACATAGAGCTATAGTAAGGGAGAAATAGTCCCCTAGCTTATTGCATCAGTACCAAGATGGGGTCATATATTGTACAGCTAGTCCCAAGATCAACCAGGTGGGAAATTTTCCCATTCAAGAGGAAATGTCATATTGGGAGAACCACTTCAGGAGAGTCCCACATCAGCCCATGCCACTAATTGCTTTCCCAGTTTTCCCTTGAGATGGAGTTCTACCTGCATTTTATAACCATCACTCCCATAAGGATGCTGGCATTATTATCTCAATAGCATTTCTTGAATAATATCAATTGCAACTAGTAAAATTTAACCTCAAATAACAAATTTCACTAATCCTGCTTAGGAGTGGCTATAAAGTAGCCTTATGTTATTATAATAATATTTGTTTATCAATAATTAAGTACCAGACCTCAATATCCTTTTCCTAGAGTCTAAGCTTATCCTATTATAGACATCCAACATCAGAATTTTGGAAAATAATTACATTCTGGAATTCCATATAGATAGCAAATACACAATAGTTTACCAAAAAACATTAAAACAGCACCGGCCATTTGCTATAAATCTCCAGATCAACAGATATTCATCTCTTAAATTATATTCCTCCCCATAACAAAATAAAACATAAGCCCATTCTAGGTAGATGTAAGACTAGTTCTTTCACTTCTGAATCTCATATTGTCAGGTAGAAGCATTTATCTACCTTGCCCAGGGTGGGATCCTTGAGAGACTTCTCTTAGGGTGGGGGACCCTAACAAAGAGTACTCAGCCCACACAGGGAGTCTTGGAGGAGTCTATTATTGCTGCTGGATGCTTCTTTTTTCTGGGTCAGAGGGAGCTTGAAATCACCAGTTGTGGGTTGGACTGTCCACTAGATGAGACAGATGTATCAGATCTCTTCAGCTTTCCTGCAGAAGGACTTTTCCACCTGGGCTACAGAGTGTCCTTTTCCCATAGAACTAGACTCCAGGTTCTAGCTATCTACTTGATAGCTAGAACTGGTCTGGGCTGGTTCTCTAGAAAATGACTGGGAGACAAAACAGTTTACCTCTGAAGGTTTTGAGTGAGTCCCTGCACCAGGACAAAAAAGAATAATCCCATTGATCTGCTCTAATAGATTCATACCACATTTGGGGGTGATAAGCACAGTATAAATTTTTGAAAATCTTTTGTATAATATTCTTTTCTAATATTCCCCTTTCTTAAATATAGCTTAAATTGAACCTGATGTAAAAAGGAAGTTATTAGGATGTATAAAGTTATTACCCCTTTAAAGCAAAAGTGTGTTCATAAAACTGTAGTCTGTGAAGTAAAGACTTTGAAGGAATGACAAGTTAAATCAGAGTCAGAGAATTTGGGGAAGATAAGTTCCTTAATCAGAGGAAGGAATCCTTCATCTGTTTGGTTTGGAAAGCAGAGAGTGGGCAAGCCCCAGTGAAAGGGGCAGAAAGGCAATGAGATCATCTGGACCAGGAAGGACCTGTTGCTTGAAAAGGCGAAAGAGCTTAGCATGAGGTCAGATCAACTGAAGTGGGAAGTGAAGAATCAGCTGAAAGAGGAAATAGCTGAGACTGGTTCTTCCTCCCATTCCAGTAGAGTTGGAGAGTTATCAAAGGAGACTTAGCTGGGGAGGTGGGGGAGTGACAGATCAATATGACTGAAAACCTCAAATCCAAAGCTTATTGGTATGGGACTCTCACCTTATTGGTGGAGGTCAATGCCCCAAGCCTTTGTCAGGGGAGGAGTAGAGTTGTTGAGAGCAAGAGAGGAGAGAGGTTCTGTTTTCTCCAAACTTGAATCTCTGAAAGACTCTTGACTACACTCACTTTGGGCACTTTGGGATTCTGGCTGGACAATGCCAACCCCACTTCAGGTTGTAGCAAAAAAAGACAGTGGAAAGATAAGAGAGGAACTTACAGTCTCCATCATGTCCCTAACCCAGCTCGCTACACTAGACTTCAAGAAACTTCTCCTCGAGTGAAAAGGAACACTGTATGATGAACAACTGTAAATAACAGCTGTTCTCAGCAATATAATGTTCCAAAAGTATCCCAATGGTCTCATGATAAAAAGAAAAAAGGACGTCTGCTTCCAGAGAAAAAGAACTAAGTCTGAATCTAGACCAAAGGAAACTTTTTCATTTTCTTTCTTAATTTTTTTTCTATTTAATCTTTCTTCCCCAAAAGGATTAATATGGGGAAATCCTTTTTACATGATTGCACATGTAAAATTATATGAGATTGCTTACTACCTCATCAGGGGTGAGAAGATGGGGTAGAGGGAAGGAGGGAAAGAATTTGAGACTCAATATTATTTGAAAAATGTTGGAAACTGTTTTTATATCTAATTGGGGGAAAATAAAATAAAATATAATATAAAGGTAAAAAATCTAGGTTGAGATGAGTTAACCCCAATGCCAATGGGAGAACTAGTTGTTGTTACTGCTCAGTCACATCTGATTCTTCCTGACCCAACTTGGGGTTTTCTTGGCAAAGATACTGGAGAAGTTTTTCATTTCCTTCTTCAGGTCATTTTACAGACGAGGACACTGAGGCAAACAGAGTTAAGTGACTTGTCCAGGGTCACAACAGCTAGTGTATGAGGCCAGATTTGAACTGAAGTCTTCCTGACTTTAGGCTAGGTACTCTCCACTGTCCATCTAACTGCACTTTCATCTTGTTTTCTCTGGTATATATTCTACGTGTGCTTTCTCTTTTTTTCCATTTTTGCTATTCAACTTGGATAAATGGGCTTCTTGTGTATTGTGAGGGTTTATTTTTCATATATTAATTTCTATTTAAGGGTTTTGGATTAGAGAAAATTTTGTTTATTCTTGTGTTTGGCATTCTGGGTCAGAGATTCTGCTTTTTACATTTTCTTTGTCTTTAGGAATCTCAATGATGTCTTCTCTTTTAATAAAATTTAGTTAATAGAAAAGTGAATCAAGGATTCTCTTCCAGCCTATGTGACCTTCATCACACAGGGATGAGGAGGGGTGGATAGTTTGATGGACCACCTCTTATTTAGCTATTTACTCATTAGAGATGTCTTGGGATATTCAAGGGAGGGACTAAATAATGAACTCCTAAAACTCTAGTTATAGATCTGCCTGTTGAATTTTGGGATCTTTGGTCATTGGGGGGGGGTCTCTGATCTATCATTGTATTGGTTACAATGCTAGCCTAATCTATAAATTGATATTTGTACCCAAAAACAGTCTCTCAAAATAATTTTAATCATAAGGGTGTTGACTGTGGAATTGGTATTTGGTGGAAAGGAAGTCAAAGTTTGAACTTAAAGTTTGAGGTCCTGCTTCCCTCATTAATGAAACAGTAACTAGATTGAACTTGACAGCTATATCTCCTAGATTAACAATATTTAAAGGGGCAGATAGATACAATTCTAGTCCAATACTCCTTCTCTCCAAGGAGATCAATGGCCAAACCTCTAGTCCCAATCGCCTGCTTTTCCTCCAGGCAGGAAATGACATTTCCCTTAGAGAAGGGGAAGGGAAGTAATGTCTATTTGGCCTCCTTTCAAGCCACACAATAATACTCCTATGCTATAAGTGGGGGGACAGCTCTCATAACACATCTATAAAATCAGGGGATTAGATTAGAAGACTGTGTAAGGGTTCTTAACCTGGGATCCCTTGTAAGAAGCCCATGGATAGATTTGAGGGATCTGAACTTAGATGGGAGAGGGGATATATCTTTATTTCAATATAATTGGTGTAGTGTTCCAGGTATAAACAAATCAAGAAAGTATTAAAGATGCATTCAAAAGCTGACTCTTATGAGTAAAGTGCTCATGTACCAGACTTATGGATATATTTCTAATATTTCACATGATTGATTTCTGGATCCTTGAACTGAATCGGAGCTCAAATCTGGTGGTATTCAAACCCCTCCCCACATCCGCAGTCTGGAAGGCTGGCCAGCAATTTCTATGGCTTCTTTGTAATGTCAAAAGCACTCATTTAGCACTTATGAGATAGGGCCAGTGTGCTGTAGGTCAAAGGAACTTCTGGTCTGGGCATTGGCTACTCCATTGCCTTAGGATCTGGCTCTTTTATCTTGTCATTGATTACTGATATGATGCCAATTTTTCTGCTATGTCACCTATTTGATTAACTATCCTGCACCCCGCATTCCGAAGAAACTCAATAAAATCCAGTCTGTCTGTCTGTCTGTCAAAAAAAGCTCGACCACCATCAGAGCTAGACAGCACAAGTTTGACATTATGCTGGAGTATCCTGTGCCTCTGTTCCTCTTTACTCACTTTATGTCCTCCCTTCCTTAATCTTTAAACCCTTCAATCCATATTCCCTCAGTCCCCAGCTTCCCTTTCAGGTGGTCAACCCAAGCAAGAATATTTTGTAGCTGCTGGTCAGCTACAGTTGGTTTCCTTTGTGATCTCATACATTCTACTTTATGCATTTAAAAACATTTTTCTGAGGAGTCCATAGACTTCCATAGCCTGCCAAAGGGTTAAAGCCCTCTGGTTTAAATATATATCAATAAATATATTGATTCTATAAACTAGACCTGGACAGCTAGGTAGGAAAGTAATTATAGAATTCCAGGCCTTGAGTTAGCAAGATCTGAATCAAATTCAGCCCCAGCTGGCGCTTACTAGTTACAGGACTCTCAGCAAGTTGCTTAACCTCTGTTTGCCTCAGTTTCCTTAAATGTAAAATGGAGATAATATTAGCAACTGCCTCATAGGATTGTTGTGAGGATCAAATGAGGACATAATTGTAAAGCACTTAGTATGATGCCCAAAACACAGTAGACATTATATAAATACTAGCTACTTAATGGTAGCAATTATTATTATTATTATTACCTGGGCTAAAAGGTAGATGTAGTGGCTTATTCAAAATGTCAAGACCTAGCATTAGACCCAAAGTGGTGGGAAGATTACTAGACCTGAAGTTAAAAAAACAAAACAAAACAAAGAACACCTTTCGAACTTCTAAGAGTCAGCTCGGTGAATTAATGTCTAATCCCTGGGCAAGTTATTTAATCTCTCTCAGTCTTTCCTAAAATGGAGATGTCTGTAACAGATTCTTCATAGGGTTGTTGGGGTTTTTTAAATTAAAATTTTTTCCATTAAAAACATTTATTTTCTCTCCCTTCTCACCGATGAAAAAACAAACCAACAAGACCTTATAACAAATATATGTAACCAAACCAAACAAATTGCTGCATTAGTCATATCCAAAAATATATGTCTCAGCCTCAGAAGTTTGCTAAAAAATGTCTTCAAGTGGCCCTGCATGGGGAAATGTATGTACACAGTTTTAAGTTTAATATACATTATTAACATTTTCTCAAGTAAAGTCAATTGACAGAACCATAAACCTAATCAGGATTTGTAGGAATCTCTGATTGGTATAAATGCTCACACCTAAAAATTGAAAGATGGACTCATACAAACTGGGGAGAACTGACCTCAGCACCATCTTGCTCCTCCTGGACCCCGAGTACACTGGTCAATTGGGCTTGTTGTGAGGACCAACTGAGAAACCATATGTGGAGGCCCTTTACAAACCTTAAAACCACTATAAATGCTAATTGTTATTATCGTTATTACAAGAAGCTTTGTGACTTTGAATAACCCACTTTCCTCTTTAGGCCTTAGTTTTCTCCTCTTTAAAATGCAAGGATTAGATTAGGTGATTAAAAAAATAAACTATGGGGGGGGGGGGGCAGCTGGGTAGCTCAGTGGAGTGAGAGTCAGGCCTAGAGACGGGAGGTCCTAGGTTCAAACCAGGCCTCAGCCACTTCCCAGCTGTGTGACCCTGGGCAAGTCACTTGACCCCCATTGCCCACCCTTACCAATCTTCCACCTATGAGACAATACACCAAAGTACAAGGGTTAAAATTAAATAAATAAATAAATAAACTATGGGGTTGAGAGCCAGCAGAATCTAATGAGGTAATGTAACACAAGGAAAAGAGGGTTGACTAGATTTGTAATAAAGAGAGATTGACTAGATGATTTCTAAAGGTCTCTTCTAATACTAACATTCTATGAAATGAGTTACTAAACTTTCCTGGGACTGTATTTTTTACCCCCAGGATTTCCCAGAAGTTAAGGAACAGCATCAATACTGACTCACACCCTTTTGGTATTTCCTCAGAGGTAGCCACTAAGGACACAGAAAGGACTCACCAACAAATTAAAAGAGAGAGAGAAAAATCTACTGGGCTACCTGAGGGGCCATCTCCCAACATATAGCATGGGAATGTCATTGTGTGTCTCAAATGGAGGCAGGATAGACATCTCTAGCCTCTTCTTCCTTCCCCTACCTCTTCTCCAAGGGTGAATTTAATTCCTGCCAGAAGGGAAAGAAGGAAGTTGGGGCCAGAAACTTGACCATTCTGTTTTTCTCAAAGAAATGGAGTATTAGACTACATTTATATCTATCTATTCTTTTAAATATTGTTAGTCTAGGGGATGTGATTTTCAGATTCAATCTTATTTCTGATCACTATTTCATTAATTGGGGGAATTACAATCCCAAGCTTTGTGCCCATGGCTTGACCTTTTCCCACCAAATACCAGCTGCATAATGAAATATGTATAGCAATTATAAAAAAAACCCATTTATCCAATTTAACAGCAAAACAGAAATCAGAGAAAGTACACATGGAATATATTCTATCTTTCATAACTCCAGATCAGAATGCTAACACTTTTAAAACCTTCTGTTTTTTTATATGCTACATACTTTCCATACTTCCCATTTCTCCCATCATCCAGATATCTTCAGATGTCTCCTGTTTTGGACCACACAGATGAGTTTGCTTTCTTGTTTGCTTGCTTGGCTGTGGTCATTCTTGCTAGCTTTCTTCCTCCCCCAGTTCCTAGTAATTTTCCCACTCACATCTATATCTCCCACTGAATCTTAAGAGTTCAAAGCAGCACTCCATCTCTCTGATTTTCCTTCATTCTTTTTCCTCCAGTACAGCTATGAAAATTATCTCATGCTACATCTCAAAAGATCTCCAAAGGGAAGGAAAACACAGGGCAGAATCACTGGTCTCCATACTATTTACCTGTGGTTAAAGGAAAAAGGAGCAAACCCTACCTCAAGGGAAAAGATGTATTCTCTATGGCAGTGATGGTGAACCTTTTAGAGACCATGCCCCACCCCCAGATACCAAGTGTTGTGCCCCTGCCCCCTTATGCCAAACAGGGGAGGGAGAAAGGTAAGGGAGTGGCCTGAGCAATCCACTCAGGGGAGGGAGTAAGTGCTTCCACTGGGCCACTGGGCAGACGGGCAGCATGGAGGCAGAGTGGAGAAGGGGAAAGGGAGCAGCTTTGCTCAAGTCTCTCTGCCTTTCTAGTAACTAACTCTGGCAGGCTATGGTACATGTGCCCACAGAGAGGTCTCTTTGTGCCCTCTTTGACACATGTGCCATAGGTTTGCCATCATGGCTCTATGAGCTCAGGATAGTAAGTCAACAAGTAACTAACTAGCAAATGTTTGTTAAAAAGGCAAAATGATGGTGTTGGAAGGTCCAGATGCCTACCTAGGGGGATTCTGGGCTCCCGGTTCTCTTTATGGACAAAAGGAAGAAAGACCCTAGGCCTTCTCTTCCCTCCAGAGGTACCTGATTGCCTTCCCTTTCCATTTCTAACTTGGCTCAGTCCTGTTTTCTCTTTCTTCTCCCAGTATAGCTGGAGTAGGGAAGAGAAGTGGCTGGATCAAATAATCTTTCCCACATCTTTGGATCTGGTGGAACTGACTGGTGATTCTTGGGAATGCTAGGTAACTGGCTCAAAAATACTTCTTAGTTGTGGCTTGAAAGAAGAGGTGTGAAAAGACACCATTATCCCATTCCTTTGAAGAAATAGGAAGCCCATGAGTATGTTATATTGCATGTATTTTCAGATTTTTTGATGGTTTGATCAGTTTTTCTTTATATATATTTATTTACATACATATGTACATGTATGTATGTAGATGTTATATGGGAAGGCTCTCTGGGAGGGAAAAAGGAGGGTTATTGGGGGAAAGTTTGGTGTTATTTAAAAAAAGACATTTTAATAAAAACTTTTTAAAAAGACTACTCAGTAGCTCTAGCTCCAAACATTTGACAAACCCTCAAGGTGCAAACTTAATATGAGACAACATTATGATATGGTGGCCCCAAATCTAATGCAGTGTTGGGCTGCATTAAGGAGCCTAGAATGAGGTGATAGGTCTGCAGTAATCTGCCCTTGTCAGACCACATCCACAGTGGTATATTCAATTTTAGATGCCACATTTTGAGGACATGGATAAGTTTGAGAACATCCAGAGGAGGGCAAGAAGGGTAACAAAGAGCCTAATTTATACTATATAATTGGTGGAGACTCTATCAATATCAATAAACATTTATTAAGTGCCTGTGCTAAGTGCTAGGGATAAAAAAAGAGACAAAAAGCAGCCCTGCCCTCAAGAGGTTTGCAATCTAAGGAGAATTTTTCACCCAGAGAAGATTTGGAGAGCAGGATTTTGACAGATGGTATAGAGCAGTAATGGTGAACTTATGGCATGTGTACCAAAGATGGGACGTAGAGTGCTCTCTGTGGGCATGCGGCTGCCCTCCCCCACCCCAGAGTTCTTTACTAGAAAGGCAGAGGGACTCTGGTGGAGCTGCTCCCCTCCCTGATGTGCCTCCACCATGCCTGATGTCATTTTTTCACATCCTCTGCCCCTCTGCCCAGCAGCCCAATGGGAGCACACAGGGGGTAAGGTGGGCAGCTCACAGGTGGCAGAACTGGAGGGGAGGGGAGTGCTCAGGCAACTCCCTTCCCTCTCTCTACACTCATTGAGGACTTTCCACCAGCCCAGCAGCCCGATGGGAGCACTTTCTCTCCCCTGTGTGGGGTAAGAGTGGGTAGGGCATACCCAGCTCTTGAGAGGATGGAGGTTTCCAGTGACTGGGCTGCCCCCAAGATGACTGACTGGACTCAAAAGCAGATGGCTCTTAAAAGTGAGCTGACTGGCTTACTTATCCATTTTTTAAAAAATTTATTCCCTGTTCAAAAGACAGTCCAGAAAGTAGCAAAGAGACCTTGTGTTCTGGAGGGAGGGAGGGAATCCTGAGCGTGCATAGGGTCTCCTCTGTGGAAAGGTAGCCTTGGGAGAAGAAGCCCCTGGGAGTTATATGTGCTCATCTATAGACCTCTGAGCAGAGTTCAGAGACTAGAAACCTGATAATGGATTTTCCCAGCCCAGGAAATAGCAGCAACTGGGTCAATGATCAAGTGTGTATGCAAAATACAGCAGAAATAGACGTGTGATTGGCCACGTGGCCTGAGAGGGGAATTTACAGACCTCATTCCTGAACACTAGCTTCCTCCTTAGAACTATGTTGGGGGAAGGAGTATTTAATTTTCCAGGCAAATATGACACCAAAAGCTAGCTTAATCAAAGATAAGTTCATTCCTGGGCAGGACCAGCTTGCCTCATGAGTAACTCCAAGCCTCAAAGTCCTGGAATCCAGTTTTCTTGCCCCAAAAGAGGAATTTCGTAGGCTGCAGGATCCTAGAATCTAGTTTTCTAGCCAAAGGAAGGGTAGCTAGGAGACAGAGTAGATAGAGTGCTGGGCCTAGAGCCAAAAAGACTCATTTTCCTGAGTCCAAATTTGACCCCAGATATTTACTAGTGGGGTGACCCTGGGCAAGTCTCAACAATGTTTGCCTTAGTTTCCTCACCTGTAAAATAAGCTGGAGAAGGAAATGGCAAATCACTCCAATATTTTTTTCGAGGAAATTCCAAAAGATCGGGTCCCCAACTCTTTACAGTGAGTTATTCAAACAATGTACAACTGATAGGAAAAAATTGCTTGGTCAGTAGTCCCAAAATGGTTCCTTTTCATGGGGAGTCTAATCCTTGGAATTGCATTAAAAGCTTGGGATAAGCCATACAAGACTCAGAGGAGTTTAATTGATTTGTCGAAGGATCATTTGGATGGCAACCTCAAGTGAAGTTCCTTTTTTTTTAAGCGTGGAAACATTTTTATTTTTTCATTTTTTAGTCCCAAATGATCTCCCTCCCCTTCCACCACTGAGAAGGCAAGAAAAACAAAACCCATTACAAATATGTATAGTCGTGCAAAACCAATTTCAGCATTAACTATGTTTAAAAAAAAAAAAGAAAAAGAGAAAAATATGCTTTCATCTGTCCTGTGAATTCCTCTGTTGTCTCTCTGGAAGTGAATAATAAGTTTCATTTTGAGTCCTTTGAAGTGTGGTAGGTCATTATGTTGATCAGAGTTGCCTTTCAAAAGTTTATTACTGGAGTAGCTGACAAACAGATATATACCTTTCTGTTCCCATTCAATATCCTTCAGAGATCTTTCATATTTAACTTTCCTAAAAGTCTATCTCTTTAACTTCTTTTTTGTTTAATTTATGATTAGATTTTTCTAGGTAAATTGTGGTCCTTCTCTAATATAGTTTTACTCTCTATTTCTTCTTATAACTCATTTAATTTATTTTTTATTTTTTTTTTTTATTTTAAACCCTTAACTTCTGTGTATTGACTTATAGGTGGAAGAGTGGTAAGGGTAGGCAATGGGGGGTCAAGTGACTTGCCCAGGGTCACACAGCTGGGAAGTGTCTGAGGTCAGATTTGAACCTAGGACCTCCTGTCTCTAGGCCTGGCTCTCAATCCACTGAGCTACCCAGCTGCCCCTCTCATTTAATTTTCCTTAAGAATTTTGGATGCTATGCCATTTGGTGCATATATATATATATATACTTAGTATTTATATTAATTTAGTGCCTATAATATCTTTTAGCAAATTAGTTTTCCTGCTTTTCTCTTTTAATTAGGTCTATTTTTGTGTTTGTTTTGTTTATCCACTCCATTGTATAACTTGAATATCCCATTTATGTAAAATAATTTCCCCCCATTCTTTTTCTCTCTTTCCCCCCTCCTTCTAGTACATTCATCTTCTATACCTTCCATTCTTTTAAAAGTCAATCATTCCTGGCTTCAGACACTTCCTAGCTGTGTGACCCTGGGCAAGTCACTTGACCCCCATTGCCTACCCTTACCACTCTTCTGCCTTGGAGCCAATACACAGTATTGGCTCCAAGACAGAAGGTAAGGGTTTTAAAAAAAAAAAAAAAAGTCAATCATTCCAACAGAACAGAACCACACCCAGGTCTTCTGTCTAATCAGGATCTCTTTAATATTCCTGGTGATAATAAAATTCCAAGGTTTCCTCTCCTCATATAATAATGTAAACAGTTTAAACTTAGTTTCATGCTTTTGCACTCATGCTTCCCTTTTTTGCTTTTCTTGAGTCCTGTGTTTCAGTGCTAGATTTTTTATTTAGCTCTGTCTGTGCACCTTAGAATGTTTGAAAGTCCTTGATTTCATTAAAAATTCTTTTTTCCTCCTTGTGATATTGTACTGATTTTCTGGATGGGTTAGGTAATTGAAAACCTTTTTTAATTGAAAAATCCTCTGCAGAGTTGCTTATGGCCTACTGTGAAGGCTTTATATTTTGGGCCCCAGGTTATATGTCAAATTAATAAGCATTTGTTAATCATCTAATATGTGCTGGCCACTGGAGATACAAAGAAAGGCCCAAAATAGTCCCTTCTCCCAAGTATAAACAAGTTAAATTGGAAATAAGTTGAAGGAAGGTACTAAAATCGAAGATGACAAGTACTTTAAGTATCCTGTCTACATCTTGGGGGTTAGAGGTGCAGCACCCGCCTTGTCCTGGAAAATATGCAGCAAATTTTTTGGCCCTTTATTTGTGCCAGAGAAGTTTGAATTATTTATTTTTGTTTTGTGGGTATTTATAGTACTTTATTATAAAATTTGGATTATTTGGTCATAGGCTATTTATTTGTTAGGCAATGTTAACATTTCAAGCCTTTCTGTATTGTTTATTGACTTTTGAGTTCTTTTCACAAACTGTAACTTTTATTTTTACTTATTTTAATAACTTAGCTAATAAACCAAGTTAACTTTAAAGAAATTATGGGTATATTTGGTATTAAAAGATAATCTATGTTGACATTATACAATACTATACATACACATATATTTTATGCACTTCTGAGTTTCTCAACTTCTGCAAAACTCTCTCAAAATTCCCATGTTTACTCATGCTTATTTGAGATTTATCAGACTGTGCTGGGGAAAGCTGAAATGTGGAACGAATATCTGTAAAAGCTCTTCTTTTAGAAAGTAGAGCAGGGGCAGCTAGGCTCAGTGGATTGAAAGCCAGGCCTGGAGATGGGAGGTTCTAGGTTCAAATCTGGCCTCAGACACTTCCTGGCTGTGTGACCCTGGGCAAGTCACTTAACCCTCATTGCCTAGCCCTTACCACTCTTTTGCCTTGGAACCAATACATGGTATTGATTCTAAGGTGGAAAGAAGGAAAAAAAGAGAGAAAGGAAGAGAAGAGAAGAGCTTCAGTTCATACTAGATGGATGCCAGGAGGTAGAGAAGAGAAGGGAGAGCATTCCAGGAAGAGAAGATAACCAATGAAAATGTCCTGTGTTGAGAGATGGAGTATCTTGTTTGAGGCACAGCATTAGATCACAGAGTATGTGGAAAAGTATCAGACGACTGGACAATTAGGAAGCTGTCAGATCATGAAAGGTTTTAACAACCAAACAGAGGATTTACTATTTATTTACAGGTTCTTGTGACTCCTTTTCACTTTCTGCATTTTCTGTGGGCTATTTTCTAGTCAATATGCCTTTGTTACCTTGACACTCATTGCCCACATGTGAGATGAGTTATACCTAAGCTGTATTTGCAGATTTTCTTATGGTACACTCCTCGCTAGGACAATGAGCAGCACAGAAAGCCTCCCTCTAGGTCAGGCCCATGATCACATCCAGTCCAATGGAGCCAAAGTCTCTGAGGGCCACAGGCTACACAAGCAAAGATTGGATGATTACAGTTAGGCATGTTGTAGAGAGGATCTTGGGATGAGGCTGAAGTAGATGGCTATTCCAACTTCAGATTCTGTGATAAGGCCAGTAGCACAAGGGTGATTTCTCTCCACAGCCCATTTTCTCATCTGTAAAGCAGGGATGACAAATGTCTTCCCTCTCTACCTTATAGGACTATTTCAGCAGTCACTCAAATGATGGCTTTGTGAATTGTAAAGGTATTTACTGGTGATACAAGTGAAGAACCCCAAAGTTATGACACAGAAACTAAGCAACCACAAGCAACCACAAGCTAGGGACTCCCAGATCAGGATGGCTCCGAGAAACCTAAAGTTACTAACAGGTCAGGATGTCTTAGAGAAATCCATAGTCACTAACAATAGGGTGTGATTAGGCTCCCAAATGTAGCATAAAGACCCTACATGCTTGGGGAGACAGCCAAAAAACATTAACTACAAAGGCTACTTCAAGAACTATAGGGCGCCCGAGTCTGCCGATACCCGCCACCTTTCCCGCCACCCCAAACATATATAATCTATACTCTGACTATGCCCCCCCGGAACTCTCTTGCTAAGCTCCCCTAGCGTGCACTAGAAATAAAGACTTCCCTTTGCTGGGATTGCATTGTCTCGGTGTGCTCCTTGGGTGGCAATCCATTCGGACCCTAACACAAGGAGGTTATGATGTCCTTGGAAATATTCTATATGGTGATCTGGATTTGTTCATGGGAAATGGCACAAGAAAACTCTAAGCCAAAGACTTCTATCATTTGTATCTACTTTTACTTTGTAAAAGAGGGGCAGTTCTCTACCTTACACCCTTCTCCCAAGGATGTTATAAGAATCAGATCTTGGAAAAAGGCTTTGCAAAGTATAAGACGCAGATTAAGGGACTATATGGAGTTTGTATCTCAAATGCCTTCACTAGGAAATCTAATCCTTCACCTTGCCTATCTTTTCTGGGTCAGGGAGGGGAACAGTTACATAAAAACTAGGGGGCAAAAAAGGAAGAAAAGCAGAGATTAGGAGTCAGGATATGAAAGAGAAAAGGGCAAAAACAGACCTAAGAGAATTTTAAAATTTTCTTCCCCCTTCACTCTTAAGGGTGCTTTAGAGTCAGTAACAGAGGTAACAAGGCACACTACAGATAGAATCAAAGGGGCATCTAAGCAAAGTGAGTGGAATAAGGCCTTTTTTCAATTAGTTCCTAAGACCCTGCTCAGAAAGTGCATTTATTTATCAATCACCTCAGGCCCCAAGAGAAGATGCCTGAGGATGTAGCTACTGTAGATTCCCTCCAAGGATGGGCAGAAAAATTGGGGTAAGGACTGCAAGAGAGTTTCTCCCGGCCTGTGGAAGAAGAAAGTAGAAGTTGACTCTTGAGACCACAGTCTTCTTGGACCCTCTTCCTTTCATCCCCATTACACGGTGAGAAAACCAATGAGAGAGAATGCCTTTAATTTACTTTTAGTTACATGAGTCATATAAAAGACGTTTATAAAACATAATGGGAAGCACTTGGGATTAGTCCAGTCCAAGGCCTACAGGGATGGTTGGGATGGGAAAGGAGGGGGCTACTGTAAGATCAGGTCTCAGGCGAGGTCCTCTTCTCAGCAGAGGCTCAACTTCACCTAAGACTGAGATAGCCAATAAAAACATCTGAGACAGGAGGGGTGGAGAGGAGAATACAGGAAGAGGTATAGCTTGGGCATAGGTAGGGACCTGGGTTCCTTTAAAAGGTGAAGAATCTAAGCATCTTTAATATTCTCCTCCCTTTCTTCTCTTGGTTCCCAGGAGACTGGAGAACCTCCCTAGATAGTGGGGTATAACCAGACACACATCAATGGAGCATGGAATGTGATAAGATCTCAGCAAGTACGTAAAGATACAAATAATCTCCCTCCTCAAGGGCTCCCTTGAACAATCCTTGGATTTCTCCTCTGTGAATATTTATCCATTTTCAAAATCTTAGAAGTCACTGATGGTCCATGCCCCTTTAGCTCTGGTTTCCTCTGCTTTCTTCAGCCTCATCATCACTTCTGCTGGCTTCTGCCCCAGTCTCACTATTGGTAGGGTGAGGTGCACCCTGAACCCTTCTCCTCTCCACTCGGTATTCTTGTTGTCCCACAAAAGGCTTGCCTTGTACTAGGAACACCCCATCAGTATAAGTGATGGACACTTCTGTATAAGGGTAAGTTCCATACATACGGAGCAGATCATCCCGGACGAAGCCTGGCAGCTCCCTGATTGAACTCCAAACACGGTTTATCCTCCCCCATCGAAGTTCCCCCCAAAAGAAACTTCCTTCAGACCATGACTCCTGTGATTGTCCTACCAATCCTGGACTTGACTGGCTATACAATCCACCACTCCCAAAGTAGTAGGGAATAGGGTTCACATGCCCCCAGGACCAGGCTGGATACAGGAAGGGGCAATAGGAGCTCAGACTATAGAACTGAGTGGCCATGTCCAGGCACCTTGCTCGATCACCTGCCAGTGTTGCCAGGGGCTGCCTATTAAAGTTGTGCATCTGGATGGGAGGCAATACCATCGGGCCAGGCAAAAAGGTGTAGCCAAAGACTTGGGGCTGGACCCCTTGTGAGGGCAAGTAACCAACAGGATACATGGTCCAAGGCTGTTGTGCTGCTAGTGCTTTATTGTATTGCTTCAAACTTGTGTCTATGTCCCTTCAGGAGCTGGAAGCAAGAGGAGAGAGGGCCAAGAATAAACAAGGGTCAAGCCACAATGATGCCCTGTCCCCCCAGGGCTCTAAATCACCCCAGCACCAGAATTCTGGGAGAGCTCAGACTTCTGCTGCCTTCTCTCCAGGGCACATGTTTCATTATCTTCAATGAGACCACCCTACTCCGCAATCAGTCCAGTAATTCAACTCCACGGGCCCACTCCCAGAAATAGAGTGCTTGGGAAAGAGGCATGCGAACCTCTTTCTTTGAGGGAAAGGAAGAGTCTTTGCCTTGTTCCTACTATTCCATTCTCTACCCTCACACCCCCTGACACTCACCAGTTTTTGTGGATTGAGCTCAGTTTTCAGAGTATGGGAGGAGGACAGTCCTTGAGAGTGGGGTCACCAATGGGGCCCCTTTCCTCCTCCCCTGTGAGAGGCTCTCTTCCCTGTTCCCACTTCCAGGTCATTCCAAGCTTAGGCCCTCCCTCTTCTCTGTTCTTTTCCTTGGGGAAAGGACTGTTACTAGGCAAAGGGAAACAGTGCTAAGGCTAGGTGTATGCCTATAAACACAGACATGTATATACAAACACCTATGACTGGCTGCGATCCAACTCTGGGTGGATGTCCTCACCTTCCCTCATCCCCCAGGAACTCCTCCTTTAGTCCTTTTATCTTAGACTCCTCCCTTTATAGCCCACTCACTAGAACAGGGTTAGCCTTTTTTTCTGTCATGTACCCCTTCGGAAATCTTGTGAAACTTACAGTTCTTTTCTTTTCTTTGTTGTTGGGTTTTTTTTAAACCCTTACCTTTCATCTTAGAATCAAAACTGTATATTGGTTCTAAAGCAGAAGAGCAGTAAGGGCCAGGCAATGGAGGTTAAGTGACTTGCCCAGGGTCACACAGCTAAGAAGTGTCTGAGGTCAGATTTGAACCCAGGACCTCCTGCTTCTGGGTCTGGCTCTCTATCTACTGGGACACCCAGCTGCCCCCAGCTGCTCCCTATAGCTCTTTTCTTAGAATGTTTTCAGAGGTATAAAATGAAATATATAAAATTAAAAAGGAAACCAATCATACTGAAATCTAATCACCAAAATTAAAATTCATTGACCCCCTGAAGTCTATGCCAAGGACACAGAACTGGTAATACCTTTTATCATTCCTCGACATACCTAACCCTAGGCCCTTATCCTTTAGAAGTTGGAATATCAACCAGTTTCAGATGATCTTCCTTTTCCTACCTCTTAGAGTTCTGCTCAGAGTAGATATGTTCTAAAAGGGAAAATGGATATGCAGGAAATACCTTTTAAACTTAATCTGCATTATTAACATTTTTTCCCTTCACTTCCTTAAGTTTAGACAATGGCTGAAACAATAAATCAAGCCCTTGCTTATAGCATTTACCCATATATACCCAGTGTATATTTAAGGTAAAATATACACTGAAAATTTAACAATCAGCTTTCCTGAGTCTGTTTGAATGGTTCTGCCTTGTTCTAAGCCACCCTTCAAGACCCAGCTGTTGGCCTGCCTCTGCCACAATGATTGCTTTTTAAACCTACATTAACCTCTGCCATCTCTGTGTTCCCATAGTTCCTGCTATCTGTATCTCTGATCATATAGAGCCTTGGGTTGTTCTGTTTCCCTCATAAAACTCCCCTCTTCCTGTCCCATCTTGCCTCTTTAACATCTACCTACATCCCTTCCTTTTTATTTGTTTTACTACAATCCTGGTTTAGGTTCTTATCTCCTGTGTGGACTATTTTATCAGCCTCCTCACTGGTCTTCCTCTCTCTTGTTCTTCCTGTCTCCTAGATTCTACATAATGGTTCCAAGATACTCCTCTGCTCAAAAACTTTCAATGGCTCCCTTGTTGCCTCTAGAATAAAATACAAATTACTTACCTTGAGTCAAGGCCTTCTAGAACCCAGCTTTTCTAATACATCCCTATTCCTCTCACCCAAACTACATTTAGTCAGATAAGATGACTAGTTGTTAAGTTCTATCCTCCCTCAGTGTGGGGGATGGATAGATGGATGAATATAAAACACACTCTTACCTGCTGGAAGCTCCCCCTAGGACACCACAACAGCTTCTAAAATGAAGACGTGGGTGTTTGTTTCCATTATTTGTATAGTCCACCCCCTACCCTAGAAGCCTAACTCCTCACAGGTTTGTCCACAGCAATGATGAACACCTGCATTGATTCCTTCTCTCACAGAAGACTCTCCCTTGCTGATTTTGACTCTCAGCTGATTGGACTGCATTTTATAAGAGGACAGCCTCTCTCAGTTCCCAGTAGCCTTTGCTCATTCTTATTGAAGAAAAAGACAACCAACAAATTATGTCCCTTCATCCCTAGGTGTCATGTGGTAGAAAGAGAATTATTAAGGGAGAAGGGCCTCAGGCTGGGAATGTCACCTTCTAATATCCAGTGGGTTTCCCACTAGCTTTCCATATGGTATTGAGTTAAATCCCTTTTCCTCTCTGGGCCTCAGTTTCCTCATCTGTGCAATAGAGGTGTTTGCAGTATGGATCGCCACAAGATTGTTGTATGGGTCAAATGAAATCGTGGTTCTAAAAGGTCTTTATAAACCTAAAGTGTTTCAGAGATGTGAAAGGGATTGTTATTGAGATAGTACATGAAGTTCAGTCATTTTAATCATATCCAACTTTTCATGATTTCATTTGGGGTTTTCTTAGAAAAGATAATAAAGTGGTTTGTGGTTTCCTTTTCCAGCTCATTTTATAGATGAAGAAACTGAGACAAATTGAGTTTATTTTTTTGATATTTAATAATTTTTATTTTTTAGAAAACTTATGGTTACATGATTCATGTTCTTACTTTCCCCTTCACCTCCCCCCACCTCACCCCCCCATAATTTTAACATATGTCATCGATCAAGACTTATTTCCAAATTGTTGATAGTTGCATAAGTGTGGTAGTTTCAGGTCTACATCCCCAATCATGTCTGCCTCAACCCATGTGTTCAAGCAGTTGCTTTTCTTCTGTGTTTCCTCTCCTGTAGTTCTTCCTCTGAATGTGGGTAGTGTTCTTTTCCATAAATCCCTCAGAATTGTTATGGATCATTGCATTGCTGCTAGTACAGAAGTCCATTACATTCTATTTTACCATAGTATATTGGTCTCTGTGTACAATGTTCTTCGGGCTCTGCTCCTTTCACTCTGCATCAATTCCTGGAGGTCTTTCCAGTTCATATGGAATTCCTCCAGTTTATTATTCCTTTCAGCACAATAATATTCCATCACCAGCATATACCACAGTTTGTTCAGCCATTCCCCAATAGAAAGGCATACCCTCGTTTTCCAGTTTTTTGCCACCACAAAAATCGTGGTTATAAATATTTTTGTACAAGTCTGTTTATCTATGATCTCTTTGGGGTACAGACCCAACAATGGTATGGCTAGATCAAAGGGCTGGCAATCTTTTATAGCCCTTTGAGCATAGTTCCAAATTGCCATCCAGAATGGTTGGATCAGTTCACAACTCCACCAGCAATGCATTAATGTCCCAATTTGACCACATCCCCTCCAACATCCCCTACTATCATTTTAGCCAATCTGCTAGGTGTGAAGTGATACCTCAGCGTTGTTTTGATTTGCATTTCTCTAATTATTAGAGCTTTAGAGCACTTGCCCATTTATTGATTGGGGAATGGCTTGATTTTTTATAAAATTGATTTAACTCCTTGTATATTTGAGTAATTAGACCCCGTCAGAGTTTTTTCTCCAGCAAAAATCTGTATTAAGTAGGTTGACTGGATATAGGAGCCCAGATGTCACCATTTATTCCCTCTCACCTTGGTCCTGGGACTTGATTCTAGGATTCAGGGGAAGGAAATTCAAACAATATAATTAATGTAACAAGAGTATCAATGGAGACTGTATGAGGGCAACTATTTATGTTGTGTCTAAATCCACGAGGGAGCCAGGAGACGCAAAGGAAACCTCCCAACATGAAACAGTATTTAATTAAGTACCCTAGAGAATGTGAGCAGTGCAAATTGGAGTTCTGTCCTCAATAGCTCAGAGAACATATAGAACTAGAGTGACAAGAAAGACAATTTTTTTAACTTAATGTAATATTTTATTTTTCTCCAATTACATGTAATAACATTTTTAACATTAATTTTCCAAAATTCTGAGTTCAAATTCTCTCTTTCCCTCTCCTCCCCAAGATAGCAAGCAGCTTGATCTAGATTATACATGTGTGATCATGCAAAGCATATCTCCACATTGGTCATGCTATGGAAGAAGCTTCATAAAACAAAACAACAACAAAAAAATGCATGAAGAAAATAAAGTGAAAACGAATACGGGGACAACTGGGTGTTTTGAGTAGATAGAGAGCCAGGCCTAGAGTAAGGAGATCCAGGGCTCAAATCTGGCCTCAGATATTCCCCAGATTGTGTGACCCTGGGCAAGTCACTTAATCCCCATTATTTAGCCCTTAGTCTTCTGTCTTAAAATTGTTACTAAGACAAAAAGTAAGAAGTTTTTGTTGTTGTTGTTTTTATGGGGAGAAAAAGAAAACAGCATGCTTTGATCTGCATTTAGATTTCATCAATTCTTTCTCTGGCAGTGGATAGCATTTTTCATCATAAGTCTTTTAGAATTGTCTTGGATCATTGTGTTGCTGAGAATAGCCAAGCCATTCATAGTGGATTCTCATTCAATGTTACTATTACCATGTACAATGTTCTCCTTGGTTCCACTCATTTCACTTTACATCAGTTCATATAGGTGAAAAGACATTTCTTGGATAAAGTGGAACTAGAGACGAACCTTGTGACATGAATAAAATTTAGATGGGAAGGCAGTTTCTTCCCACCTGAAATTTCTTCTTTCTCTCCTTGTTATCTAGTTCTTCCCCATATAATGTCTTGTTTCTCCAACCAAACTGTGAGCTCCCTGAAAGGGACAGAATTAATTTCTTCCTTTTCTTTTCTTCCTTCCTTCCTTCCTTCCTTCCTTCCTTCCTTCCTTCCTTTCTTTCTTTCTTTCTTTCTTTCTTTCTTTCTTTCTTTCTTTCTTTCTTTCTTTCTTTCTTTCTTTCTTTCTTTCTTTCTTTCTTTCTTTCTTTCTTTCTTTCTTTCTTTCTTTCTCTTTCTTCTGTCATCCTTCTCTATTATAACAACCTTCTGATTGGTCTCTCTGCCTCAAGTTTTACCCCACTCTAGTCTAGTTTCCACTTATCTGTCAAAACAAAGTTCCAAAAGTACAGTTCTGAATATATTACCCTTCCTATGGTATAAACTGTTATGACTCCCTATTACCTCCAGGTTCAAATATAAAATCTTTTGTCTGGTGTTCAAAGCCCTTCCTAACGTGCCTCCTTCTTGTCTAGTCTCCTTATTACCTTACACACTCCTGTGTCCTTTGCAATCCAGGAACATTGCCCTTTTTTGCTGTTCCTCACATAAAACATTACATCTCCTTATTCCAGGCATTTTTGATAGCTGTACTCCATTGCTTGGAATTTTCTCCCTCCTCATTTCTACCTCTTGGCTTCCCCTGGCTTCCTTCAATTTCTCACCTTTTTTGAGAAACCTTTCCTGGTTCCCCTTAAAGTTAGTGCCTTCCCTCTGTTACTGATCTCTTAGTCCTGTATATGTCTGGTTAATATATAATTGTGTATTTGTTGTCTTCCCATTTAGACTATGAGCTCCTCATGAGGGGGAACTGTCTTTGACCTTTCATTGTATCCCCAGGCACTTAGCACAGTGTCCAGTATGGAGAATCAATCACTTTTAAAAATTCTTTAAACATTTCATTTTTGTTTTTAGTTTCTCATTTTCTCCCTCCCTACCTAATCCTTTGAGAAGGCAAGAAATATGGTACCATTATACATATACGGTCATGCAAAATAAATTTCTGAATTAGCCATGTTTAAAAAAAAGAAAAGCTGTGTGACCCTGGGCAAGTCACTTGACCCCCATTACCCACCCTTACCACTCTTCCACCAAGGAGTCAATACACAGAAGTTAACGGTTTAAAAAAAAGAAAAAGAAAGAAAGAAAAAATTAAGAAAGGGAGGAAATTCTTTCATCTGTACTCTGAGAACATTAGTTGTCTATCTGGAGGTAGATAGCATTTTAGTCCTTGGGAGCTGTCTGGTTCATTGTGTTGATCAGAGTTACTAAGTCTTTCACAGTTGATTATCTTTACAACATTGCTGTTACTTTGGAGATTGTTCTCCTGGTTTCTGCTTATTTCACTGTGCATTAGTTCATATAGATCTTTCTGGAATTTTCTGAAATCATTCCCTTCATTGTTTCTTACAGCACAATAGTTTTCTATCACATTCATATACTACACTTGTTCAGTCATTTCCCAATTGATGGGCATCCCTTTAGTTTCCAATTCTTTGCCAACAGGAAAAGAGCTGCTATAAATCTTTTTGAATAGATGATCCTTATTAGTAGGCACTTAATAAAAGTTTGTTTACTGCTTGACTGACTTAGGTACTGTGGCAGGTCAAGTTCTAGTCATAGAAAATATGTCATACAAACAGAATAAGCCCTAATTTGATTTGAATTGAAATGGAAGTGAAGAGTATGAGTATCAGTGTGGATGGCACTGACAGGGAAGAATTTGGGAAAAGTTGTCACCTTCTTCCCATACAGGAAAAAGGAGGTGGGATTTCAGTTATTGCTTGATGCCAGGAAGAGAGAGATAGATGTCTTAATGGACTGGGGAACATTATAGATGGAGTGAAAGCATAAGGGTGGGAGGTAGAGGTGAGCTGAGTAGAGCAGAAAGCATGAAAACTAGGTTCAAGATGAAGAGCAGAGGACAAGGCCATATCTGGGCATACAGAGATCCTCGGTAAAGATTTCATAACTGATTGGCTTTGGATTACTCACCTCTGAAATGAAAGGTTGGACTAAACGGTTTCTAAGATCTCTTTCAATTCTAGCATTGTATGATTCTATAATTAGAAGATAATCTACTATGGAAGACTTTTATAAAAGAACTATAGCTGGGGCAGGATGATTATGCCTTTGCATCAGGGTAGAATTCAGAGAATATTGATAGTAATTTATACTCCTTTGGTATAGTAGCGACAACTTAACATCTAGTTAACAAGAATAATTCCTTAAAAAAAGAAGTTACTAGTTGATGGGCTAAGGGGGAGGTTGCTTTCCCTTACTCCCATATCAGAGCAGAAATGTTCTTTCCTCATTCCCAATTACGCAAGGGAATGTATTTTGCCATTTGCCCTGGGTTCAGGGTATGGCATTTGCCCCAGAAGAAAAAATTCCTAATTAAAGCTCTGTTTCAAGGGAATATGGTATGGTGTACAGAACACTGAATTAGAGGGGGCACCTAGGTGGCCCAGTGGATTGAGAGTCAGGTCTAGAGAGGAGGTCTTGGGTTCAAATCTAGCCCCAGATACTTCCTAGCTGTGTTACCCTGGGGTAGTCACTTAACTCCTATTGTCTATCCTTTATGCTCTTCTGCACTGAGACCAGTACACAATATTGATTCTAAGATGGAAGGTAAGGGTTTAAAAAAAAAAGAATATTGAATTGGAAACCAAAAGTCCAGTATTCTAGCCTTGGCTCTCACTAATCCACTTGTATAAACAGGATTATCTGATGTAAATTTCATGTCATCAGCTTGAATTCATTTTGAAAGGGAATGGTAATCCTTGGGTTTTTTAAAATTTTATTGATATCTTTCTTTTATATCACCTTCAATTCTGATTATATCCCTTTCCTTTCCCTTCCCAGCATACTATCCCTCATAACAAATAATTTTTTTAGTTTTATATTTTTATTTTTTACTAATTACATGTAATAACAAATTTTCACACAAGTTTTCTCAAGTTATATGAATGAATTTATCTCTCTCCCTCCTTTCTCTTTCCTCTCATTGTGCTGGCAGGTGGTTCGTTCTGGAGTATACATGTATTATCATGCAAAACACATTTCTATATTGTTCATTTTTTGTGACTCATAAAACCCAAACTCCAAAACACAAATACAAATAAACAATTAAAAAATTGTATGCTTTCATCTGCATTCTAAGCCAACAGTAAATTTTTTTTAAAGAGGGGGAAAAAAAAGGAAGCAATTCAGCAAATCTAATGCCCACATACCAAGTAAGCTTGGATAGTATATGCAATGTCCACACATGTAGTTCCCAATCTCTGCAGGGAAGGAAAGTAGGTGCATTTTTCTATTTCTTCTCCAAAGTCAATCATGGTCAATATAATTACTCAGTATTCAGATTTTTTAAAAAATTTACACTGTTTATACCATTTCTCTTGTTCTGCTATTTCACTCTGCAAAATATCATTTAAATCTTTCCATGCTGCTTTTTTTTTTTTTTTTAATCCTTACCTTCTGTCTTAGAATTAATACTATGTATTGGCCCCAAGCCAGAAGAGTGGTAAGGGCTAGGCAATAGGGTTAAGTGACTTGCCCAGGGTCACATAGCTAGGAAGTATTTGGGGTCACATTTGAACCTAGGACTTCCCATCTCTAGGCCTAGCTCTCAATCCACTGAGCCACCTACCTGCCCCTTCCATGCTTCTTTTTAAAAATAAATTATCTATAGCTTTTGTTTCATGTTGTCTTAATCTTCTCTGAAATCCCTTTTACTCACCTCTTCTAGAGATTTATCCCCTAAAACAACTAATAATAATAATTATTTTTTAAACCTTTACCTTCTGTCTTGGAGTATATACTGTGTATTGACTCCAAGGCAGAAGAGTGGTAAGGGTAGGCAATGGGGGTCAAGTGACTTGCCCAGGGTCACACAGCTGAGAAGTGGCTGAGGCCAGGTTTGAACCTAGGACCTCCCATCTCTAAGCTTGGCTCTCAATCCACTGAGCTACCCAGCTGCCCCCTAAAACAAATAATTTTTTTAAAGAGAAGGAGGAAGAGTAAAAAAAAAAAAAGCAATAAAACCAACTAATAGTCTAAAAGAATCTGAAAATATATTCAATTTTCCACGCCCATGGACCCTGCTGTCCTGTCAAAGAATTGTGTGCACAGGCAAGTATCTTCTCCCATCTCTTCTTTGAGACCAAACATATTCTTGTACTTTTTGTAACATTCATTTTCAACTGTGTTGTGCTTGTTCTTTTCATTTCTACAGATGTAGTCATAGTGTTACATTATTTTCTCTGCTCTGCTTACTAAACTTGGCATCAGTTGATCTTTTCCCATGGTTCTCTGCATACATCCTACTGCCATTTCTTAGGTCAGAATACTATTTCACTTCGTTCATGCGTTCACTTAGCCATTGATGGGCATCTACTTTGTTGACAGATGTTTTGCTCCCACAAAAGACTCTCCTAGATGTAAGATACCTTGATGTATGCAGGTCCTTTCTTTCTGTCTTGGACCTCCTTGGGATCTATTGCCTAGCCGTGAAATCTTTGGGTCAAAAGATACAGACATTCGAGTCCCTTTTTTGGGGAAGGCATTATTCCAGGTTACTTTCCTGAATGATGGGAACCATTGACAGCTCCATCTAAGGTGAATTATTGTGGCAGCCTCGCCTAAGACCCTCAACAGTGGCTGGGTGGGGGTCTTCGCCCTAAGAGTCTGGGGCAGGCTCTGCTGGCATTTCCTACCTTGGCTGCTGCCCAAGCTCTGGTTACCGCAGAGCGGGCCCAGAAGAGCAGCCCCTCGAAATGCCCCTTTACACGTATAACTTTTCTACGTGCCAGGCAACCGAGGGCAGGTGCCCACACTAAACATGGCAACAGAGGCGACAAATGTCCTGCCTCAACCAGAGTTCAAGGGGGGGGAGGGACTGAAGTGGTACTGAGCCAATGGCTGAGCAAAAAGTAGGCGGGATTTGCGGGGGGGAGGGGCGGCTTTGCGCAGGCGCTCTATCCTCTCAGCCCCTGGCCGCCTCCGTGCCTTCTAATGGGATCCGCAGGGCCGAGGTAAGCAGGGAAGAGAACCCTCGGGGTCGTGGCTAGGGTGGTCTAGGGGTTGACTCTGCCCCAAACCTCAGGCGCCGGCTGCTCGTGGAGGGAGTTCTCCGGGGAGTTCCTCACGGGAACGCAAGGAGCGAGCTCCCAAGAGTGGAAGCATAGGGGAGGGGGGTCCTCTGGTGATGGAGGTTCTGGCATGGGACGGAGGCAGGATGTGGCTTCTGGGCTATGGGATGCACGCGGGTTAGTGGAGGCCCAGTGGAGCTACCTTTAACCTCTCCGATCCTCTGTTTATTCATTCGTAAAGCGAATATGATAAATACTCCTCGCATTGCTCATCCCTCAGGGTTTTTCTTACCCACCACTGCCTCTTTTGAAATTAGGAATAATTTTAGAGAGGAATTAGAAGAGAACACCTAAGGGAAGAGAGCACAAGGAGAACTTTTAAGAAAATTCTTAACTTTCTGTCTTAGAATCAATACTAAGTATTATTTCCAAAATAGAAGAGCTGTAAGAGATAGGCAATGGGGGTTAAGTGACTTGTCCTGGGTCATGCAGCTAGGAAGTGTCTGTGGCCAGTTTTGAATCTAGGTCCTCCCAACCCCAGGTCTGGTGCTCTATTCACTGTGCTACCTAACTTCCCCAAAGAGAGCTTTTTTCCAAGGGCTTATGTAGATGTGAATTGTTATTTCCCACTTCAAGTGCTGCTTTAGAGAGAGAGGGGGCAAGGAGGGAGGCTCCTTCTGCCTGAGCACTCTCTTGGTCACACTGTCCCTGTCTCTGTCTCTCTCTCTCACACCCCCCCACCCCCAGTCATGACCATGACAGCTTCTCATTTCTTTCATTTTTAGGGATGGGTATCATTAAGTGTCCCCTCTTTGCTCAGCTGGGCAGTGGGAGAAGGCAGACTGGATGGAGACAGGTGGCAGTTCTTGACCTTGTCTTGTGGGGCTGGCTAGGGAGACCTGTAGCCAAGCACTGAACCCCAGACTGGTGTGAGGTCCTTACCCTGTTTTTTGAGGTCTTTACTTCTTTGAAATGCTTGATTAAGTTCACAAGTGTTTATTAAGTATTATGCCATAAGCACTGGCATCCTGGAATCAAAACACTGGTTTTACCTTTGTGTCCCACTATGTCTTTCTTAATCTTCCTTGATCTTCAGTTTCCTAAAATGTGGAGCTAAGATTAGATGCCCTGGAAGATCTTTTTCAGGTCTGCTTCTATTATCCTCTGACATTTGACTGATTAAAAAATTAGAAGGTGTGCGTGCGTGCGTGCATGCGTGTGTGTGTGTGTGTGTGTGTGTACATCTGGTTGACTCAGTGGATAGAGAGCCAGACCTGGAGATGAGAGGTTCTGGGTTCAAGTTGGGCTTCAGACACATCCTAGCTGTGTGACCTTGGATAAGTCACTTAACTCCCATTGCCTAGCCTACACATATTGATTCTAAGACACAAGGTAAGAGTTCAAATAAGAGAGAGAGAAGGAAGGGGCAGTTAGGTGGCCTAGTGGATAGAAAGCCAGGCCTGGACACAGGAGATCCTGGGTTCAAATGTGGCCTCAGACTTTTCCTAACTGTCTAACCCTGGGCAAGTCACTTAACCCCAGTTGCCTAGCTCTTAGGGCTCATCTGTCTTGGAACCTATCAATTCTAAGGTAGAAGATAAGGTTTTTTTTTTTTTTTTTTTTTAACCCTTAACTTCTGTGTATTGGCTCCTTGGTGGAAGAGTGGTAAGGGTGGGCAATGGGGGTCAAGTGACTTGCCCAGGGTCACACAGCTGGGAAGTGTCTGAGGCTGGATTTGAACCTAGGACCTCCCGACTCTAGGCCAAGATAAGGGTTTTTTAAAAAAAGGAGAGGATGAGATCAGATCCCTTCTCAGCTGTGGCCAGGGAGGCAGAGCTCTTAACCATATAAGAGGTCTAGGCAACATAATAAGCCTAGCTGGGGATGTTGAGAAACTGGCTCTGCCCTCAAGATCTTATATTCTACAGGGGAGAAACTACATACATAAGAGAGTGAAGGGAATAAGCATTTATAGAGTTCTATTCTTTGCCACAACAACCCTCTGAAGTATTTTCCTTAGTTGGGAAAACTGAGGCAAACGGGGTACGTGGCTTCAGCCCTTGGCCACATAGCTAGTGTCAGAGGTTGAATCAGAACTCAGGATCTTGCTGACTCCAGGCCAGAGCACTCTATCCATTGCACTACCTACCTGCCTCATAATACCCAAATAAATACAAAATATTCACATTCACATTTACATTTACAAAAATGTAAAGTAATTTCAGAGGGTGAGGCATTAGATGGGGGCCCTTGGTGTAGACTTCTTGTAGGAGGTGGCACTTGAGCTGAGGCCTGGAAGGAAGCCAGGGATTTTAGGAGACAGTGGTGAGATGGGAGTATTCTAGGCATGGAGACTGTCCAGAAAAAGTCATAGAGCCGGGAGATGGAATGTTTTGTCCTCAGCTTAGGAAAGAAGGGAGATGACTAGAGTTTTAACCCAGCACTAAGCTGTTTGGTTCTTTTGTTCCTCCCCTCACCCCCCCAAAGCCTTACTTCCAAAGATTTTGTCTTAAAATCAATACTGAGTATCAGTTCCAAAGTTGAAGAGTGATATGGGCAAGACAATTGGAATTAAGTGACATGATCCAGCTAGGAAGTGTCTCAGGTCAGATTTGAATCCAGGACCCCCTATCTCCAGGCCTTGCTGTCTGTCCACTGAGCCACCTAGCTTCCCGCAAGTTATTTCTTTAAACAGAACAAACCTGGATGTCTTCCTCCTCCCCTGCTGCCCATAGGGGTGCCCCAGGAAATGATGCCGTCTCAAAGTATTTCCTGCTTGTTATCCTTCTTGAATTGGAGGTGGAGCCTGGGTGTCTGCCAAGCCATTTAAAAGATCCTTGGCTACCCAAGCTAATAGGAAAGCTAAAGAAAATCACACTACTCTATTCTACCCACCTCAGGTTAGGAGCTACCTGAAAGGTGAGAGATTAGGGTAGGGGTAGAGTGGGGTTTGGTTTCCTTTAGCCAAAACAAATAACCCGAACCTTAGTGCCTTCTTTACTTGAGTCTTAATCCCAAAGGAGGCGGAGGTATGTGTTGAAAAGAACCCTGAATTTGGAGTCAAAGGACCTGAATTCAAATTCTGACATTGCTCCTAACTTCCCACTGTGTCTTTCTTGAATCCCCCAGATCTTTGATTTCCTTAGTTATAAAATGTGGGGATTAGCTGAGATGACCTGTAAGGCCCCTTTTAGCTCTGCTTCTATTCTCCTCTGACTTGGTTAAAAAATTGACTGGTTAAAAAATTAGAAGAGAAATGAGATCAGCTCCTTTCACAACTCCAGCTGGTGATGGGGGTAGAGGGGAAGAGTTCTTTTTTATTTTATTTTTTAATTTTTTGATTCTTGTTGTCTCCCTCTCTTCTTCCCACCCCGCTTCCAGAGTTAACAAGCAACTCCACTGGGTTATACATATATTATCACTCGAACCCTATTCCCATATTATTCATTTTTGTAATAGAGTAATCTTTTAAAACCACAACCCCAAATCATATATGGAGAGGAAGAGGTTAAGGCAGCAGGAACACATAGAAACAAACCGAAGCTCAGAGGATCAGGAAAGGCTTTTCTGGAGTGATATCTGAGCTGTGTTTTAGAGGAAGTGAGCTGAAGGTAGGAGGGAGGGCACAGATGATGGGTGCCATGTGTGAGGCACATGGAAGTCCAGTTTGGCGAGATCATTAAGTCTGGGAAGAGAAGCAATATATCATGAGACTGGAAGGTTAGGGCCAAGTTGTGAAGTTCTTTAAAAGGCAAATAGAGTTTATAGTTCATCTGAGAGGCAATGAGAAGGAATTTTTTTTTTTGGTGGGGCACTAGAATTTGACTAAGAGAGTGATAGTGGTCAGATTTGCATTTAAGGGAGATCACTCTGGCAGCCTCTAGGAGTATGGATCCAAGTGAGAAGACTTCTTCTTGGCAGTTACTGATGTGTTTTGCCATTTCCTTCTCTAGTTCATTTTACAGATGAGGAGGAAACTGAGGCCAACAGAGTTAGGTGACTTGCCCAGGGTCACCCAACTAGTAAGTATCAGATCTGAATTTAGGAAGATGAGTTTTCCTGACTCTAGGCTAGGCATCCTATCCACTGGGACACCAATTGGCCGTAGGAGGGCTTTGGAGTCTTGGCAAGAGAGGCTGGGCTAAGATGGCAATCACATAAAAGGATGAGATAGATGTGAGAGCCGTAGAGGTAGAAATGATTTGTGTGGTATGGGGAAATGAGGGGTTGAGGATAATTTCAAAGTCTGAACCTGGGAGACTTGAAGTACTTGTTGACTTAAAAAAGAGTTCCTGCTTGTTGTCAAGGAACTTATAATCTAATAGAAATGGATGATGACTTAGGCCAGTGATGGGCAACCTTTTGAGCTTGGTGTGTCAAAATTCACCCCAAAATCAAGCATAACTCAGGTGGTGTGTTACTTTAAGAGAAAAAACCATAATTTAAATAACAAAAATGTATAATTGTAATATATAGCTGTATTTAATAAACCAAAATAGGTAAATTAATATAGGTAGAATTGTCATCTATAGTGCACAGAGTGTCTACACTACACTACAGCAAATGTTTCATTCTTGGCATGCGGCCCCACACTTCTCTGTATGCGGCCACATGAGGCCACGTGTCATTGAAAATAGCTACGTGTGTCAGTGCTGACACGCATGTCATAGGTTTGCCATCACTTGCTTAGGCCATACTGGCCCTGATTGGATACTAGTCTCTGGTGCAAAGCTGGCTTACAGTGGTTTTTGTTAATTCTGTTCTTCCTCAGGAGGCAAGGATGGTCTGGCCCTGGACAGGACATAAGGAGGCAGGTGCACTGGCATTCCTGACCTGCTGAGGCCTGGGGCCGTGGGCCATGGCAGGTCAGCCCCTGGCCTGGCTCTTCAGCCTGCCCACCGCTGTGGTCTATGGTTCCTTGTCCCTCTTTGTCACCATCCTACACAATGTGTTCCTGCTGTACTATGTGGACACCTTTGTCTCTGTGTACAAGATTGACAAGCTGGCCTTCTGGGTTGGAGAGGTAGGTGCCCCACGGGTTTCCTGGGCCTATGGTGTGGGCCTGGAATTCAGGTCCTCTGGCTTCAGAACTGGTGCTCTTTCCCCCGGGTCTTGTGGCCTCCTAACACTAATCTCTCAGACTCTGTAGCCATTCCCTACCCAGGAGGATTATACCAGACCACCCCTTAGAGAATCCTAGAAGCTTGGAGATGGGAAGAGATTTTAACTTTGAGGAATGGGGAAGACACCCCCAGAGAGATGCCAGGGACCCCTCGGGGTACGGGACCCCTGGGGGGTACTTACCCCTTTGGCTTCTCTCTTCTTTAACCCAGGCCCTGCTGGTGTGAACAGCCTTAGGTTATCTACCTTTCCAGCCTTTAAATCTTGTTGCTGGCCATGAAGACTCATTGCCTTTGGTATAATAGTTGTTGTTTTTTTAAACCCTTACCTTCTATCTTAGCATCAATTCTAAGACAAAAGAGTGGCAAGGGCTAGCAATGGCAGTTAAGTGACTTGCCCAGGATCATACAGCTAGGAAGTATCTGAGGTCAGATTTGAGCCTGGCTCTCCCTTATGCCAGGCCTGGCTCTCTATCCACTGAGCCATCTAGCTGCCCCTGGTATAATTATTCTTATGCACCTGTTTGCAGACAGTGTTTCTTCTCTGGAACAGCCTCAATGATCCACTCTTTGGCTGGCTCAGTGACCGTGTCTTCCTCAGCTCCCCACCCAGGTATGTGGTTAGAGATCGATGGCTGTATTAGGCATCATGGCAGAGTTTGAAATGGTCTTATTGATCATCTAAGCTGGATCTCTCATTTTGCAGATTGGAAAAACTGAGGCCCAGTGATAGGAAATACAGGGACTTGCCCAAGGTCACACAATGAGGTAGTTTTTGCTAGAACATTGTGTTGCCTCTGTTTTCATTACCTTGTGGGGCCATTCTCTTGCCTAGGACCCATGTCCCAAGGTCCCTTTCATGGTGCTTGGAGCCAGAGGAAGCAGAGAAACCATTTCTGGGTAGGCCCCTAATCCTCTGAGTTCTGTCTCTTCTTCCTGCCACTAGTTTGAATCTGAGGAAGGAAAGAGGAAGGCAAAAATGGGCCCCTTCTAACTGGTCACTTTTTTGGAGTCCTCAAACCATATGATGCCTCCCTGTGTCCTTCCCTCATCACTTTTTTCAAGAACAGAGGTATAGAACAAGGGATGGGTCTCTTGATTCTCCAGGAGGGAAAGTCTGGAAGGATTTGACATTCCTGAATAGGGGCCCCTGGCCAAAGCTTGTCACCCCCTGACCACTGATTTAGGGGATGGTTTATCAGTGTCCCTTCTGTAAATTGTTCTAGGTTTACACGAGGGCAGAGCAGAGATCTGGGTGTGCTTGTGGGAAGAGAGCGAGGTATCCTGACTCCTTCCTTCTTTCCTTTCACAGGGCAGGAGCTTCAATCCCATCCCAGGATGTGGTTCTGACGAGGCTGCGGGCTCTCAGCCGGCATGGCCCACTGCTGGCCCTCGCCTTTCTGGCATTCTGGGTGCGATGGGCACCCACGGGGATGCAGTTTTTGCTTTGCCTGTGTCTGTATGATGGCTTCCTGACCTTGGTGGACCTCAATCACCACGCTTTGTTGGCTGACCTGGCCCTGTCTGCCCATGGCCGAACACACCTCAATTTCTACTGCTCTCTCTTCAGTGCAGCTGGCTCTCTCTCCGTCTTTGCCTCCTACGCTGTCTGGAACAAGGAAGATTTCTCTTCCTTCCGTGCCTTCTGTGTGATTCTGGCTGTCTGCTCTGGGCTTGGCTTTACTGGGGCTACATGGCTACTGAAGCAGCGCTTTGAGACAGAAGGGAGGACCCTGGGGGCCTTGCATTCAGCCTCCGAAGGGTAAGTGGGTCATTGTATCCCTGGCCTCCAAGTGATTCACCCCACATGTATTACTTGCCTGCTCTGTTCTGGAGATCCAGAAACAAAAGTGACCGACTGGAGAGGGAACTTGTGAGCACAGGGACATGTCATACAATGTAAAATGAGATAGAGGAGATTGCCAACAGCCAAGGGAGCCACAGAAGGTTTCACAGAAGAAAAGGCACCTGAGCTGGGCTTGAAGGAAGCGGAGACTGCTGAGAGGTAGACCTGAGGAGGAAGTACATTTCAGAAATGGGCTTGTCTCGTCCTGTCTTCTTTTCTACAGTTGTGCTTTTTTTATTATTTTATTTTTATTTATTATTTATTATATTTTCTTTTTGTTTTTTCTTTTTTAAATAACCCTTAGCCACCTTCCCTTTTTTTTCTTAAAAAAAAAACAAAACAAAACAAAAAACAACTGTGTATTGATTCTAAGGCAGAAGAATAGTAAAAGCTAGGCAATAGACATTAAGTGACTTGTCCAGGGCCACACAGTTAGGAAGTATCTGAGGACAGATTTGAACCCCAGATCTTCTATCTCTAGGGCTGGCTCTCTATCCACTGAGTCACCCAGCTGCCCCCTATTTATTTTTCTTGAAGTATTTTATGGTTAAATCACACTCATTTCAAAACATATCCCTCCCCCATCCCTCACCTTCATTGAGCTATCCCCTGTAATCAAGAATAAGAAAGAAAAAGACAGAGAGTGGGGGAGTATTTCCATAAAATCAACCAGCCTATCAGCTGTCTGGCCAACTCTGGATTCCCCTCCTCAGTGATGAAGGGAAAGAGATGTATTTGCCCAGCCCTTGTCTGGACCAGACCTGGTCAGTTTTAATACATAGCATTCATTTTTGTTTTAACTTTCTTTCAAATGGTGTGTGTTTTCCTATGACTCTTCACTTCCCTACTTAATATGGTTTCTCCTTCTTCCCAGAACTCTTCATGTGTGTCATTTCTTATGGCACAGTAGTATTCCATTACATTATTATATTGCAGTTTGTTTAGCCTTTTCTCCCTCCCTCTCTCCCTTCTTCTCTCCTTCCCTCACTTCTTTCCTTCTTCTTGTCCTCTTCCTTTCTAAAAAACCCTCTACCTTCTGTCTTAGAATCAATCCTGAGTATCAGTTCCAAGGCAGAAGAGTAGTAAAGGCTAGACAATTGGGGTTAAGTGACTTGCCCAGGGTCACACAGCTAGTGTAATATGGAAAAGGTGTTTTGGGGTAAATATATTAAAAGGTTAGGTCGCCAGGGAATTGAATAATTATCAATCCCCAAAATGATTTTAGTAATTTATTTACAGAATATAGGAGAGTGGAAGTAGAGAGATGAGAAGAAGGTAGAGTAAGAGATTTATATTCAAGTCTGAGCTTTACTCCGGCAGGGCTCCAGAAGCCCAGCCAGAGCCTAAAAGTCAATTAACAAGGGTTTTAGCCACAAGGGCTTCTCCCAATCAAGGGAGCCTCCTGTAGTCTAATACCTCCTGGGAGGTTAAAGGAGTCAGCCTTCTTCACTCACCACGTGTAGTTCTAAGAGAGAGATTTAAGAGCAGTCTCACCAAGGTCTCAGGGTCCCAGTTTCAGAGCTCCTCCATGTCCAAGCAAGAACCAGAAGCCCAAGCCCAGCTGACTGAGGTCTCTTATTAAAGGGGCCTCTTTTGTGTCACTTCCTGCAGCCTCCTCTTAGTTTATGTGTCCAATCACAACAGATGCTTTTCTTAGGACTGCCCATGAGGCAGTCAGTAAATTCTGATTTGTTACTCTAGCACATGTGTGTTACAGACCACCCAGAAATGGAGATATTTTCACCTTTGGTGATTAAATCTAAAGATGAACAGTGTAGATTTAATCTAATTATCACACTAGTAAGTATCTGAAGCCAAATTTGAACCCAGAACCTTTTATCTCCAGGTCTGACACTATCTACTGAGCCACCTAGTTTCCCATAGCCATCCCTTTCTGCATGGCTTTTGTTCATTTGTTTCAGTTGTGCCCAACTCTTTGTGACCATATTTGAGTTTTTCTTAGAAAAGGTTTACCATTTTCTTCTCCAGCTCATTTTACACATGAAGAAACTGAAGCAAACAGTTAAGTGACTTGCCCAGGGTCATACAGCTAGTATCTGAGGCCAGATTTGAACTCAGAAGGATGAGTGTGCCTAACTCCAGGCCTTGTGCTCTAGCTATAATGGTCCCACTTGATGCTACTCACTGCATGTCCAATTCTTGGCTCTCACAGAAAGTCTTGCTATTGTTGCAAAAATTCTACAAATATTTTTGGATATGTGGGGCCATTCTTTCTGTCTCTGATCTCCTTTTGGGGGTGGGGATGGGGGTGGAGGTGTATGTTCCTAGCAGTGGATCTTTGGCTCTGAGGATATGAGGCTTTGTAGTCACTTTTTTAGCATAATTCCCAAATACTTTCCATGTCAGAATAGTTCCAACAGTGCTTTTCTGCAGTCCTTTGAACACTAATAATTTCTGTCTTTTGTCATCTTTGCCAATTTGCTGGATGTAGGGTGAAACTTCATTTGTTTTGATTTGCATTTCCCTTGTTTCGTGATTTGGAGCAATCTTTTCATATGGTTAAGAACGGTTTGTTCATATCCATTGGCAATTCATCACAGTGGCCTGATTTCTGGTTCTCTGTCTGTCTGGGCTGGTGACAGATTGCTCAGAGGGGAAGAGGGAGAAGAGGACAGATCAGGGAAGGGAGGGAAAGAGAGCCGGAGAGCTGTGGGGTCAGAAGGCAGGGGAGGAGAGCCACATTGCCCTCTTTTGGCTCTGTCTCTACAGCCTGGATATGGAGGAACCGTCAGCAAGTGAAGAGGAGAAGAGGGTCACCCTGGGCGAGTACCTCCAGCAGCTGGCACGCCACAGAAACTTCCTCTGGTTTGTAGGCATGAATTTGGTGCAGGTATGGGAATCATCTTGTCCTTCTCACAATGTCCCTATCCCAGGGCGAGTACTGTGTCCTGTGGCCATGGCTGGGTCCAGAGCCCAAGAAAGGAGTGCACATGTGGTTCCCTGGTGGGCAGAGCCCTCAGGACTTAGACCAATGCAGGTAGAGGAGGAAGCCTGGGAGCACTGGATTTGCAGGTAGAGGCCCTGGAATGACATCCCGGTACCTTTACTTATCCATATTTCCTGTATTGCCCCATAACCCTCTGTGGAGTATTTTTCACGTGGAGTATGAGGGAACTGAGCAACATCATCTCTAAAATCTCTTCTAGCTTTCAGTCTTGTAACATGGCTTGCATGGTGTAGAGAGGAAAAGCACTGGCCTGATAGCCAGCACACCTGGTTGCTTTCCAGCCACAACTGTATTCTTTGGTCAGGTCACTGTGCCTTGAGGCCTCAGTTTCCTCTATTTAAAAAGGAGCTCCAACTAGGTTGGAGTAGACACACTACTTTGTGGTCAGACAAAATTTTGATAGCTCAGCAATCTGGGCCAAAGATTCCCTTTCTGAAAAATTGGGTGCCAGATCAGGCTACCAGGGGCAAAGTGAAGCCCAGCTGGCCCAGATGTGTACCACTGTGTCTGTGAGCCATCATGTCCCTGCTGTTGTTATCATGTCCCTGCTGTTGTTAGGGTCAAGTTTATCTCATGCATCCCCAGTCCTACCAGTATCTTAACTCACAAGGTGAAAACAGAAGTTACATTTTAAAATATTACTGATATTTTAAATTGTTCCACTAAGACTTAAGTCCTTTAATAATGTATTGGTTCTAGGGCAGAAGAGAAGTAAGGGCTAGGATGGGGGTTGAGTGACTTGCCCAGGATCACACAACCAGAAAGTATATGAGGTTAGACTTGAACCCAGAGCCTTCCATCTCGAGGCTTGGCTCTATCCACTGAGCTACCCCCAAAACTAGTCGTTTTCAGTAAAAACCATTTGACTCTTTTTCTTTCCTGTGAATGTTAAGCACAATTAGTAGAAGGTATGACAGTTTCTGTTCTCAGTCTAGTATTTCCCATCTGTTGTGGGAAAGATGTTTCACACAAAATTTAAACCTTTTCTTTAGGAATAATAGTATACGGTAGTTGACCTAGATTTTTTTGCCTTTTAATTGGCCCATTTTCCAAAAAGGTGGTTCATCCTTTCAAATTCTGTACCCATTTCCCATGATGACTGCCTTTAAGCACCAGCTCAGGGCTCCTTGTAGTAGGCCTGGCTCTCTCTGGGTGGCTTTCTTTTCCCAGCTCTCTCCCACCTACTTTTCTCCTCATGGTGCCTGTTGGGTTCTAGGTCTTTCATTGCCACTTCAACAGCAACTTCTTCCCTCTCTTCCTGGAGCACCTGCTGTCGGACCAGATCTCTCTCTCTATGGGCTCCTTCCTGCTGGGTGAGTCTGGGATTTTGGACATATAGGGGTGGGTCTTGGCTGTTAACACAAGTTAAATCTCCCAGATGAGACATCCTATACTTCAGGTTCAACCCCTGCAAACCCAGGGAAGTGATGTCCATGTGGTGACAAGCTGTGGTCACCCAAGTGAGACTGACCGTTCTGTGGTGAGAGCCTCATCTCTTGGAGGGTTTAGTAGCCGAGCCTGCCCCTAGATCCGAGCCTCCTAACTCTTGGCTTTGTTTCTCAGGTGGGGATGAGATCTAGATGAAAGGCAAGAAAGGTAGCTGACATGTTAGGGACTTAGCTCTGGAGGTTTGCTCAAGTGAGATGGAGTAAGGCCTGTGGGGAGTTATCCCGAGGCCCTGCCTCTCATCTTTTTGACTTGGGGCAGATGGGAATTTGGGGGATCCAGACTTCTGAGGTTTTGCCATGGAGGACCACTCCTGGGTCTATGATAGTCAAGGATGGTCATCAGGGTCCAAGGAAGAGCATGGAAAGTGCCAGGGCTTTTGTCCCAGACCAACCTGGGCCAATTTATTCAGAGGCCCAGTTGGGGGCTTCCTGGGCAACCAGGCAGGATCCTGCCTCATTCTAACTTGCAGAGACCTTTCACTAGGGGTGTCCTACATTGCTCCTCATCTCAACAACCTCTACTTCCTGGCACTGTGCCAAAGATGGGGTGTTTATGCCGTGGTACGAGGGCTGTTTCTTCTCAAGTTGGGCCTCAGTCTGCTCATGTTGATGGCTGGACCAGACCACCTCCACCTCCTCTGCATCTTCATTGCCAGGTATACAGGGACCCCTCTAGTCTCAGCTTTCCTGGCCCACCCCTGACCAGGCTGACTGTTCCTGTAAATGGGCCCCCTGACTCTTCATTCCCATGCTAATATTAGCCCCAATACACTCTCCACACTTGCTTTATTCATTCTCCTTCCTCCAACTCCCAGCTCAGGACCACCTGTTTATACTTTTCCTCCTAATAACCCTGTGGTTTCTACCCATGTGCAGCAACCGTGTGTTCACTGAGGGCACCTGTAAGCTGCTGACCCTGGTGGTCACAGACCTGGTGGATGAGGACTTGGTGCTGAACCGACGGAAGCAGGCAGCTTCAGCACTGCTCTTTGGAATGGTGGCCTTGGTGACCAAACCTGGCCAGACTTTTGCCCCATTGCTGGGCACCTGGCTACTTTGCTTCTATACTGGTGAGCAGAACCACCCACCAGTGGAAGATAGGTGTGGGTGGAGCTCCTTCAGGTTTCCAGTGGACTCTAGTCCCAACCAGCCATCCTTAAGCCATTGGACTCTAGGTGGAGGATGAACCTAGACAGGGAGGGAATATTGACTTTATGGCATCTGCCCTGTCCTTCCTTAAGTGCCAAGTAAACAAAGTTTGGTTTGACAATGCCTTTCTTTTGTTTCAGGTCATGACCTTTTCCAGCAGCCTTTGCTGAACCCAGTGGGCAGTGCAAGGCCTTGGCTGGATCCTCCTGCCCCACCTCGGGCATCAACATTACGTCAGGGATGCTTCTATTTGCTGGTGCTGGTGCCTATCATGTGTGCACTGCTGCAGCTGATCACTTGGTCCCAGTTCACTTTGCACGGGAGGCGCCTCCACATGGTCAAGGCCCAACGCCAGAGTCTGTCTAAGCCCTGGGCTCTGGACATTAAGACTGTCTGAGGGGCCTCAAGGGAAGGCAGACCATTGTGCTGGTTGCCAACTATTCTCTTACCCTAGCCAGGAGCTCTCCTCTGGTTTTGTTTCTCAGGTACAGCAGGATGTAACATGGCCAGGGAGGAAGAACTCTAGGGTTTTCCCCATGGACCCAGATGCTGAGGTCACAATTCTCCAACCTTCTTACCTTCTGGCTTTTAACTCAGGGAGAAAGCTATGAAGTGATTCCTTGGGATCTGGTCCTCAGCTGCTTAAGCAGTTGCAAATGATCAGGAATTGGGTAGGGCCAAGATGGGGACAGGTAGACTGCCCTCCTTCCCAGTCTAGGGCTGTATGTACCCTTTGTCTGGTACCCAAAACACAGATATTGAATGGAGCTCTCCATCCCCCTTGCACAGAGGGCAACAGGGAGGGCTGAGGGCAGGCCCCTACAAAGGCCTGGCTTGGTTCTGCCTGCCTGGGCAGAGGCTGCGAGGTAGAATTGTTCTTCATAAGGACAGTCACGTTGAGGATGGGCAGTGGGCCTACATGACTCTCAGAGCTTGGCCTGTCACTGAAAGTAAAGGTGGTAGCACTTTGTGGGTGCCTGCCTTCCCCAAACCTGTCATTTTAGATCCTTTCTATTTTGTGCTTCACTTACCCCAGGAATGGGCTCATTTTGCAGGGACTCATTAAAGCCAGTAAATCATTTTTGCTCTTCAGGCCTCTTCTGTCAGGGGCTGGGGTACATCACAATTGGTCCTGACCTCTGCATGGGGGCAACTGGTCCAAGTGGTTCAAAGCTGAAGGAATCCAGGGGAGACACAAGATACTCCATACCGACCAGAGAAGAGAAAGGACTCTAAGGAGCCAAGTGTGTGAGAAGCCCAAGCTAAACGCAGAGTGGAGGAAAGGGCCCTGGATCTGGGAGTGTTTGGAATCTCGGCACTTAATAATTTATCCTATCTAGGCCTCTTTCCTTAAATAAATAAATGATAGAGTCAAGAAGATGAACCCTAAGCCTGATTCCAGCCCTAATCAATGATGCTGTCCAGTGCACAAGCCACTTATGGACAGTAGCAGGTGGGAGCTGGTCATCTGACCTCTACTCAAAGAAGCAGTGGTTGCCTCACCTTGCATGTTGTGGACTATGGACAGAACCAGGCATGAAGTATCTATGGAACAACTTTATTTAAGTACACTGGGCACCACCAGGCAACGTGGTTTGGAGACAGGCTGTGCAAGGGACAGGCTTAGGCTGAGAAGGAAGGTGGAAGGAAGCACACTGCACTTTGGTTGCCACATTGCTTTCACGCACACCTGGCCCCCCATTGGCTGGGGCCTTTGGTCACAGTGGAGTTGGGGGGAGAGGACGATAACTGGCATCTTTGGAATTTAGAAATGGGACAGGCAGGGGCCTGCTGCACATCAAGGGAGGGCCACATGATTATTCACGACGAGTATCAATGAAGGCAAATAGGCACCAAAGGGCTCCTAGGTTATAGGCCACTGTTCGGGAAGGGGTGGCTTGAGCCAGATGCTTCAACTGAAACTGACCCGTAGCAGGAGGTAAAACCATCTCGCTGGACAGGGGGCAGGGCACTGCCTTTCCACCTTTCCTTCCTCAGCCTTGAGAAGAACGCTTCTGCTGCCTGGAGCCCCTGCTTGAAGACCTAGCTTTGAGTGAGGCAGTGCCAATTCTAGTAGTAGTCAGATCCCTCTTCCAGTTCTCCTGCGTAGTCAGCAGCAGGTTAGGGGCCCAGGCTATATCCTCTGTCAGAATCTCCGACCCCAATTTCCAGCTCTGGCTTTTCTTTCTCTGCTAGGCCTGGGGCCCCTGGGGTGAGGCTAAGGGCACAATGCAAAACATGAAGCTAGCCAGGCCTCTGGGCTCCAAGGGTGTCTGCCAACCTAGTACAGACACGCTATATAGCCATGAAAATAAGAAACCAGGTTCCTTTGCTCCTCTGCCTGATAACTACCCCTCTGGGGCTGCAGGGATAAGGAACCTTCTCTTCCTTCCCTACACTAATCTGAGACAAAGCTACAGAACTCCAGTGAAGACATTGGCGCCCAATGCACCAGAAAAGCCCACTAGCAATCTGCCTGGTGATAGGAGCGGGAAGCAGGAGAAGGGATTTAGGTTGGCAGGAATGCCTTTGCTCAAAACCTTCTGTTCCAACTGGTCCCAGTGCCCATGCCTGCCATCTCAGTAGGGTAATGTTAACAATACTTAGTGGGACCCAGTGGGTCCCCTACCTCTCCAGGGGCTGGGCTACTACGCTAAGCTTAGGTGCTGTAAACATTAGTTGTATGGAGGGAGACTAGGAAATGGCAGGAAGCTACTAGGGATTCTCCCCTTGCCAACTCCTCCTTGGCTCTCTTAGTACCTAGGAGGATATCAAACACTTTAATAATAAATAAAACCATATGGCAAATAGGATTTTCACCTAAACCACACTAAAGCAAAGATGGAGAGAGGAAGCACATTTAATTGTGCCTGTAGCTGCAGCTTCAGCTTTCCTCTTCATCATCCAGCTTACCTGCCACAGATGCGACTTGATCCAAAAGGCAGGTTCGCCCCTACCCTGGCTCCTTAAACTGTCTCCTCTGTTTTCTACAAGGTTCTACAGAGCAGAGGAAGAATAGCAGCAAGGGTGTTGGAAGGGATGTGCTTAGCTGGCCTAGGCATCTGCACCTGATCCCAGCCAGGGAAGCCCCTATCCTGCACCACTTCCCTCCTGTGGTCTTGCCCCATAGGTAAATCCAAAGATTCCTATCCTCTCACCCATTCCCCTAACCCAGGGAATTTTGAAACAGCTCCAAGTGTGCTTCTTATTCCACAAACAAAAACACCAAGAAAACCAAACAGTTCCCGCACAGGTCCCCATGATCAAGTGGCCAGCAAGTCATAGAGTGAGGAGCAAAGGGAAGGTGGCAGGCCTGTGCTCCAGCCACCTGGAAGGTGGCAGGGAGCTGGTGGCAGGGCCTTCCTCTCTGGTGGTTCATGCCCTCCTCCTCTCCCTACAGTAGCAGTAAACATAGTCCCAAAAAGAAAGAAAAAGGACCAACAAAGTAATGGGGCACTCCAGCCAGGTGTTCTCCCCTCTCAGGAGTAAGTTAGTGGTCAACCCCTAGGTTCTAGGCTCCATCGTGGGGGAAGTCACCATCTTTTTTTGTCAGGCACCGGGCTCCCCGGGCCACACTGGCACACGCACATACACACGCATACACACCTACACCCACAGCCACACATACCCACATACAGGCAACTCCTCACACACTCCAACTCAAGAAAGCGAGTTTTAAAGTGGAGTTAACTTCGGAGAGAGGTGAAAGAGACGTCCAAACGTTAAAAGGTTTTCCTGTGGATGGATCTGGCACCATCTTCTTCATATTCCTTCTTAGATACCCACATCTTCTTAAAGGTGTCCAGAGAGGCCAGAATGGAACCCCTGAGACAAAGAACCCGAAGGAGATGGATGAGTGGCTTAGGAAGCCCAGGCTCTCTCTAAATTAAAACCAAGTTAAGTTGTTCCTGAGCTCAATTAGGCCTTCTGCCTATTTTCCACAACTACTCACCCAATCCATGTTGAATATAGTCTCTCCTGAGGAGCTGATATCTGAGAAGAGGTTGGAAAGAGAGTGGTTAGGCTGAAATCCCTCCCTTTTCCCCATGTTTACATTCTTCCCAAATGGCAGCCAGTTAGAAGAATCAGTCTCTGAGTAGAGGCTTACTTGGGGCAGTTAGTCTCCCTGGCCAGCACTGTAGCTGATCTGGTACGTTGAGCAGGCTACAATCAACCTTATACTTATTACCACAGGGCCTGGGAAGCCTGAAATGATCTGTAGGGAAAGCATCATTCTAGAGATCTGGGTAACCCACCCTGGAAAAAGTCAGGTCCTGATGATCGGCATCATGGCAAGTGCTTTACTCTCAGCAAAGAGCCAGGTTGTCCAATCCTTTTTCCTCTAGTCTCTCCATATCACTGTGCTGACATAGCCTCTTCTCACATACTGGAAAGCCCCCTAGGCTGGGGCAAAGGAAGCAGAAACAGACACCTGCCACCTTTATCCTGCTTTTCTAACAGGGAGTACTAAGAGGACCTCAGAGTCATAGGCCTAAGGCCACAGTATTTGGAGAAGTTAGAATTTTACTCCTTGTAAGCATACAGGGAAGACAGAACAGACATCACTCAAGGCCTAAATCTTGGGGACTAAGACTGAAACCTGCTTTTTTGAATCATGGCCTGGGTCACTGGAAGCATCTAGTCTAGGGATCAGAGGTTCCAGGGAGGGCCATTCCCATAGGGCCTCAGAAGCCTATTCCCATCCTTCTCCCCACCCCAGATTTTTCCTACCCTGATTTTCACATCTTTTGGAGCCAGTTTCTTCACTTCACTCAGCAGCCTGTCACCAAAACCTATAGAGGCAGAAAAGGAAACGCACCAGTATTTTTTATGGTCCCTTGAGACCACAAGGGCTCAGCAGCTGATTATTAAGAGGGTGATGACAAACCTTTGAACAGGGTGGAACCTCCTGAAAGTACAATGTTGGAGAAGAGTGTGCGCCTCAGGTCCATGTCAGACTTCTGGATGGCAAAAACGAGCACTTCATGGATGCCCTCACTCTCCTCACCAATCAGGTCTGGCCGGAACAGCAACTCAGGGGCACGGAACCGGGAAGGGCCAATCTGCAGAACAAAAAGACAGTCTTTAGAGAAAGAGGCTGATGTAGTCTCCTGTTTCCCCAGAAGTGCAGGAAAGAAAGAAGGACCACAGCATGCTTCTTGCCTCCAGAGAATTTAGAAAGTCCAGACTTAGGCAATAAACTGTATAATATGTATTAAATTAAAAAAAAAAATAAACTGTCCTGAATGCAAATCTCTTGAATAATGTTAAGTCCTGCTAAGAAAAGAAAACCAATATCTCTTGGGCAAGAACTCAGTGAGTACCCAAACTGGCAAATAACCTTTTTCACTGTTGAGAAAAGCCAAAAGCCTCAGCCCAGACTATTCAACTTATTCTGTCAGGATCAATCATCCTTCTAGCCCACTGAGAATAACTCTCAAGTATTTCCATTGCTGGGCCACAATTCCCTATAACAAAGTTCAAAATGCTCAAGCATCAAAAAGTGACAAAGAACAAGGCCACTTCTAGTTATAGCTAGTCTGTGATTATACTGGCTCCCAACACCACTGTCCCCCATTTCTGGCTTCCCATGACAAATTTTGTAGCTCAAACTACAGATGAATTTCCAAGGACTTGGCAAAGAAATTGTGTATTTTTCAGACCTGGACTTCCACATTGGTAGCCCTATTTCAGGCTAGAATTCTGTCCCCTGAGCTTCCTTAGTAGATTTGTGCCCTGTTGAAATACCTCAATGGTGCTTCCATCAGGCAGATAGTACTGAGCCTTCTCTGTTTCCAGAGTTTCATCTTTCTGTGGGTTTATGGACAAGTAGCAGGCTCTCTGTAGGACAAAGCACAAGAGGAGGTTAGGAATAAAAACTGTGTCAGAGCTGAAGGATCCCATACCAGAAGCCTACGACCTATAAGGTCCACGTCAAAACCAAGGGTGGCTTTATGTCTAAGGTCTTTCCCTTTCCTTTTCACTGTTCATCCAACCTCTGATCACTTGGGCATTGTAGCTGAGGTGGGTCCAGGTAACTCCGAGTTCTCCCACAGCCTTAACTACAATGAACTTTCTCCTTCCCTATGACGAATGTGGCCTTAGGGTGCTCCCTCTCTTCTGAGTCAAGTCTCTGTAAGAGTCATCCTTTTTTAGAGAAGGGTGGCACAGGTGGTGAAGGTGTACATCTCAGCATAGACCACCAGAGGGCAGCACTACAGGAAGCACTTCCATTCTGGCTGGGGAGAGGTAGTGAGTAAGGAGTATGAGCTTTCCAAGGAAAGCACAGATAACTGTGGATGAGCAATGTGGTCTGCCCTCAATGCTTCAAGGTTCTGTAATAGTGCTGGTAGAGGTGCTCCCTCCTCCACAAAAAAGGGTCATGACTCCTCTAGTATTTAGTAGATAGCCAATCACCACAGAGTGATGAGAGTCTCCAAGTTGGGCTAGATTGGTCCTCAAATAACAGACACACAATCCATCACCTGGCTTGTCCTGGAAGACTTTCCAGTTTGATAGGGCCTATCACAGCTCATATTCTGCCTCCCAAGCTCCCAGGCCTTGTTTCTAAATGTAGAGATCTGGCCACTATTCCACATAAACCTCCTCTATACTACCAATAGGTAGCCTGCTGGAGAACAAAGGAGTTGTTGTGAGGCAGATCTCCTGACCCCTTTCTCCCAAAGACACTGACTTTCCTTAGGGGTAACTAGATGGTACAGTAGATACAGTAGATCAGAATACGGGAATTGGCCATAAGGAAATGTCCATCCTTAGACATTTACTAGTTGTGCAACCCTGGGCTTTTCTTAGTCTGTTTCTTCATCTCACAGATGAGGATAATAACAATGCCCACCTTACAGAGTTGTTGTGAAGTTCCAGTGAAAAAATGTATGCCAAGCACTTTGCAAATTTAACATAATTATATAAATGTTAGTTGTTATTATACATCATCATTATTATTATTTCCCTTTCCTCCGTATCTCTGGGAAGTTGCCTCAGTTTTCTCTCTGAGCCCTTCCCCACCTTCCTGATGGGTAGCTCTGAATTCTGACCACACAGTTCTTGTTAAGTGTTCCTGTCCGAGGTAGAACTCACCTCTTTGATGGTCTTGACAATCTCAAACTCAGATGATGAATGAAAATCATAGCCTTCCTTGCGCAAGTAGAGACGGAGGAAACGGGAGACATCACGGCCAGCAATGTCAATGCGCATGATAGAATGGGGCATGGCAAAGCCCTCATAGATGGGTACTGCATGGGTGACACCATCTCCAGAGTCCAGCACCACTCCCGTGGTCCTTCCTGTTGCATATCTGAAGCACAAGGAATCAGGAATCAACTGCCTTACCCTTCCTCCAGAAAGAAGTCTACTCCTCCTAGGCAAGTTGCCCAATTCCAGCCAAAGTCAAAGCCTCACATTTATGTAGAAGGCACTTCATCTCCCTGCCTCTCAGTTAATTCAGATAAAGTAAGGAAAGTAAGACACTGGAGAGGAAAACCACATATTATCTTCCTCCCTAAGAATTTAAGCCCTTTGAGGGGAGGACTGCTTTGTTTTGTCTTTGTATCCCCAATATCTAGTATAGTTCTTGGCCCACAGAAAGATACTTACTAAATGCTCAATAAATGAATTAATTCTTCCCTCACAGAGTTGCAAGGAAAGTATTCTGTAAACCTTAAAATGTTATGTATATATGATTATCATCATCATCATTACTATTTTTACAATAGCCTTCTTGGAATTGGACCTAATAGCCCTAAGTGGGCTTAAAAAGTGAAGCAAGATAGAGAAACCTATAGAATGAGCTAATCATGTTCCTGTGAAACCAAAGGTTTACCTACTTCTTCCACAAACCAGAATTCCTTAGAGAACGCCCCTGGAAAAACTGACTCTCTTGGTAGAGAAGATAGTCTTTTTCTGACTTGTCCCAGTGACTCCATTCTCCCTAGACAACAGTAGTCATTTTTTCTAGGCAGAAACCATGATGAAGAAACTGGCAGGCCAGGTGCTAAGGAACACGGGGTGGGGGTGGAGGGAATGTGGTGGCGCAGTGAGAGAAGAAAAGGGCCTTTAAGAGGGAGTTTTAGTGGCATATGCCTCTAAATCCCATCAGGCTCAGCAGCATTCACAGATGTGCATAGCATGAGTAAAGCCATTTCCTAGATTTACTACCACCTATATGGTTCTGCCCATAGGGTACTAAATTCAATGCCAATCTGAGTTGACAGAAATCTGCGTGGACAAAGAGGGAAATCTCATTTGGTTTCTATACGGAACAATCCTTTTAATGGCTAGCATTCAGCTTCCATATTTCCATCTCTCCCTTTTTTCCTATCTCCCCCAACTCTTTAATAGAAAGGGGCACCAGGATGTTCTGAAATAGCCTAACCAGGAGTAGTAGGAGACTAGCTTAGGTCAGTGGCCTGTTTATCTACCCCCGGGGACAAACAATTACTCACAGGCTAAGCACAGCTTGCATGGAGATGAAGAGGGCTGGCACATTGAATGTCTCAAAAAAAACTTCAGCAGCTCGTTCCCGGTTTTTTCGTGGGTTCAAGGGAGCTTCAGTTAGGAGCACAGGATGCTGACAAAACACGCCCAAACACTCATGAGTGAAATATCTAGGGCTGTACTCCTCATTAACAGGGTAGGTAGATAGATAGGAAGACAGGAACTTTGAGGTAGTAGCAGGTAGGCCTTAGTGGTTAGCTGATAAGAACCACCAGATCTCCTTCTCAACAAACAGGCCCATGGGTAAAATTTCCCCAAAGTTAAAGCTTCCTGAACTTTTCATACCTTTGTGGGCTTCCTGTGAACAGAACTACTCTTACCTCTTCTGAGAAAGTCTGAAGCTGGTCTTTGGAATAGACATACTGCCAGATGCGCTCCATGTCATTCCAGTCCTTTACAATGCCATGTTCCATGGGGTATCGGATGGAAAGCAGCCCACGATGCTCCTATGAGCAGAAAGCAAAACTTCAACATAGCCCATGAACCTTCAGCCCTTGTGGTCTAGAGACCTGATATTTTGCCTGCATTCAGAGTGAAAGGGGAAGGGATGAAGGAGAAAAATGAAGTTTTTGAAAAACACAATTCAGATATAGAACATCACGAGACATTATTTTCAGATAGGGTCAGTGTGTCTCTTCCTATTTTTTGGTGATTCTTATTTGTCATAAGACAAAGATATATTGGGAGGGAGAGTTAGTAGGAAGTAACAGAAAAGCTAATAAAATGTTAAAAAATAACACAGGAGAAAAAACTCAGAAGGGCATAGGACCAAATAGATAATTTTTTTACTACCTTGTTCAGTTTAATGTACTTGCTCTTAACTGTATATAACAAAAGTTAACAGTTCATATTTAATCATTTTTTTAAGAGTGTGGAAGGGACTTCAGTTCTTTCAAACAATCTACAGTCTAAGAGCTTTTTTCATCTCTCTAAAGCAGAGATTCTTAATCTGGGATCCATGAAATTAATTTTTCAATAGTTTGATTTCTCCATTCTAATATAATGTTTTCTTTGTAGTCCTGGCTATTTTACTTTGTACATTTTAATATGTTATTCTGAGATGAGTCAGATGAGTAGGTAAGTCCATCCCTCAAGAGGCTTATGACCAAACAAGTTTAAAAAAGACTTGCTCTGGAACAACCCAATACTCAAACCTCCCTTTATTGCCTCTACTGCTAAACTGGAAGAAGTGTCAAGCCATTAGCACCTGAAGCAACAGGTGTAGGGCATTCTGCAAATTATCTGAACCAAAAATAAAATAAAAAAATTCCTATTTCTTATGCACATGTACCTGGAAGGTCAAGGTCAAATTCAGGAGTAACAACATTGTTGTTCCTCTTAATACAAAATAACTGAAGACATTAGCAATACTGGATTAGCGGTATGAGTGCTTATCACTATCTCCATTTTAGAGCCAAGACACTAAATTTTTGCATCACTGCATTTCTTTGCATGCCACTGACAAAATCCCAAAGAATGGAGTCTCAGTTCCATACCTATGTTACTGTTTGCTACTATAAGATCAGGAAAGACTCCATTTCTACAGATAGTTGCTTTGAGGAGTGGATTGAGGCCCTGGATGGGATAAGGAAATACATGGAAGATCCTGAAAGGAAACTGCTTCTTTTTGTGGTTGTGTTGATTTGCTGAGACAGCCAACACTTGAGAGAAGGGGTGGGGAGGGTTTGGAGTAAAATGGAAGGGGAAGCTCCTCTGATGGCTTAAGATTACATCTATAGTTTATTACCTCTGCTTTAGGGCCAATAAAAATGTCCCCTTCCAGGGCTCCAGCCATGACACGAACATGTTTTGGTCTGCCTACACTGCAAAATAAATAAATAAGAGAAAGCTGTTTAACAGAAGGACAAAAAGAAATATTCTGTCAATTTATATCTATCCTCCCTCTATAACCTCAACTAAGTTTAACATATCCCTCTATCTCCCCTCTACAACATATACTTTGCACATAAACATCAAAAGGAAAAAAGGATCTGATTATATTTTTAATAGAATGTCACACCTCAACAGACTCTTCCTTGGTCCTCATATATGGGCAGAGTTAAGGCAGAACTAAGAAGTTCATAAGGTTTCCCTTCTGGACTGTTTGTCTCCACTCCAGTGCTGTTCTCTGGTAAATGTACTTGTCAAAGATGAAAGCTATGAGAAACTCATCCTCACTCAGGTATATGAACTTAGTTCTCTATCTCTCATGTATTGCATAGTAGGTCTTAATAAATGGTTGTTGAATAAATGAATTGTCATTTCAAAAGACTTCAGAGCAATGTTCAAACCAAATAAATGCCTCACTACTGTTAAAATTTTAAGCATCACGTGGAGATATTGGGGCCTCTCGATTCAAACCAAATAGGTAGTCCACTATTGAGAATGTGACTCCCTCTAAAGCTGATACTTGCTCCTTACTCTCTTGAGTATCTGAAATGTTCCCTCAGCCTTTCCTTTTCTTTGAAAGGAAGGGGTTTGACCCTATAATGATAAAGTCACCCACCCTAACCACTGATTAAGCCAACCTGTGACTTACTAGTTTGGGAAACAGTACTTGGGAATTTGATCTCCTGCAAAACCAGCTTTAATCACACCAGAGCCCTGGGGAGAGAAGTGAAGCAAGTTAAAAGTTTAGAAAAACAACGGAGAGTAGTAAAAGGAAAGTGATTATGAGGCATAAATTCAAGGTTAAAGTCCTAAAGTATCTTCCCAGGGCATTTGGGGAAAATGCATTCTCCCAACATATAACTATGTGAATGCTTTTAAAATGTTTTAAGGGCTTGGGCCTGGAAGCATGTAGCCTTTCCTCTAATGTCTCAAATACTAGCAGACCAACCTTCCAACAAGTATCCTATTGATGCTGAATTTGATCTATACAGATGTTATCTAATGAGGCTGATCTTGAAAGGCATCATGCAATGATGCAATATTCTACTAGCCAGTCTCTACTGGGCAGGGGAGGATTCTTGTGTAAGTCCAGAGGAGAAGCTATTCAGACCATAAGAACTGGCCTTGGCCTCTGAGCTCTATGGTTGTACAGTACCCATAAATGATAGCAGGAGTCTTAATTCAGCACCTTTAGTACCACTCAATGGCCTAATGAGGTTAACTGTCAGCTTTAGGTATAGGCACCAACATTTCACAGAACAGATGATGTCTGAGGCTTGACAATGCTTTCTGTACATATCCTCTACCTATCCAGCACCCTCCTCTACCCAGCAGGATTTAAAGCTTCCACTGTAATTGGGACAGGCCCATTCCTGCTGTCCTCTCCCCACCCCCTCCCATCTCCCACCTTAGGATCCTGCCACTTTTAGAATACACAGGGAATGACATGCCAGAGATTGCCCCAACTCACTCTCTTTGCAACTTAATGCCTATATATAGCTACAATAGGCTCAGAAAGGAAATGAGACTGACCACCCAGGGGCTACAATCTAGTTTTTTCTTGTTGGCAAGGAGATTGGGTAAAGTAGAAAGTGATTCAAGAAAAGAGAAAGGAAGATGAAGGGCTTAACAAGATAGTTCTCTAAGCAAATGGGAATGATGAGTCATTGCTAAGAAAAAAGAAATGAGAAGATCCAAAACAAATGGCTTAATTTAAAGCAAGTATGGGATAGAATTTGAAATTGATTACTAGTCAACTTGAGAAGAATCTGGTAACTCTAAAAATACAGTAATAAAAGCCTGGAAAAGCCTCAGCCAGAAACTGGCAAACAAATGGAAAAAAGAATCATCCTACTATGGATACAAGGGCTTTGACTCTGGAACCCAGGGAGAGGACACCATAATGAAGAGATAAGAACAACTGTTTATAAGGGGAATTCTGGGAAATTGGCTAACTAAAATCTCTTGGATTGCCCATTGCACTTCTTTGGGTCTGGCAATGTAGACAGGCCTGTTGGTGCTACTGGCGGATAGTTCTAAGGGATAGAAATCTAGAAAGAAAACTTGTTTTTAAGAGAGCTGAAATATGGATAAAGAGCCCATACAAGTGTCACAGAGAATAAAACATAGCAAGTACTTAATAAATGTTTACTGAACTGATTTGAATGAAATTATGCAAATATGGGTCTTAGGGTCTGGATTATAAACCAGACTAAGAAATCATATTTATTTCTCCCTTCTTTCCTTCACAGCAAGAACACAATAAGTTTGTTGGTCTGCAAGTGTTGTATATTGCTGATTTTTTTCATCTTCTTTTTGCTAGTCTCAAATGAGGTTTTCACCTATTGAGAAAAGGATTTTTAAAAATTGCCTTCCTGAGACAGGTAGGTGGCTCAGTGGACAGAAAGCCAGGCTTGGAAGATGGGAAGTCCTGGGTTCAAATTTGACTTCACACACTTTCTAGTTGTGTGACCCTGGGCAATTCACTTAACCCCAATTGCTTGGCCCTTACTCCTTTTGCTTTGGAACAAATACTTAGTATAGAGTCTAAAACAGAAGATAAAGGCTTAAGAAAAAATTGCTCTCCTGGATATGTGAATACATATATTCCACTGTACTCAAGTCTGCCTGCCTTTACCAGATCCATACCCACTTTGGGAGTGCAAATGGATATTGTAGCTATACTGATGATGTGTGAGGTAGCACCACACTTAGCCCCAGAGCAAGCAAGGACTGCCAGGGAGTGAAATGGACCTTTTAAGAGGCTGGGTGAAGTAGGGAAGGGCTTAGTGGCAACATCTCTGTTCTGCTCTAGCCAAACCACTAGAGCCCACAAAAGGGTTATGCCAATTTTCTTAACAGTAATTTATAATTAGGAACTATGTACCTGGCAAATGAGCTGCTACATACTCTTTGTTATTCACCATGGCAAAAGTCAAATAAATAAACACATAGCAGCGGGCTCATTGAAAACAAGTGTTCATTAAATATTTGATTTCCTCATTAAATATTTGATCTTTGAGAAGAACTGGAGTCTGCTGCCAGCGATGGCTACATGGAACAGGGTGAATTCAGTGCTGAAATGTAGTTTCTAATGTGGGAAGACAAACCACAAGCTCCTCAGCAGGAACCAGAAACACAAAGTACCCAGACTGCCAAGGGACTAGGACTGGGAGAAATTTACCACAGGCACTATGTAATGTTATAGCTATCCATCCCTAAGAATTACAGGAATCCCAAGAAACTGGGAGTCTTCTGATAAGCAAAGATGAGAATATGTTGGCAGAGAATTCAACAAATATAGTTCTACACTTACTCCACAGAGCATGTTTAAAGGTATTCCTAACTACCTTTAGCTATTCTCACCTCCCATTTCTGATTTTTTTTTGGACCCCCATAGCAACTTGAATAGTGTGAGACTTGTGCAAGGCAATTAGAACACACTCAACTAATTTAGTGCACACTCAACTGACTGGCACAACACCTCTTAAAATAATCTCTTCTTTACCCAATCCTTCAGGATCTCAATCAGGTACAAACCAAGTCTTTAAATGTCAGATTCTAGGTTGACATAATTTGGATTGATTTCATTTTCTAGTCCATTTTAGGGTTTCTAAGATTTTCTAGAATCATTGATTTGGAAAGATTTTGAGTTTTATCTGATGCCACCCAACAAAGCTTTAAAATAATTATTTTCTTAAAGATGAAAGTCTTTAGAGCTGATAGTCTGGATAGGTCATCTAGTCAAAGCCTTTCATTTTACAGATAAAGATACTGGCATTCAGAGAGGTTAAGAGACTTGCCCAGGGTCACACAGCAGGTAAGGGTTGAGCTAATATTTGAACCCAGTTCCTTAGACTCTAAATTAATGTTTGTTTCAGTATAGTATAAGTCACAAAAACTTCAAGATCATTTAGAATTTTGATCTTTTAGGAAGTGAACTGGTTTTTTCCCCATTTGCACATGTAAATTCTAAATTTCTCAAAATAGTATTTTAAAATGTTGTTTTTACATGTAATTGGGGAAAACAATTTTTTAAAGTAAACTTTAAGGGGACAGCAAAGTGACTCAGTGGATAGTTAGAGCTAGGAGGCTCTTGAGTTCAAATTTGGCCTCAGACACTTCCTTGTTATCACTTAATCCCCACTGTCTAGCCCTTACCATTCTTCTGCCTTAGAAATAGTATTGACACAGTATAGACTCCAAGAGGGAAGAGAAGAATTGGGGAAAAAAAAAGTGAGGCTTAACCTTTGAGCTGTTAAGTCACCAAGGACTTGGGACAGGAAATGATCATCAAGGACCTGCAATAGCTTTTCTTTTTACCCAAAGGAAAATGAAAAAGTTTTTAAAAATTTTTATGCAAATTAATTTGTACCAGTGATTCTTCTGGTAGATATGTAGTTTTCAAAATATGGTCCACAGCATACCTGTGGGCTGAGAGCTTAGGATTTCAGTGCTGAAAGGGTCCTTGGGGATAATTTAGCATAGCTGACATTTTTTAAAAAGTTAAAAACCTTAACTTCTGTGTTAGAAACAATGCTAAACAGTAAGGGATAGACAAATGTAGTTATGTGACTTGCTCAGGGTTACACTGCTAAGAAGTGTCTTAAGGCACATTTGAACCTGGGACCTCCTGTCTCCAGGACTGGCTTTCTAATCTATTGATTAATCTAATCTACCTGCCCCTAGCCCACGAATTTTTCGCATAAGAAACTGAGGCCCAGAAAGGGGAAATGACAGATATTAGGATCAAAAATCTAGAGTTGGAAAGGATCTCAAAGGCCATGTTGCAGCCCAATTCTCTCATTTTACCTATGAGGAAACTGAGGGCTAAGGAGGTTATATTACTTTGTCCAAGGTCACATAGATAGTAAATTTCAACCTAGATCTTCTTACCATAGAGCTGATGCTCTTTCCATAGTACCATGAAGACTTCTTGCCTAGTGAAAGTTGGTGGCAGGGTTGAGACTAAAATCTAGGTCTTTTGACTCAAGTCTTGTATGGTTTCTACTACAGTGTAGTAACTACACCATTCTGCTTCATTTTCATACTAATGGTTCTATTTAATAGAAACATGTTTCTAGTTGTATTTATTTATACTTAAAAAAAGCTATCACCTCATTGATACTTTCATAAGTAATTCTTTTTTTCCTCTCATTAATCTAGGTAGTTTTTTAGGGTGTTAAGCAGAACTAGAAGTTTTTACTGATAAAAATCCTGCTTTTTTCTTCCCCTCCTTAGTCCTTCCTTCTCTGTAGTATTGCATTCTTAACCTTCAGGAATAAGATTTCAGTGTCACTGTAAAATGTTAAAACTGTGAGACCCATTTCCATCAATAAATGCTCTTCTCATCAAAATAAATATCTCATTCAGTTATCTAATATTGCTCATTCTATTCTCCATCCTGAAAGCTAAAAATAACTGCTAAAGAGTCATCAAAAATTAGCTCAGAGGGGGCAGCTGGGTAGCCCAGTGGATTGAAAGCCAGGCCTAGAGACAGGAGGTCCTAGGTTCAAATCCGGCCTCAGACACTTCCCAGCTGTGTGACCCTGGGCAAGTCACTTGACCCCCATTGCCTACCCTTACCAATCTTCCATCTATAAGTCAATACACAAAAGTTAAGGGTTTAAAATTAAAAAAAAAAAAAAAATTAGCTCAGAATTTCAAACACTAAGAATTCATTGAGATCCCAAATCTAGATTTAATGTGGCATATTCTCAGCAGTGTCCTAAAGACAAGTGACAAGTTTCTCAAATTTCACTTTTAGTAGATGTACTAGCATGTCTTTTTCCCAGTGAAAAGCCAAGTTTCTTATAGTTTCAAAATTAATAATAATGTTACTCTGAAGAACACTTTAATATGTCATTAGGGAAAGAAAAATGGGGGAACACTCAGATTAGGGGGAATTAATATCCTTTATAACAAAGAAAAAGCAAGGATGATAGGAAGGGTTGGAATTGAGATTACACATTAATCCAAAACAAAGGGGATCAGTTAAAACTAATGGATTTAGGGGGCAGCTTGGTGGCTCAGTGGATTGAGAGCCAGGCCCAGAGAGGTCCTGGGTTCAAATTTGACCTCAGACACTTCCTAACTGTGTAACACTGGGCAAGTCACTTAACCCCCATGGCCCAGCCCTTACCACTCTTCTGCCTAAGGCAAGAAGTAAGGGATTAAAAAAAAAAACAAAACAACTCATGGGTTTACTGTTTCTGCTCCCCAACACTGCTGAAGGAAATTTAAAAACTGTTGCCAATTTTACAAAGGGGACAAAAGGCAGATGAAGATATACCAGATACTTCTGGAGGCCAGTAGGCATAGGAACCCAAATTTCAGAAATTAGAGAAAACACAGCTATGGCAGTTTTCAGGATGATTGGAATTTTCCTTTTACTACTTCCCTCAGGGCTCTTAGGCTGCTTATCACTATCCTCTTTCTCCCGACACCACTTTCTTTAGATCAATGGAGATAGCGAGGCTAGAGAAAAAAAAAACTTCCTTTGGTCGGACAGACATCTTCCCAAGAGCATGATCAATGTGGCAGTGTTCAAAGGGGGCAGCTCATTTAAGTAGGGAATTGACTTCCTAGCTTCCAAGGAAGTCTATGTTGAACCGTAGCACCTGTAATCGCCACGGGCTTTTACCTTTTCTGAGGAAAAAAAATGCATGTTGCCAGCCCTTAAACATAAAAGTACATTTGAGACTACAGTTTCATCTTATTCTCCCAAAACTCAGGTCCATTTGGGTTTTCCTCAAGAGGAAGGGAATCTTCCATGGTACTGACTCCCAGCTTTATAACTAATGACCACAAAACCAATAAAACTCAAGGAAATTCCCTCACAACCACGAAGGGTCCCTAGGACTCCCCATCCGACCCCACCCAGAGGCGGGATCTGAATTACCCACGTATCCACCCCACCAAGCCCAGAACTACACAAAATCGGGCCCTACCCCACCCATGGGCGGAACCATGTCCCAATGGTCTCACCAACCGGGAGTCCTAAGAACCTATCCCCGACAATCCCTTTTGCCCCGCCTCTCCCCACAGAAATAGGAAACCTTACAGCATTCCATCAATCCAGTCAATCGACTGAGGAGTTAGCCAATCGTCTCAGAGTGTTGCCCCATCCGGCTAGCCCGAGGGGTGGAACTAACTAGTTGAGATGGACAGCTACGCGAGCCAATATGATCATCGGAACTAGAGAAGGGGCCGGGCCCTGGGCGCCGACAGAGCGGTTAAGGCCCCTCAGGCCAAGGGCCCGATGACCAGGGGGATAGAAATGGGGCCTTTCTCTCCTCCAACCTCCACCCTAGGGATGCTGGCCTATGGACCGGCTAGAGACTGCCTTTTTCCAAAGAGAAGGCGACGGTAAAAGCCTCCTGACAGGCCAAGCCAGTGACAAAGAGTCAGCGGCCAGGGCGGGGGACCCTAGGACTAAGATAGCCGGGCCCTGCTCGAGGAAGAAAGAACCAAGACTCACGTTGTCGATCACGACAGGCTGATTGGCGATAACATCGTAGGACTCCATGGCAGAGGGGTCACTTCTCCCGAGGAAGAAACTGCCAGCCGGGTCCGCTGCTGCTACCGCCGCTACGCATGCGCCGCGTTGTCGCCGGGACAAGGCGGTCGGGAGGGGCCGCTCCTAGCCTTCCGGAAGACTACAGTCCCCAATGGGTTATGCGGTACCTCCTACTGGGAAAGCAGCTCGCAGTCTGTTCCAAAATCTAGCGAAGCTTTGCATTATGGGTACCAGCTTTTCCTTCGCACTGTACTTTGGGCTTTGTAGTTTACTTAAGGAGTGTGGCAGGAACACGAATTGTTTGCTGTTGATGCATGATGGGATCTGTAGTCCCCCCAGTGTTTGAGGAAGGTTTCGAACTCTATGCTGGGACATGTAGACTCACTGGACCAGCTCCAGCTTGATGACTTTGTCCTGTCCTCTCATAAATATGTTACAAGGAGTCCACCCAACATACCGAGAACTTTTCTCGATAGAGTAAAACTCATTTTTCGTTCTTGCTTTTTATCTCATTCTTGCTACTTGTAGGTCCCATCTCCTTTCCCATTCTAGCAAGACTTTGATATCTGTATTTTCAGTTTTGTTTTGCAACTTTTTGGGGTGTAGTATTCATGCAATCAGCTCAATGTTATCTGCAAACACAAACTTGCATCTTTAAACCTTACCGTTTAGACTCCTTGTTTTTAGATTTTGTCTTGCACACCCTTCATGACAATGCCTTTAGCAAGCATGTGTCCTTTGATAGTGCATCATCAAAGGTTATCTCCATAGCTGTATCCTACAAGGAATGTTCTTTGATTTTTAAAATAGAGCTGCTTTGTTGGAGAAGATCCATTAAGACTGCATTTTACTTTAGGAAATTAAATGGTTGTGGATTGAGTATACTATAAGCACAGTGGGAACTTGTATTCTTTGTTCTTTTGGGTCAATTGTGTGACTCTAAAGATGTGGTCAGTTAAAGAGCATAATATGTGAAAGCCTTCCTGCTTTTTCTCATATTTTCATTAACACGTGTGTTTTTTATTCTCATGTTTTTATAGATATATAGATTTACAGCTATTTTTTTGTTGTTTGTTTTATAACCCTTACCTTCTGTCTTAGAACCAGTACTGTGCATTGGTTCTAAGGCAGAAGAGTGTAAGGGCTAGGCAGTGGGGGTTAAATGAAGTCCAGAGTCACACAGCTAGGCAGTGTCTGAAGCCAGATTTGAACGTAGGACCTCCCATCTCTAGGCCTGGCTCTCTCTCCACTGAGCCACCCAGCTTCCCCCATTGCTTTTTGAATAATTATTTTCAGTAGCCTCTCCTTTTTTTTAGATATCTTGAGAATCATTCCTTCAGCACTCATAATACTGTTACATCAGGCCGGCCCTCTTTGGTTATACTTTGTTTAATCTATCTATAGAAGGGATCATTCTTTTTTTTTTTTAAACATTTATTAATATTCGTTTTTAACATAGT
>NC_058131.1:613439978-613459250 GCF_016433145.1 Gracilinanus agilis
AGAAAGAAAGAAAGAAAGAAAGAAAGAAAGAAAGAAAGAAAGAAAGAAAGAAAGAAAGAAAGAAAGAAAGAAAGAAAGAAAGAAAAAGAAAGAAAGAAAGAAAGAAAGAAAGAGAAAGAAAAAGGGCCATTATATTTGTCAATTTAGATAATGTTAGTAACTTTACAGAGAACAGTTCAGGGGACTTAGCCACAAAAAAGAGAAGAGAGATATGGGACTATAGCTCTCAGGAATAGAAAGATCAAGCAAGGGTTTTCTAAGGATGGAGAAAATATGGGTGTATTTGTAGGCAAGAGGAAAGGAGCTAGTAGACAGGGACAGATTACAGTAAAATGATAGAGAATAGCTGAGAGAGTGGGTAATCTTCTGAAGAAGATGGGATAGATGAATATAACAACATTTTGTTGCCTGGTAGAAGAAACAAATAATCAAGAATACAAGGGAAAAAATAGGAAAGCATATGAAGTGAGATATAATGAAAAAAGGGTTTAAAATAAAAATGAAAAAGAAAGAAAGAAAAGGCATGAACACTTGAAATCTGGTAAAAAGTTATATCTGAGGGGAGAAGATTTCAGAAAGACTTCCAGGGCCAAGGTTTAAATGAATCACTCTTCACTCTATGTGGATACACATGGGAGCCCTATCTTAATATTTGTTACAAGTAGGCAACCACAGCACACTCAAACCCAACCCTACATGCCCAGATGAACATGTGGGGATCTTTACATTAGCCTTAAATGAGAACCTTGGCTTCTTCAGAGTTACGCAATGGGCAAACTCTAAGAGAAGTTGGCCACCCTTTGGGTAACCTAACCTGTGACTGAGTGTGAGTTTAGAGAATAGTAACCAGAAAGTGCTATGGATACAAATACACAAAAAACACTAGTTTCAAAGAGCTTATATTATAAGGAGGGAAGAGAATAAGTTCAGATGTAAATATATAAAATATTAAAAAGTTGTTGTTTGTCTTTTGTTTCGAAGAGGACCAGGGACATCTTGGACAGGGTGATGTCTTGACTTGTTTGTGAACTGGATTTAAGTGAAACAGAGTTGTACAAAATTGTCAGCCTCTTTCTTCCAGAGTCATTGGAGCTCAATGGCAAGACAAAAGTCAGGACAACTGGCAAAATAGCCCAGGATGCAGGTGATGATTTTTGCATCTTCTATGTCTGACCAAGTTCTAAGTGCTCCATAGTAGCACCTGCTTTAGCCACCTTCATGGCCGCTGGAACAAACTGTTCTCATCTGCCCATAATAATAAATATGATCATTAAATATAAATGATTAGGGGGATTAATGAAGGCTTCATGTGGATGGTGATACTTGAGTTGTACCCAGAAGGAAAAGGCAGACAGTAAGGAGGGCATTCTAGGAGAGGAGAAATGCAAAACCATAGAAACAGATGATGGAGTGTCATGTGTAAAGAATGAAGGGAAGGCCAATTTGGCTGAATAGTAGTGTTCAGGAAGGGAAGTAATTATGAGAATGGAAAAATAGGTTGGGATCAGGTTGTAGAAGTCTTTAAAAACTAAATAAATTTATTAAAAAAATAAATTTAATTTATTATATTATTAATTATCAATAAATATATTTATTAAATATGATATAGAATAAATATTAATAAAATAATTAATAAATTTAATTTAAATAAATTTAAATAAAAATAAAAACTAAATAAATATATTTTATTTTAGAGAACATAGGGAACCGTTGGAGTTTCTTGTGTGGCAGACTGACAGAGTCAGACTTGTATTTTAGAAAAAACCCTTAAGGGCTGCATGGGGTGTGGCCTGAAGTGAGAAGAGTGGGGAGATCAATTAGGAAGCAGTTGCAATTGTTTAGGCAAAAGATGGCAAGGGCTTGAACTAAGGTGGTGACTATGTGAGCAGAGAGAGTAAGTCAGATGGGAGATATGTAGAGGTAGAAATGGCAAGATTTATTGGATATATAGAATGAGGAGTCAAGGAAAACACAAAAGTTGCAAACCTGAAAGACTGAAAAGGTGGTGTGTTTGAAAGAAATAGGGAAGGTTTGGAAAAGGGGTGAATTTCAAGGAAATTAATTCATTTTCAAACGTGTCTCCAATTTGAAAAGTCGTTTATTTTGAAATGTCCAATGGACAGTTAGCAATATGAGTCTGAAGGTCAGGGGAGAGCCTGAGGCTAGAAATATGGATCTTCAAGTCATCTTCACAGAGATGATAATTAAACCTAGGCAATCTGATGATATCACTGAAAGAGTATGTAGTGAAAGAAGGGGAAGAAGGTCTAGGGCAGAACCTTGGGGAACACTCAGAGTTTGGGAGTGTGCCATGGATGACAAGCCAACAAAGGAACTCGAGAAGAAATGATTAGGTAAAGAGGGGAACTAGGAAGGGGTGGTGTGATGAAAACCTAGAGAGGAAAGAGGAGGAGAGCATAATCTTTTGATCTGTTGGCCTGTCAAGAGAAGTATGAGAACTGATAAATTTTGACTTTTGATTTGGCAGAAAGGAGATCATTGGTGTCTTTGGAGAGAGCAGTTTCAGTTGAGTGATGAGGTCAGAAACCAGATTGCCAAAAGGTTGAGGAGTGAATGAGAGAAGAGGTAATGGTTGTAGACAGATTTTTCTAGGAGTTTGACTGAGAAAGAGTAAAGATAATAGACCAAAGCTTGAAGGGATGGTAGAATCTAGGGAAAATACTTTAAGGATAAGGAGACATATTTGATGGCAGTAGGGAAGGAACTAAGAGGGGATGGCATCAAAGGCACTTGTAAAGGGCTTGCTTTTATCAAGCAGAACTGTTACCTTGTTATCAGAATCTGTGGGAAAGAAGAAGAAAATTGGGAAAATCAAGGAGTTTTGAGATGAAGAGAAGGAGAAAAGAGAAAGCTCATTGTGAATGACCTCAATTTTCTCAATAAAAGGAAGGTCTGCAGCTGAGAAAGAGGGAGAAAGGTAGGAAGTTTGAAGGGAGAAAAGAAGTTTTAGAATAGCTTTTGTAAGAAGTAAATTAAGGGATCTATTAGTGAGGAATAAAAGGATTGCCTTGCTGCAGTGAAAGCCCTGTTGAATTAATGATGACTCCAGTGTTCTAGGTAATCATCTCTAGGTGCCATTCAAAGAAAATACACATAAACAGTACATGCAACAGATATAGCACAGAGTAAATCATTGTATAACAGGGATAAATTACATACATGCTGTATAACATGCATGCATCATTGCTGTCAATATATTTCTATACATGAGAAAATCAGCATAAGAACAAAGAAAGCCAAGCAATAGCATCCTTAGCCTCACAAAATAATCCAAACACTCATAAACAACAACATATATATAAATAAGCCAACATCAAAACTATGCACAACTATCAGGCAAATAGTAGTAGACTGAAGTAAATAATCTTGCACAAGCAAATAAAAAACTTAAGCAAAGTTAAAATAAGCAGCAACTAAGGCATCAATGAGCATTTGCAATTACATGCAGGTTGTACATTTTATAGGCAAACATTAGCATGTTTGGCTGTATGTGTAACCACTGTAACACAGAATTAGGTATTGCTCAGTTGGGGAGAGGATCTGTTGTGTCTAGTTTAATAGAGTCAGGGCAGCTGGGTTGCTCAAGGGATAGAGCACCAGACCTGGAGTCAGGAGAACCTGGGTTCAAATGTGGCCTCAGATACTTCCTAGCTGTGTGATCCTGGACAAGTCACTTAATCCCAATCACCTAGCCCTTGTTCTTCTCTCTTAGGCTTGTTATTAAGACAGAAAGTAAGGGTTTAAAAAGGAGTTTAATGGGGTCACCCAAGTAAAGATTATAAAGGGGAGCAAGAGAAGAACCCATTGATGTTAACTTTAGCAGAGGAGCAAACAGACACATTCCCATGTAGAAGCACTCCTTTCTCATATTCTGGCTCACTTTTGCCTTAAGGGCTAACCTACTAGATCTAGGGCTCAGTTTACCTTTATGTTATTGGTATCTCTTTACTTTTAGATTCTCCTATTTATGAAAATTCATTCTTGCTTGCAGGTACTGTTTAGTGTATCTTTATTGCATTGATAATGTTTGTTTGTTTTATAATCCTTACCTTCCACCTTAGAATCAATACTGTGTATTGGTTCCAAGGCAGAAGAGTGGTAAGGGCTAGGCAATGGGGGTCAAGTGACTTGCCCAGGGTCACACAGCTCATTGGTGATGTTTAAATGGAGTTACTGTCTAGTCCTCCTTCCCCATACCTTACCTTCACTAAAGCTTTCCCATAACAAAATTCTAAACCTTTTCCCCAAATCTCCACTTGTACCAGCATGAACCGCATAAACAAGGATGAGGGGCTACAAGATTTTCTTTTACATATAAAAAGGGGGAAATAAAACAATATCAATGAAAGGACCAGGACCAGTCAGGGAAATGGACTGTTTGATCAGAAGAAGTCAGCAGCTCTTTTTTCTCTGTTGTAGATCATGGCACAACTATTGGAGCCTTTCTGTAAAGGCTCTGGAGAGGAACCAGGCATCCCCTACCTCGGCACCCGTCGTGCTGTGATCAGTTGCCCATTAAAGCCCATGTTCTGCTCGGATAAGCTTGGGACTAAACGGCAGACTTCTTGCTTCCTCTTCTGTTTTGAATTTCTTTGTCTGATGGCACAGCAGTCTCAAGATGGCTATGCCCAGTGCTGGATGAAGTCTTTGAATTTGCAGCATCCCAAGGTTCTGGCTCCCTTGCTCAGGTCAGCGTTAACGAGCAGTAGGGTGGGTAGAGTATGCTGGTGTAGGCCTGGCTCAGCATAGGTCAAGCATTCAGCCTCAGGATTAGGATGCAGTGAGATGCACAGGGACCATAAAATACAGTAAAATTAATTTAGAATAAAGGTGAAATGCGACTCCTCTCCACCTCCATAGGGAAATCCTCTCAAAACTTCAGCATCAGTTCCCCATAGTTGGGGAATTATGCCTCCGGCAACAAGGCAGCCCAAACTGCCCCCCTTAAAGGAAAACCAGTCTGCCTGGCTTCAAACTGTTGCTCTTCTTACCATATCCTTGGGGGCAAGGTACCAAAAATGTTCTAATTTTCTAACACTAAAGTATTAAAATAATTCTGACTTCAGAAAGAAGTGTAACATAGGCAGTGCCAAAGAAGGAGCCTAATATAAAGAAAAACACAATATACAAAAGGTCTAATTCATACTATGAGGGCAATTCAGAGTGGGTAGTTTATTAAGGGGGATAGCAACTGGCTAGACCTGAGGAACCCTTCTCACTAGGGTAGGTTCTCGGGCCTCATCCTCATTCTTGATCCTAGTCTCTTCTATAGTGGTACTAATCTCAGCAAGGTTCAATATAGTCTCCAATCTAGATGTAGGACTTCCTGTTATGTTCCAGGTATTGACTGGGATTCAAAGATAAAGTTGAGAAAGTCATTGCCTTCAAGGAATTTACATACTACATTATAAAGGCCCCTTGGACTCAGAAATGATTCTAATTGTTAGACTGCTTCTCCAGTTTCCCGTATAACATCTTAAGAACCTATTCAAATATATTGAGATCTTTCATGGTCTGCTGATCTATCTACCTAGTTCCTGAGCTAATTGATGGCATGGGCTAATTATAGCCCTGTATTTTTTTTTTTAACCCTTGCCTTCTGTCTTAGAAGCAACACTAAGTATTGGTTCCAAGGTAAAAGAGTCATAAGAGGCAGACAATGGGGATTAAAGGACTTGCCTTAAGGAAGTATCTGAGGTCAGATTCAAACCCAAGACCTCCTTTCCCCAGGCCTGGCTCATTATCTACTGAACCATCTAGCTGACTTCCTGCATTGTAAAATATGAACTTGTAGGAGACCCAGACTGGATAGTGTTATGTAGAGATGGCACTATGGAATCCCTGCAAAATACTAGGACAGCCCTAGTGAGAAGGGTTCCTCAGGTCTAGCCAGATGCTCTCTGGGGTGTCTCTGTATCATTTCTATAGATGAAGTTCTAGGCAGGCAAGATATTGCTTCTGAACTGAGTCTTTGCCTCTTCTCTGCATTGCTTGCTGGCAGTTTCTTTCCCTTGAAATGTCTATTTGTGAGCCACTATCTAGTTCAGGTGGCCTTTGTTCAACTGGTAGGCGGTCTTTTTGCATCGAGTCCATTGAGGGAACTGTCTGTCCATCAGTCTCTGTCTGCTCTTTAGGGAATCCAACTAACTCACCTAGACACAAAAAGTGGTTGTGGTCAAGCATCATTACAGAGCTGCTGCCAGTCTTTCTATGTAGCGACAAAGACAAGATCTCAAGTAGCTTTCAACGCCTGCTCACTTCGGTGTTCCATGAATGTTTCTCAGCAAAACTCTTGTCTTCTTGTGGAAAGTCTTGACAGTAATGGACCTGGCCAGCATATGATCAGCATCTGTTTTTTGTCAGAGCTCTTCTGAAGGGAAGTTATAGACAGGTGATAAAGCTTCTTTTGGTTTCTTGCTCAGGTGAAAGAGAAATTGGGAATTTTGGCCCTCCCTCCATCCTTAGAGACTCAAGAGCATCCAAGTCAATACATAGATATAGCTCTCACCCAAATAGCAAGTACGGTGCAAAAGCCTGTGGTATCATTTTAGATGGAACAATACCTATGTGCTGGGAATGCCATGTCTTGACTCCACTATGAGTTTTGTTCAGAGCCCCTAAACATGTCCAGCAGAAGGTAGTTTATATTTATAGTTAAAAAGTTCAGGCTGTGGGTTTCCTTGAAGGTGTGGTTCTAGACATCTAGAGATCATCCAAAGCTATTATCTTCAAAGTTTCTGCCAGAGTCTGAATGGATCCTGGGGGAAGGTCTATAGACTTTTAAGCACTTCTCCCATAACACCTTAGTAACTGTGGACATTTTCTGATTCTCTGATATATATATGTATACACACACACACACACACACACACACACACACACACACACACACCCCTCTACACATACTTTGTGAAATGGTCAGTCACATCACAATAGTTGATGGCAGGGGCTACCACAATAGGTAGATAGCTAGTAGAGTGGATAAAATGTTGGCTCTGGATCCAGGAAGACCTGAGTACAATTCCTACTGTGGATAATAGCTGTGTGACCCAAAGCAGGTCATTTAATTTCTCAATCTCAGTTTCTTCATCTGCAAAGTGGAGATTATAATAGAACCTACCTGTTAGGTTATATATGCATATATATAACCTATATGTACATATAGGTTCTATAATATAATAGAGAGAACATAAAATGAGATAACTTATGCAGCTTTGTGGAACTATAGTGCTTTGAAAACTTTAAAGTTCTCTACAAATGTTAGCAATTTTTAAAATAGGCTTCCCAAGATGACATGTTCTTATCATTTCCTTCCAGAGATGGAAAGCTAGTGCAGACAAATTCTAAAGATTTGCTAAAGCTTATGTTCTCCAAATATGTAGTTTAAATTGATTACTACCTTTCTTTCAACAGAATAAATACAAATCTCATACTTCCTAGAGAATCTCTAGTTACATCAGCCTGGCAAAATCTGTTTCTTACTCACTTTTGGGTCCTCTTTTTTAAAATTCAAAGATATTTTATTTTCTTGATCATATGTAATAATAATTTTCAACACATGTTTTCCAAAGTTATAAGACCCAAACTGTCTCCTTCCCTCCCCTCACTCAGAAATGGTAAACAATTTGATCTGGGCCATACATGTATTGCCATACAAAACACACTTCCATATCAGTCATTATTGTGAGAGCATAAACACAAAAAACAAAGCCAAACTCCAAAATAAAACTGTAAATACACTGATGTGAAAGAGAGTATGCTTTGATCTGCATCCATCCAACTCAACAGTCCTTTCTCTGGAGGTGGATAGTATTCCTCATCATAATCTTTCAGAATTGCCCCAGAACTTTGCATTGATGAAAGTAGCCAAGTTTTCAGTTGATCATCATTGTTGTTACTGTGTATGGTGTTCTCCCGGTTCTACTTATTTTGCTCTGCATCCGTTCCTACAGATCTTTCCAGCTTTTATTCAAATCACTCTGCTCATCATTTCTAATAGTACAATTCTATTCCACCACCAACATATACCACAATTTGTTCAGCCATTCCCCAATTGATTTTCAATTGAATTGAATCAAATTGAAAATCCCTTCGATTTTCAACTCTTTGCCACCACAAAAAGAGCTGCTATAAATATTTTTGTACAAGTAGGTCCTTTCTTTTCGGTCCTCTTTTGACTCACATATCCAAAGTCAACCTGCAGCACTTTCTTTCGTGGCCATAGAGCAAGATGGGTGGCACCAGTTACTTCTTAGTACCAATGGAGGGTCAGTGACAGCCCACTGATAACCAGATGACAGTCAATGACTAATGTGCCTTTTGCAGGCTGGTCACAACTAGCACGGAGCTGTTAATGATAGAGAGCATCTGCAAAATTAATGAAGTCTAACAGCACCATTGCCACCAGCATGCTCCATTCCCTCATTAACAGTTTAACGTGAGTGATTAGCTATCACTCCTCCTGCTTGGCTGTTGTTTTTTTTTTTTAATTTTTATTTTGAATATTTTCCCATAGTTACACATTTCATGTTCTTTCTCTCTCCCCCAAACCCCCCTGATCCCCCTTAGTTGCTTGGCCTTTTGAAAAAGGACTTTGGTTCCTGCTACAGATCCAAGAAGGCTTATATCTCCACAGAGAGAGTCTTAGCATCTGCGCTTTGGGACCTGAACCATGGCTGGTGGGAATATAACAAAGTTTCTAAGACTGATCTCCTATAACTTCTGTTTTAAAAAAAATTAAAAAGTCCTTAAGTGAATACACCTTGGCTCTTTGACCTCCATTGTCCTTTGACCTCTACATTCCATTGTCAAAAGGCATGTGGATCCCTTGTTCTCTTTAAAAAGAACAACAACATTCAAATCCGGCCTCAGACACTTCAGCTGTGTGACCCTGGGCAAGTCACTTGACCCCCATTGCCCACCCTAACCACTCTTCCACCTAAGAACCAATACACAGAAGTTAAGGGTTTAAAAAATAATTAAACAAACAAATAAATAAAAAGAACAACAACAAAACAATCGTTCTACTGCTGTCTCCTTGGTAAAGGAGACCTTCTGGTTATTTCAACTTCAGTCCTTTAGTATCGCTGTGTTGCTCCTTGTTCCATATAGCTTCTCACAGTCCATCATCAGCCATGTGCTCTTGCTGTCAGTTATTCACAGACAACCAAAGCAGAGGAGGTTGGTTTAATGAAACAAAGTTCACCTACGCAACCGGCACCGTCTAATGGAAATAGTAAAGTCTCAGCAGAATTGTCATTTGCTTGTAGTCCAGTCCTCTGGATGTCTTATATAACCATCACTCTTAAAAAAAATACATTAAAGTATTTATTTTGTTGTTTTCACATTGCCTAGATTCCCCTCTGTATCTTTTCTGTTCCCCCTTCCAGAGAGTTACATCATATGATAAAAGAAAGTTTTTAAAGATAGAGGAAGAAAGGAAAACAGTGAGCAAAACTGGACTGAAAAGAATCTGATGTTATCAGCCATGTTTCATACCCATACTTTGATCTCTACAAAGCTTCATCCCTCTCTAGATATCTCCACAGGTTTACTCACATGACCAGAGAGCCAGGATATTTGGATTTACATGAGATTAGTTTTCCCTAAGGCTGGCAGAGGACTGAATTCCTAGCTGGCTAGAACTGCGACTCTTCTCTGGCAGGCAGCATTGAACTTGGCACTGGTCAAACTGTGTCCGGGATGGTTGTCCATTCATACCCCCAACTTGGCTCTTTGAACGTCCTGGTGACAGACCACTTCAGAGCAAAACTATCCGGCTTGCATATGAGATAATGAGGCTTGTTCTTGCTCAGTTCTCTGTTGTTAGTGATTGCAGCTAGTTTCTGGGGACTATCAATCACTCTTTTATTTCATCATCTGTTAACTGAAGGGATTGGGCTAGATTCGCTGTACCAACCAAGCAACAAGAATTATTAAGTACCTTGGATATGTCAGGAACCATGCTAAGTACTGGGGAGGCTCAAGGTGTTTACATTCAAATAGGGAAGATAATATCTCCCCGTGGAAATATATACAAAACATACAGAATGAGAACATGGTAAGTTTTGGGAGAGAGTGTGCAAAAACAGGGGCGGAGGGGACCAAGAAAGGCTTTTTATATAGAAGGTGCCCCTTCAGGAAACCAAACTAAGAGGCAAAAATGAGAAGGGAATACATTCCAGGCATGGGAAACAGCTAATGCAAAGGGGGAGATATGAGTTGGAGGACAATAATAAATAGTCCAGAATAGTTGGATGTCAGTAGGCATGGGATGGAATAATATATAAGAAGGCCAGAAAGATAGGAAGGGGCCAAATTGTGAAGAGATTTAAATGCCAGACAAAGGATTCTGCATTTGATACTAGAGGAAATAAGAAGCCATTCATTTTAGGATTTATTCATTCTTGTAAAAATGTTGAATTGAACAAGAAGAAGATCTCTTTGACATAATGCTGGAGACCTCCTTCTAGGTTAGTTGTTCTTCATTGACTGTTTTTGTTTTTGTTTTTTTAACATTTTGATAACTATATTTCAATATAATTGGTTTTCTTTGTAATCTCATGCATTTTTTTCTGCATTAAAACCATTATTCTGAGAAGGGGCCCATAATACAATAAAAGGTTAAGAATCTCTGTTTTATGCTGAAGACATACATCAATATTCTTTGGTTGTCCAACAGTCGTGAATCCATTGGGTTTGATGAAAACTAGAGGAAATGTGAGTGAATGAGGCCAGATTGCTTCAGAAGATAGCAGATGGGACCTAGGTAGACTGGAGTCACCATGGATGGCACTGGTTGTCAGACACAACATGAAGACATTAGAAGACTGGTAAAAAAGGAAGGGGGAGAGTATAAGAAAAGTAGGAAGGTCAACAAAGACAAACTGGGAGAATTTCATGGCAATCATATAATGCTTCCTATAGTATAGGTGCCAGAGGCTAATAATAAAATCCTTCCTAATGTTAGAGATGGGCTAAAAGAGCATTTACTAAACTCTTACTATGTGCTAGCCATTGTATTAAGCATAAGAGACACAAACCAAGAAAACAAGACAGTTTTGAGTCTCAAGCTTATTTATATATATGTGATATATATAATATATAATATATATAAATATATATATTTAAAATTAAACCCTTACCTTCTGTCTTAGAACCAATACACAATATGTATATTGGTTCTAAGGCAGAAGAGCAGTAGGGGGTAGACAATGGGGATTAAGTGACTTGCTCAGAGTAACACAGCTAGAAAGTGTCTGAAGCCACATTTGAATCCAAGACTTCTTTTCTTTAAGCCTGGTTCTCAATCCACAAACCACCTAGCTGCCCCTGAAGTACTTATATTCTATTAGAGTAAAAAAAAATAGAGTTAGAAAGAAAGAGTTGAAGAGAGATGGGATTGAGGACAGAAGAAGGGTGCCTTTGTGGGGACCAGGCAGTGCAATGTGGAGGTGGAGCAGACTGGAGGGTAAGCCAAGAAGTGGAGAATGGAATTAAGACAGTTTAAAAAAACCTAAATCCTTTATTATATACACATCCCCCTAGGGAGCAGCTGTGGGAATAATAAACTTTCTGTGTAGCATAACTCAAATTCCAATTTACAAAGACATCTCCCACTCTTCTCTTATTCTCATGGGGTTTACAGCTCCTGCTCCTCCCCAAATGTTACTTGACTATTGGTCTAGATGCCCCACTTCTCTATTTATTCTCAGTAAAATATCATTGTTATAGTAGGTGTGTGAATACTCCAAGCTCCAGTGCAAGAACTTCATTGTCCTGACAATAGCCCTGTTTGTACATTAGTACCTAAATTCATCCCCTTGTTACCTCAACCTTGACTTTTATGGTTTTATATTTCTGTGGTCTCCTGGGCAAAAGAGTTCCCCCTCCTGTTAGTGTCCAGGAAGCTTGCTGAAACACTTTACAGTCCATGCTATCCTATATTCTTTGTTATAAAATACTTGTGAAAAGCAATAAGGTTATACATTCCTATGTGATTAAAAACGAAAGCTGTTGAGATTACTTCCAAATGTGATTGGGAATACAATCCAAATATGATAAATCCTTACTTTTTATCAAAGTAACAACTTTAAGACAGAAAGGCAAGGGGCAGGCAAATGAGGTTAAGCAATTTGTCCAGGGCCACACAATTAGGAAGTGTCCAAGGCCAAATTTGAACTTAGGTCTTCCTGACTGCAAGCCTGGTGCTCTATCCACGGTGCCATCTAGCTGCCTCTCTCAGGGATATTTTCAAAGGTATTTTCTTGAGACAATAGAGCTGACTTTATTGTCCAAGGAACTAGGAACTCTAAAAGTAGGAAATTGAAGCTGGAGGTGGGAAGGGGATGCAGTTTCTCAGTGTCCCTCAAATTTCATTGCATAGTAACCTTGAAATCTTCTCTTCTACAAGATGTTTCCAGTTCATTTAGCCATTACTCAGTGACATCTTTTCCAGTTCCCTCAATATCTTGAGAGCTTCCTCTGATTTATCAATATCCTCCCTCCCAGAAATGGACATAATATTCCAGATGAGCTCTGACCACATGTTTGATTTTTTTGTTTTTAAGAGCCCCAAATTTTTTAAAGCTAAAGAAGAAACAAGGAAAGTGCACAAGCTGGGCAATACCATTTTGGTCAAAGAGGAGATATAACTATCAGGTGGCTCTGAAGATCATCCCCAAAGAATACTCTAGACATGGCCTGAGATTTAATTGTACCTCAGTTCCATCAGTACACTGGCTTATGATATGTTGTATGATCTTTAGTATTTAGGTCACATATCCATTTTGAATTTACTGTAGGAAATGGCATAGAAAGATGAGCAAAACCTCATTCCTGCCGGACTGATTTCTAGTTTTCCCAGAAGTTCTTATCAAAAAGGGAGTTTTTTCCTTAGGTAATTTGTGTTTTACAGCCAACATCTCTTTCCCCTTCTTTCTTCTGAGAGATGCATACAAAGAAACACACAATCTTCTTATTAAAGAGTAAGAGAACCAGTTAATGCCAGAAGTTTCAAAGAGCTAAACTAAAGCTTGATGTAAGAAAATTTTCCTAATGGTTAGAGTCGGTAAAAAAGTGGGATGGTTTGCTTTGGAGAGAATTCTCTTATTGAGGTCTTCAAATGAAAGCTAGGCATATTTTGTGGAGTATGTTATATGAGAAATTCCTTTTCAGGTATGATTGGTTACTGAGATTCCTTCCAACTCTGAATTCTGTGAAAACTGAAATCCAGACAAAGTACTCTGCCACAATCTGAGGAAAAAGAGAATGCTTCCAGACAGGAAGATCAAAGAAGGCTTCAAGGGAAAATGGCACCTAAACTGAACCTGAAGGATGAAAATTTCAGTAGGTGGAAATGAGGTGAGAGTGCAATCAAGGCAGGGGAAATTTAATTTATTTAATTTAATGGAGTCTCCTCCAATGTCTAGATGCCAGGGACTGCTGAATGTGATCAGAAATAGTCCACTTTGGTTGCAATGTAGGATGAACAAAGGGGATTAATGTGAAATAAGGCTAGAAAGTAAATTGGCATCAGATTATAGTGAGCTCTACAGGATAAGTAAGAAGAGTTTGCATTTCATCCTGTCAGCAATAAGGAGATACAGGGGGGGCAGCTGGGTAGCTCAGTGGATTGAGAGCCAGGCCTAGAGATGGGAGGTCGTAGGTTCAAGTCTAGCCTCAGACACTTCCCAGCTGTGTGACCCTGGGCAAGTCACTTAACTCCCACTGACTAGCCCTTACCACTCTTCTGTTTTGGTGGAAGGTAAGAGTTTAAAAAAAAAAAAAAAGGAGATACAGAAGGTTTTCACACAAGGTAGTGATATGATCAGACCTATGAATTAGGAAGATGATTTTGGCAGTTGTATGAAGAGAGTAGAGATTGGAAGTTGGGGGACCATTTAGGAGGTTATGGCAAATCAAGAGGAGAGGAGACCAATATTATAGCTGACATTTATAAAAAGTGCTTTATGCTTTGCAAAACCCTTTACATATATCCTCTCTGTTTGATCCTTACATAATAAGGGGTGGGTGCTAATATTATCTTTATTTTACAGATGAGAAAACTGAGATTTAGAGACTTGCTGAGGGTCACACATCTAGTAGATATCTGAATCAGGATTTGAAGCTAGGTCTTCCTGACTCAAAGTCCATTTCCTTATCCAAGTCTGGATCTTTCCACCTGATATACCTTTTCAGTCCTCCTAAAATGAAACCTTCCTCATCCCTCCAATTTAAGGGTGACTTATTTGATTTCATAGTACTCCCTGGGTCCCTTTTGGCACTTATGACATCCTATTTTGCATTACTACCAGATTGCAAACTCCACGTGGGCAAGGCTACCATGTTTTGCCCCCGATCTACAGAGCACTGTACCAGGCAGACTTAATAAAAGTCAGGGGAATGCACTGTTAAAGTCTTCCCATTTACAGTCACACCTGATTGTGGGCTGTGACCATCCACTCTGGCCTTGAATAAGGAGGGGTTACTATTGCTACTTCCTCCGAATCAAGGACGCGGGGGACCAATTTGAGAATGCTTGCATAGCCTCTCCAGCACAGTCGTATCCACGCGCATGCGCCATGGGTCCTGTCTCGATTCACATTGCTTTTCAGTTTCTCTTGGTCCCAGTGACTTGCCGTCGTGGCCACAGAGCAACTGACAGTCCGCTGCAATGGCTGCAGGAGCGCCCGAATCTCAGTCGCGATTCGGCCACTCGGTGAAGGGGCTGCTCACCGAAAAGGTGAATGCCTGTGGTACCGACGTGATCGCCCTCACCAAGCAGGTGCTGAAGGGCTCACGGAGCTCAGAGGTGAGGGAGCAGGGAAGGCGAGGCGGGGAAACTGCTGGGCGGGCGCTGCGGCAGCGTGCGGAAGCCGCGCTGCATCCTGGGATTTGTGGATTTCATGGAATCCTCTTCAGGATCTGATTATGAGCCTGAAGACGAAGTGGTCCATTCTGGGAACTGTAGTCCTTCGACTGGTGGGAGAGACGTGGGGGGCGTGGCTAGAGTTCGGGAGTATAGTTTCTTAAAAGTTCTAGAAAGAGGAGTCTCAGGATTGGAAGGAATAGGCAGGGGCGGGCGGGGGGAAGGGGCCAATCCCCTCGGCAATAGTAGGATCATTAGATTTAAAAAGAGAAGATCCCAGATGTCACCCATCCTAAATGGCTCATTTTGTGAATGAAGACAGAAAAGATCTCAGAGATCATCTCTCCTAAAAATCTAAATTTAATGAATAAAGCCCAGACAGGTTAAGTGATGTGCCCAGGGTCACACCGCTAGTAGTGGACTTTAAACCCTTTGTTCTGTGTCTAGATGCAGAGTTGTTTCCTCTTTACCACGTGGTCTGAACCTCTTTATTAGCATTCCGCGACTGAAAAAATGACCTTAGAGTTAAAGAAATGGGAAAGGATTTGCCCCATTCTATTCAGCCCATGTTTAAAATGTGTTCCCCATGTGCAAGACACTACTGCCCTTCGTCATAAAGAGTAAGGACCTTGGGCTGTGCACGTGAGGGATGCTTTCCATATCCTGCTGTACATTCCCTTCCTGGATTTGGTCAAGATTGGCCATCCCCTCTGACCCCAGAATCTTTCCTTTAATCTCCTACATCCTAGTTTTGCAACTGATCCTGTCATCTTTTGCACAACCAGCCAGGATTTATTCCTTCCTAGAATAATTCCCTTAGCTAATAAACGGGCTTTTCTTGCCTCCCTAGACCAACAATTAGCATTTTATTGGCTTTCCCCCACTCCAGTTTGGGGACTTCTTGACTGAGGCAGAATCCTATACTAGTTAGAGAACGTTGGACTTTGAAGTTAGAAAAACAGGATTAAGGCACAACCTTGCTTACCTCCTAGATGATTCATCTTCAGGCTAATCATTTTACCTCTGATCCTTAAATTTCCTTTTCTGTGAAGTGGGGATAAGAGTATTCACATTCACTGCCTCACAGGGTTGTTGTGAAGATCAAATGAGTACTGTCATTCAATCAGTGAACATTTTATTAAGCCCCTGTTCTATTCCAGGCACAGTGCTTAAACACTGGGGTTACCAAAAGGGAAAAAAGACAGTTGCCATCCTCAAGGAATTTACAAGCTAATGGGGGAGATGACATGCAAACAAATATATACAAAGCAAGCTATACAGGATAAATAGGAAGTAATTAACAGAGAGGAGGCACTGAAATTAAGAGAAGTTGAGGAAGGCTTCCTGTAAAAAGTGGGATTTTAGTTGGGACTTAAAGGAAGCCAGAGAGGAGATTAGTTGGAATGGAGAAGGGAGAACATTCCAGGCTTGGGAGAAGAAGGCTAAAGAGAATGCCCAGAGTTGAGCAGATGGAGTATGTTGTTTTTGGAACAGCAGGAAGCCAATGTCACTGGACCTGATAGTTTATGGGGGAGGAGTAAAGTATAAAATACTGGGAAGGTAAGAGAGGGTTCAAACAAATCATTTTGTATTTGATCCTGAAGACAATAGGAAACCACTGGAGTGAACTAATGTAATATTCACATTTAGATGGAATTTAGAACTGGACAGAAGTTGCCCAAGCTCCCTGAGTTAGCAAAGTCATAATTTGAACCCAGCTCTTCTCACTTCAAATCTATTGCTCTTTCTATTACATGTAGCTGAATAAATGAGTCCTTTTAGGTTATGATACCAACCTTTCTGGCCAGAAGAACTCTACCATGGGATTCAGAATTGGGCATTGCAAAAAGGAAAGGAAAATGAGAACTCAGGTAGTGACCTTGACTATAACAATGGTGATTTGGGCTTCTTGAGCCCAGGAGAACATATAAAGGGAATGTTGGGACTCATCATTAGTGGCTAGAGCCTCGGTGTCTTATAAGGGGAAACTGCTGCATATTAGGCTCAAACCCATTGGTGTGTGTAGTCCCACACCACTTAGGAGTGTCAGAGGAACTAGTGATGTTTATCCTGGAAAAGGGAAGATCTCAGGGAACAATAGCTGTCTTCAAGGCTTTGGAGAGCAGTCACAGAGAAGAGGAATTAAGGGTTTTGGGGGGACCAATTGGTACAAAGGTCACCTATGACTTCTGTGACCTTGGACAAATCTCTGGGCCTCAGTTTCTTTATCTGAAAAGGAAGGATTTGGACTCAATGATCTCCAAGATTTCTTCAAACCTTATCCTGGAAGCTATAGGTTGTAGACCTAGGCTTAATGTAAAGGAAAATCAAAGAACTGGAGCTATCAAAAAAGGAGAAGAGACTGCCTTATGAGGGGAGGGCCATTGCTGTTTGGTAGAGGTCTTCAGGGAGAGACTGAATGTCCATTTATTTGTCAGGCATACTGTAGGGGCAATGCTTGCTTAGATACCAGCTGGCCTGGATGGGCTGTGGGATCTCTTCCAATTCTGAAGTTAGGTGATTCTCAGCCTCCCCTTTTGTTCTAACACCTCCCCAACATACCTCCCTTTCAGTCTTCTGAGGAAGCGGGAAATCAGTGAGTCCCCACCTCAGTGCTCTGCTAATGAGCCATGTGGAGAGCTCAGCAGTTTCAGAGTGCTTCGGTTCTGAAGCCGTGGCCTTTAGAACAGATGTCAGAGCCGTGCCAGGCTTGCCATGGATCCGGGGAAATGCATTCTCCACATGAACAAATGGAAAATTAGCCTCCATTACATCTTGAGTGTATATGCAGTGGGAGGTGGGAGGGGGCAACAGCTGCACTCAGAAGATTGCAGGAAGTTTGGAAATTGTGTTGATGATTACCATTTTTATTTTTGTCTTTCAGCTGCTGGGTCAGGCAGCTCGAAACATGGTACTGCAGGAAGATGCCATCTTGCACTCGGAAGATGTAAGGAGCGTTTTCTTTTAAGAGTTGGGTTTTCTAAGGACAGCATCGCTTGTGTCACCCCCATGAAGTGGACGATTATATTTCTGTGTTTGTTTGTTTTCTGTTTACAGAGTTTAAGGAAAATGGCAATTATAACCACTCATCTTCAGTACCAGTAAGTACAGGGTCCATGCCAGAGCTAGTTCCTCAAGCCTGCCTCCGGATGCTGCTTCGTCATTACCCTTCACTTCTTTCTCTCTGCTTTCGGGAGTCAGCACAATTTTCCACGTGTGTATGTGCGTGTGCATGTGTGCGTGCGTGTGTGTGTGTGTGTGTGCGTGTGCGTGTGCATGTGTGCAGAGGTCGTGTTGGGGGCAACTTCAAAGTTTGCTTCCTGGAAAAGATCCCCAAAGCTACAGAGAAAGTTGGGGAGGTGGGCAAAGAGGAGGGGGAAATCTCTGCAGTGACTGACTGTCTGTGCCTCCTCCTGATCTCCCTGGGGCAGGCCAGAGGGCAGGAGGGGTGTTGGGTAGCAGAGGGGCCTGGTGAGAATGATGGGAAGGAAACATTCTTGGCTTGAGACTTTATCCTGTGGTTTACATTTGTATACAGGACACACAGATCACACTCATAGATTAAAAAAAAATAATAAATAAACCCTTACCTTCCATCTTAGAATCAATACTATGTATTGGTTCTAAGACAGAAGAGCAGTAAGGGCGAGTAGGCATTGGAGGTTAAGTGACTTGCCCAGAGAATCAAACAGATAGGTCAGATTTGAACCCAGGACTTCGCATCTCTAGGCCTGGTTCTCAATCCATTGAGCCACCCAGCTGCCCCCACAAATGATTTTTTAAGAGATCCCCCAACACCTACCCACAGGAGTCCTAAAATGATCATGTGGTAGTTTTAATAAACCTCATTTATTCTTCTCCTATTTGCTTCAGTTCATTTTTTTCTGTTTTGTAGCCTAGCTTAGGAGGAGGCCATTGGGGCGCTTCCTTTGTTTCATTTATTTCCTTTGGAGGAATGTTCAGTTGAATTTGAACTTCTGTTATTCACACACTGTAACCCCCATGGCCATTCTCGGGGTGGGGTGGGCACACTGGGTGGACATCTCCAGGATGAATTAGAGCTGAGGCCCATCCGGCTAAGGTGACCGCTGGTGCCGGAAGGATGGGGATGGGGGTGAGGGGTAGGGAACTGTCTTGGCAGCCAGGACTCCCCAGGCAGGAGCAGCATCCTTTATAATGATGGATAGTGCCAAAGAATGGGGCAAAAACCAGTCTCTTATTTTAGCTTATGTGTCTTGACTCGTGCAATTCCTCCCTATTCACTAAGTCAGAATATAATTCTTATTTTCCTCTCCTTTTTCTTATTGAGGCAAGAAGCTATCCAGAAGAAGTAAGTCATCCCGGAGGCCTGGGGTGGGGGGGTGGGGAGGGGGCAGCGTGGC
>NC_058131.1:613459625-613509757 GCF_016433145.1 Gracilinanus agilis
GTGGGGAGGGGGCAGCGTGGCTTGGAGCAGCTGGGGTGGGGGGGATGGGAATTTGGGTCACTACAGGCTGGCTCAGACTCTCCTGAAGACACTCATTACTTTCCAATGCTTGCCACTCATTGGGCCCTAACAGTTTATGCAAATGATGCCTAAAACCAAATTTAATCACTTTTAATTGGCAGCATCATTTCCGTACTAATGGATAATGAACATTTGTTAAATTGAATTGTTCAATGGGCTCAAGTGAATAAAATTGTTGGCTCTGTAAGCCCTTTGCCAATCGACAATATTTCTTTCATTATATTCAAAGGACCTACTCCTGTGCTACAGGATAGGCACTTAATCAGTACTTTAAAAAATCCTTCCCTTCTGCCTTAGAATCAATGCTAAGTATCCACTCCAAGGCAGAGGAGCAGTCAGGGCTAGGCAATGGGGATTAAGTGACTTGCCCAGGGACACCTAACTAAGAGGTGTCAGAGGTCAGATTTGAACCCTCCTATCTCTAAGCCTGACTCTCCATCCACTGAACCACCCAGCTGCCCCAAGAAATACTTCTTCACCAATTGGTCAGGGGGATAAAATGTGCCCCCTGCATCCTTGTTTATAACATTAATTTGTGTAGCAAATTTTTTCCCCAAAGATCAACTCCAAGGGCCGGGCCAGGAGCTGAAGTCCACTGCCACTCTCACACTAGATTGGGAGGAGGGGGAAGAAGTTTCCAGTGGACAGAGAATATTTTAAAATGAAAGCAAAAAAAAAAAGTTTGCATTTGTTTATTCCAAATGAACCTTTTTCTCCATCTGATTTGCAGCGTTGAACTGTCTTCAAATCTACAGGACCAGCTGAAACACTTGCTGAAGTGAAACAACATCTGAAAGGCCCCAAAGTGCATTTCTCAGAGCTGAGGGGGAAAAGCCTTGCTTGGTGCTGCCCAGCTCGTATTCCCCTCATTCACTGAGAAGATAATTGTTTAAAAATCTTATTTATTTAATGAATTAATTTAGAGTATTTTTCCATGATTCCATGATTCATGTTCTTTCCCTCCCCTCTTCCCTCCCCCTTCCCGGAACCAAGGAGCAATTCCACTGGATTGTACATGTGTCATTGTCTGAGAAGAGAATTGTGGTGGGCCACCACTTCTCCCCGCATCCGGGGGCTTCTCTCCCCACTGACGGGCCACATTGAAGGCAAAATACAAACTCGATGGCCGAACTCAGGAGAACCATTTGGTTCTGCATGGGCCGAACTGCTGCCTCTCCTGGAATTCTTCATTTACTCCATTTTAGTTTTAATAAAACCTAAATTAAGAGGAATCTTTTTTCTAGAGTACTTTTTCTGAGCATTGAAATCCCCTTTAATATAGAGACAGTCATATGACTTAAATGCAATAATGGAACCTCTGCTATAGCCTGCTGGCTGAATTCAGAATGATTAGCCAAGGGGGGGCTAGGTGGCACAGAGGATAGAGTGACAAGCCTGGAGTCAGGAAGTCCTGGGTTCAAATGTGGGCTCAGAAGTTTCCTTGCTGTGTGACCTTACGCAAGTCACTTAACTCCAAATGCCTAGCCCTTACTCCTTTTCTGTCTTAGAACGGATACTACCATAGAAAATAAGGGTTTAAAAAAGAAAACACCAGCTGACCAGGTAGAGAAAGAATGATTGATGTTGGATAGTCAATTTGTGAGTTTGCCTATTCAGTAAGATGAGATGTCTCTGCCTAGATTCTCTCAGTATTTGTTCATTAAAGGCCCCACCATGGACCATGCCACAGACATGGAATATCTGCTATTTTCTCAGCTATCTCAGGAGGGCTCTTTACAGTTTTTTTATGTATTATAGTTTATATTATGTTTATATGTATTATGTATTGCAGTTGTTTGGCAAAATGTACTTCAGCAGCCAGCTATGGTCTCCTCCCTTGACCTGAATTCTTAGAATTTTTTTTTCTTTTTGGCTTTCCTGATCTCTGATTAAGTGGCCTTGAATTCGTTTTGTAATCCTGAAAATCGTTAGCAAACTCATTATTTGTGACCAAGGAATATGAATTACTGTCTTTTATGGCAAATAGTGGTGGTGAAAGTTGGTGTTGTGTCGGAGACTCTTGTCTAGTAACTGTTTTTTTTTTTCTTATGTAGAAAGCCTTAGTGGAACAAGAGATTTAACATTTCATTTTACTTTATTTTTATTTTGATAACAAATTTCCACATGAGTTTTCCGAAGTCATATAACCTAAATGGTGTCCCTCCCACTTCCCAGGTCTGGCAAGCAATTCAGTCTGGGTTTGACATGTATTTCATGACATGCAAAACATGGAAATATGACATTTTGGAGGTCAGAAGCATTATCAGGCCATATCCTGAGCATCTTTGCCAGGATTTTAAACTTGCCCTGGTGGACCTGTTTACTGATGTCACCGGGATAAAATAGACTTTGGAGAAAACTGTATTTTAACTGAAATGCAAGAGAGCAGCAGCAAGCAAAAAGGCCAATTTACAGTTCAGTTGTTGGTAGGAAATAACATTTGAGTCTTTCAAGTAAAATCCATTTCAGTTGGCTTCAATGGTGAGGAGCACCAAGCTAAGCGCTTGATAGTCCAGAGAACCAGGTAGGAGCTGTTTAATTGCTAAGTCTGTTTCTTACCCTTAAGAAGAGAACAAGACTTACCCCACCTAGTAGGATTGTCCTGGGAAGAACAAACGAAACCATCCAATAAATAGTGATAGTGATAGTGTAAGGAATAATCATATGGTTTACATGCATGGAGCGCCGGGCTGAGAACATAATACAGAGCCTGCCAAGCCAGAGAGGGCAAACCCCACGGAGACAGGGATCACTGACATTGTTTCTGTCGGTTTGGGGGCTGATTCTCCCGGGTTCTCTGTATGCTGTCCGTCTGACCATCTGGAAAGAGAGATAGTTTTGTCTCCTCATTGCCTATTCTAATCCCTTCAGTTTCTTTTTTTGCTTTTATTGCTATAGCTAGTATTTCTAGTGGTGGTGATAATGGGCATTCTTGTCTCACCCTTCAACTTATTGGAAAGGATTCTAGTTCACCCCCATTACAGATAATACCTGCTGATGGTCTTTTTATTTTATTTTATTTTAACATTTGAATACTTTTGTTTAATTAGTTAAAATTGAATATTTTCCCATGGTTACATGATTCATGTTCTTTCCCTCCCTTACTTGCACTAGGGGTGATCCTTTAGAATCTACATCCCCAATCATATCCCCATCGACCCATGTGGTCAAACAAATGTTTTTCTTCTGTGTTTCTACTCCCACAGTTCTTCCTCTGAATGTGGGTAGCGTTCTTTCCCATAAGACCCTCAGAATTGTCCTGGATCATTGCATTGCTGCTAGTAGAGAAGTCCATTACATTAGATTGTACCACAGTGTATCAGTTTCTGTATACAACGTTTTCCTGGTTCTGCTCCTTTCACTCTGCATCAATTCCTGGAGGTCGTTCCAGTTCACGTGGAATTCCTCTAGTTCATTATTCCTTCGAGCATAATAATATTCCATCACCAACAGATACCACAATTTGTTCAGCCATTCCCCCATTGAAGGGCATCCCCTCATTTTCCAATTTTTTTGCCACCACAAGGAGCGCAGCTATAAATATTTTTAAATACAAATATAAATATTTTTGTACAAGTCTTTTTCCTCATGATCTCTTTGGGGTATAAACCTAGCAATGGTATGGCTGGATCAAAGAGAAGACAGGCTTTGGGAACAGTTCCAAATTGTCATCCAGAATGGTTGGATCAATTCACAACTCCACCAGCAATGCATTAATGTCCTAATTTTGCCCCATCCCCTCCAACATTTATTACTTTACTGTCATTTTAGCCAATCTTCTAGGTGTGAGGTGGTACTTCAGATTGTTTTGATTTGCATTTCTCTATAAAATTTAGAACACTTTTTCATGTGCTTATTGATAGTTTTGATTTCTTTATCTGATAGTTGCCTATTCATGTCTCTTGCCCATTTATCAACTGGGGAATGACTTGCTTTTTTGTACAATTGATTTAGCTCCTTATATATTTGAATAATCAGACCTTTGTCAGAGGTTTTTGTTATAAAATTTTTTTCCCAATTTGTTACTTCCCTTTTAATTTTGATTGCATTGGTTTTGTTTGTACAAACCCTTTTTAATTTAATATAATCAAAATTATTTATTTTACATTTTTTAATATTTTCTAACTCTTGCTTGGTCTTAAAATCTTTCCTTTCTCATAGATTTGACAGGTAAATTATTCTATGTTCACCTAATTTACTTATAGTTTCCTTCTTTTTATTCAAGTCACTCACCCATCCTAAATTTATCTTGGTGAAGGGCATGAGATGTTGAGCTAAACCTAATCTCTCCCATACTGTTTTCCAATTTTCCCAGCAGTTTTTGTCAAATAGTGGATTTTTGTCCCCAAAGCTGGGCTCTTTGAGTTTATCACACACTGCCTTGCTGAGGTTATTTACTCCAAGTCTATTCCACTGATCCTCCCTTCTGTCTCTTAACCAGGATCAAATTGTTTTGATGACCACTGCTTTATAATACAGTTTAAGATCTGGTACTGGTAGGCCCCCCTCCTTCACATTTTTTTTTTCATTATTTCCCTTGATATTCTTGATCTTTTGTTCTCCCAAATGAACTTTGTTATAGTTTTTTCCAATTCAGTAAAAACATTTCTTGGTAGTTTAATAGGTATAGCACTAAATAAGTAAATTAATTTGGGTACGATTGTCATTCTTATTATGTTAGCTCATCCTACCCATAAGCAATTAATGTTAGATCTAGTTTTAATTGTGTGGAAAATGTTTTGTAGTTGTGTTCATATAATTCCCGTGTTTGTCTTGGCAGGTAGATTCCTAAGTATTTTATATTGTCTAGAGAAGTGATGGGCAAACTTTTTAAAGAGGGGGCCAAAGGAAAGGAAATGCTCATCTGTCAGTCTGTTTCTAAGGCAACTCTTTTGAAGTTTCATTGTATTGTATCCTACTCATTGTATTCATTGGATTAGGAATAATGTCCCATGGCTGGATAGAACATTTCAGGCCCTCTCACCCAATCTGGCCCGTGGGCCATAGTTTGCCCATCAATGGTTTAGAGTGATTTTAAATGGAATTTCTCTTTCTAACTCTTGTTGCTGGAATGTGTTGGAAATATATAGAAATGCTGATGATTTATATGGATTTATTTTGTATCCTACAACTTTGCTAAAGTTGTTGATTATTTCTACTAGCTTTTTAGTTGATTCTCTAGCATTCTTTAAGTAGACCATCATATCATCTGCAAAGAGTGATAGCTTAGTCTTCTCATTGCCTATTTTAATACCTTCAATTTCTTTGCTTGTGTTTCTAGTACAATGTTAAATAATGGAGGTGATAATGGGCATCCTTGTTTCACTCCTGATCTTATTGAGAAGGCTTCTTATTTATCCCCATTGCATATGATGCTTGCTGATGGTTTTAAATATATACTGCTTATTATTTTGAGGAAAGGTCCTTCTATTCCTAAATTTTCTAGTGTTTTCAATAGGAATGGGTGTTGCATTTTGTCGAAGGCTTTTTCTGCATCTATTGAGATAATCAGGTGGCTTTTGTTGGTTTGTTGATATGGTCAAGTATGTGGATGGTTTTCCTAATATTGAACCCTGATGGTTTTTTTTAGATAGATGTAGGGCTTACTTATAGGCAGCAATGTAGTACTGTGGTTAGAGGTCTGGGCCTGGGGTCAGGAAGACTCATCTTCATGAGTTCAAATCCGGCCTCAGATGCTTACCAGCTGTGTGACCGTAGGCAAGTCACTTACCCTTGTTTGCCTCAGTTTCCTCACCTGCAAAATGAGCAGGAGAAGGAAATGGCCAGTTAGTCCAGTATCTTTGCCAAGAAAACCCCAAATGGGGCCACAAAGAATTGGACACAACAGAAACAACTGAACAGCAATATGTGTATGTATATGTTTAAAAATACATATGTACTTATACAAAAGATGTATTTTATATGTGTACAAAATGTATTTTTATATACAATTTTAATTTAATCTTTATTCTTCCCCAGTACCTAGCGTAGTACTCTGCTTGCTGTGGACACTTTAATAGAGGTTTGCTAAATTACGTGTCTCCCTATTCTTAAACCATTGTATTGTTATAAAGCAATAACCGGTGAGCTATGGAATAATAATAGCCAGCATTTATGTAAGGTGCTTTAAAGTTTGCAAAGCGCTTTCCAAAGCAATCTCATTGGATTCTCACAACAGCTCTTTAAGGTAGGTGCTATTATTATGCACTGTTTATTGATGGAACTGAGGCTGAGACAGGAAGGTGAGAATAAGTATTTCTTCAGCTTTTACTATGTGCCTGGAACTAAGGCGCTAAGGCCTTTATAAATATCCTCACAACGTTTAGAGGTAGTGACTATTATCTCCATTTTACAGTTGAGGAAACTGAGGCAGGCAGAGGTTAAGTGACTTGCCTGGGGTCACACAGCAACTAGGGGTCAGGGGCTGGATTTGAACTCAGGTCATCCTGATTCCAGGTCCTTATTAGTCTATCCTCTGGGCCACCTTGCTGTCCCCCTACACACAGACAATTTCCAGGTAGTTTTTTTTTTCTCCCCATGACAGTCATGGTAAACATGCATTTTTTGGTTCTGAAAGCCCCACTAGTTCTTTACAATTGAGTTCCTCATGGGACACATGGCTTTATATTCTGTTCTTGTTAAACCTGATAATGATGTGAACAGTCGGAGAAACACGGAGTCACACTCATCATTAAAACGGTTTATCCCTGACGTTCCCCGGGTTAATTACGAAACTTACAAGGTGACGCCATCCCAAGAGGCGCAGAGACCGCTGGGGGCGGGGCTCCTACACAGGTACCGTTAGTGTGGCTCCCGCTCCGGCTCCGGCTCCGGCTCCTGCTCCTGGGGGCCGTCCTGCCCTCTCTGCCTCTTGTCTAAACACATTCTCGCGGGAAGTTCTCCCGTCAGTTCCCAGGACATACATAGTTCCTTGACAACAAGAGACTGATAAAGAGCTTTCTGAGCAATAGTGGGGAAAGGAGGTTCAGGACGCAGTCCTGTTGTTGGGGTCGTCCACCGTCCCTAGCTCGCCCTCCCTTCGCCTTCTATGGTGCGGTCAAAGGTGCCGGAGGGCAGGTCGGGGATTGGCCGAGGTCCCCAGTGGCTCTGCCTAGCCAGCAGGACTGCATTAGGGAGGGAAAAGGAAGTAGTGAGTGTGGTTCTTGCCAGGCTTACCCCTTTCTTATGACCGACCAAATTTACTCCTTCTCAGTGTGGTCCCAGCTTGGGGCTGTCTCTATTTCAGAACTACTATGGGGTGGTGTTAAAGAAGAGAATCTCCCTTTTTTTCCTTTTTACTCTGTTATACAGGCTTATGAGGAGTCTACCATCTTGTCAGGACCTATTCCTCACAATCCTTCCTCTTTCTATTTGTTAATTGGACCCCTGTCACTCCACTGCTAATACAAATCATTAATGAATAAAAGCCACATACTTGAATGTTAGCTAGCAAATGAAAAATTCTAGTCTTCAACCACCATTCCCTTGATCGTTTGGATATGGAATGATTCACACCATCATCTTATAATTGGTATTATGCTCTAATCTTCCCCTGAGCCCTTGCTCTGACTATAGAAATTTGTCAGGAAAAAACTGGACATCAGCACTGGTTATAGAGTAAATCGACTCTGACTTCAGGTGAGAGCCAGAGCTATCAATCATTCATGCAGTAACCAGCCTCAGGAATATTCAGAATCAATTTTGTAAGAGAATAAACATAAAGCAAAACCACCCAAACAACAACAACAACAAAAACTAAAATGAAAAATCACATGCTTTGATATGCATTCCAACTCCGACAGTTCTTTCTCTGGGGGGTGGATAGCATTCATTTTTCCGTAAGTCCCTCAGAATTGTCCTGGATCATTATATTGCTGAGAGTTGCTAAGTCTATCACAGTTACATTCCACAATATTACAGTTACTGTGTATAATGACCTCCTGGTTCTGTTTATTTCATCTGCATCAGTTCAGGTAGGTTTTTCCAGTCTTTCTGAAATCCTATTCATCATTTCTTATAGGACAATAGTATTCCATCACCAAAATGAACCAAAATTTGTTCAGCCATTCTCTAATCAATGGACATTCCTTGTGGTTTGCCACCACAAAAAGAGCAGCTATAAATATTTTGTACAAGTAGGTCCTTTCCCCCTTTTTTTTTTTCTGGTCTCTAGGTACCGACCTAGTAGTGATAATACTGGATCAAAGCATATGCATTGTTTTATATGCCCTTTGGGCATAGTAAGGAGCTTAAATTCTAATGGAAGAGTCAACACATGTGGAAGGTTTCAGCTACAAGTCAGATGGAAAAGTCCCATGGTCCTTAGGATGCAGCAGGAGAGCAAATATTAGTGCCTCTTCTTAATGTCATTTTTACAGATAAAAATGACATGAGTTTCTCATGTAGCCATTTAAGGGGACCAAGGACTTAAGTGGCAAAAACTCTCAGGGGGTCTTTGGTGGCTGTGGCTAGAGTACCTGCTGGGGTACTTAATTGATTCTTGTGTCCAACTCTTTGAGATCCCCCCCTTTTTTTTTGGACAAAGAGACAAAATAGTTTACCATTTTCTTCTCTGGCTCATTTTTCAGATGAGAAAGCTGAGGCAAACAGGGTTAAATGACTTGCCCAGAGTCACTCAGCCAGTGAGGTCAGATTTAAACTCAGGAAAATGAGTCTTCCTGACTTCAGGCCTAGAACTCTATCCACAGGACCACCTTGCTGCCCTACTCTGGGAGAAGTTATCTACTCCCCAGGGACAGTGACTGTAGCCTGGTCATGCCTGATTGTCTGGAGAGATGCTAGATTTTGGACTTGGGGAGTAGAAGTGGCAGAGGTTGCTATGCCCTTAGCCAGCTGATTGATGAGAAGGGATGTGGATATGACAGAGCCTTGGGTGAGGTTCTATGGGGATATTTTTCTTTCCAGTATTCATTTACACTTTATTTGGGAATACAAACCATAAATCATAGAATTAAAGACATATATTCATCTGTAATTCATCTGTATTTCCAAGATACTATATTTAAGGGAGAGCAATGGTTGAAATCATATCCAAGTTCAGAGAGACATCAGCCCAGGAAGAACATATAATGCTTTATCTGACCTGTTTCATGAAAGTTTTATATTCCACTGACAAAAACTTTGGTGCCCTCTAATCACTTTTCAGAATGCTATTAATCTTCTATTCTCGCTTCTCCCAGAGAGCTTATATTTTTAGCAATAACTCCCCAGAGGCCTGACCCTAGATCTCTGAGGTCAGAATTGGAGACCAAAGGTAAGAATGACCTCGATACTATTCCCTTACAAACAGTAACAATAATATCTGGCCTTTCTTCAGAGCTTAAAGTTGACTTTTGACACCTAGAATCTTCTCTCCAGGAAGAAGTGGCCAAGAAATACCTTGATTAATTACCACATGGAAAAGTTCGGCTTCCCGACTCCTAATGTGAATTTTATTCATGGCTACTGAGAGAAGCTTGGAGAAACTAGAATCGAAGATAAAAGTTAGGACATTGTCATGCACGTCTGCCTCTTTGAGGGAGCAGGGCAGAGGTTCAGAACCATGGTCAGCCTCAAATGTTGGGGAGGGCAGAAAGCTGATGAATGCCATTGTCCTTCAGGTGCTTTGTGTCTGCAGCATGTATGGTACATATATATATAGCTTAAACTTTTTTTTTTAAACCCTTGTACTTCGGTGTATTGTCTCATAGGTGGATGATTGGTAAGGGTGGGCAATGGGGGTCAAGTGACTTGCCCAGGGTCACACAGCTAGGAAGTGGCTGAGGCCGGGTTTGAACCTAGGACCTTCTGTCTCTAGGCCTGACTCTCACTCCACTGAGCTACCCAGCTGCCCCTAGCTTAAACTTTTTGACAAGTTGCTGAAATTCCCAGACAGGTAAAGCCCTTAGCACTATTTCACCTATTATGTCACTTTTTTTTAAACCATCATGCTTGCATAATACATGTCCAATTCATCCAAGATTTATGGTTCAGATCTTTCCTCTAATTTAATGTAGTCTCTTTCCTATAGATTGTTGCCAAATCAAGCCCAAGTGACAGTCTTAGTAAAGTTTCCCTGGATTTTTTTTAAACCCTTACCTTCCTTCTTGGAGTCAATACTGTGTATTGGCTCTAAGGCAGAAGAGTGGTAAGGGTAGGCAATGGGGGTCAAGTGACTTGCCCAGGGTCACACAGCTGAGAAGTGGCTGAGGCCAGATTTGAACCTAGGATCTCCCGTCTCTAGGCCTGATTCTCATTCCACTGAGCTACCCAGCTGCCCCCTCCCTGGATTTGTTTTTAAGGCCATCTCATTGGATAATTAGATACTACTTGTAAAAAATGCTTAGCATAATGCCTGGCACATAGTAGGGCCTTTATAAGTGCTAATTTCCTGCCTTCTTTTCTTCCCCCAAGTCACAGTCAGAATAAAGTTCCCCTGGATTTGGTTTTTCAGATATTTGGTTCATCATCTGTGTTGAGCAGAATTTCTTAAGCTAGGGTCTGTGAACTTGTTAAAAAAATTTTTTTTATAACTGTTTTTCAATCTAATTTGTTTCCTTGTTTATTTTAAGCATTTAAAAACATTACTCTTCAAAAGGGCCCCCTAATCTTCACTAGACTTCCAGAGGGATCTGTGACCCAAAAAAGCTAAGAACCAGTGATATAAAGGAAGAACTAACTCTTCTCTGAATGGGGCAGCTAGTGGATTGAGTGTTAGACCTGGAGTCGAGGAGTCATTTTAGTGAGTTCAGATCATGTCTCAGATACTTACTAGCTATATGACTCTGGGCAAGTCATGTAACCCTGTTTGCCTCAGTTTCCTCATTTGTAAAATGAGCTGGAAAAGGAAATGGCAAACCACTCCAGTATCTCTGCAAGTAAACCCCAAATGGAGTCACAAAGACTGAAATGACTCAACAACTAACTTGAGTATGTGATCTTGGATTTAATATTGTTATACATGATGAAGGTCTGGGCAAAAGAAAAGGAGAAATGATAAATTCTTTTCTTCTCAGAAAATTAAGCCAGTAGACACTTTTCCTGAGACTGAAAAATGTGAAAGTTCTCCAAGGGCTCTTCCTGTATTAAAAGGCCTTTCAGAAGAGCCCTCCTCTCTCCCTTTTTTTAAAAAAAAACCCTTATCTTCTGTCTTAGGCTCAATACTGAGTATTGGTTTCAAGGCAGAAGAGTGGTAAGGGCTAGGCAGTGGGAGTTAAGTGACTTGCCCAGGATCCCACAGCTAGAAAGTGTCCTAGGCCAGATATGACCTCAGGGACTCCCGTCTCTAAGCATGGCTCTCAATCTCCATTGAGCTGCCCACTTGCCCTCAGCCACATTATTTCTTGTTAAATCTGTCCCTGAGCTAAAATCCTGTATACTTGGCTTGGCTGTGGATACAGACTATAGACAGTTGAAAGTAATTGACACACACACACAGGGTCAGAGATGACTTTTTTGTTTGCTTTCTAGTTGTTTTTTTTTCCTCGCATTTGATTTACTGTCCTCTGAGACTGATGCCAAACTTGGTCTTGCTTGGACTAAGTAATTCTGTTGCAGCCTGGAAGACAGCTGTACTTCAATGACGTCTGTGCTAGCCTTGAATTGCCTGGAGAAGTCAAGGCACATAAAGTTTTATGGGGCAGGTTGTTTTTTTTTTTAATGTAATAAAGAAAAAAAAGTGCAAACCATCATTTCAACTACAGTGTAAAATCTTTGCCTTGGTATTATCTTCTAGGAGAGTTGTGAGACCAAGCTGGAAATATGATTTAAAAAAAAAATCTTGCCTTTTCTAATCACAAAGTAGAGGCACTATTTTTTTTTAAACCCTTACCTTCCATCTTGGAATCAATATTGTATATTGTTTCCAAGGCAAAAGAGTAGTAAGGGCTAGGCAATGGGCGTTAAGTGACTTGCCTAGGGTCACACAGCTGTGTAGAGGCACTATTAGCTTTGAAATTGTCTTGGAATACATACCTTGAAAGGCCATTAATTAAAATGCTCCATTTTTTACCTTATTATTCCTTCTTAGTTTCTTTCATGGATTTCTTCTTCCTCTAGCCCTCTCCCCTCCACCCTCTAAATATGGGCATCTCTCAAGGTTCTCTCCTTACTTCTCTCTATATAATCCTTTTTTAGGTTGATCTTATCTACTCCTTTAGCTTTTACTATCACCTCTATGTGGTTGACTTCCGAATTTTTATCTCCTAATCTGGCCCCTGAACTCTAGACTGCATTCCATCTGCCAGTAGGGTATCTCCCTCCACCTAAATTCCCCTGTCAGCACTTCCAACTCAGCCTGCCCAGAACTGACCTCATTATCTTCTCTGCCCAAAGCTGCCCCTCCAGTCAACTTCCTTATTTTTTATTGATGGTATCACCATTGTCTCAAGAATCACAGACTTGACAGCTGGAAGGGACACCAGTGCCTGTCTAGTCCATTCCATATAGGAAAAGAATTCCCACTATATTGGATCATCTACAAGGGGTCATTTAGCTCCTGCTCAAAGTGGAGGGGGAACCCACCACTTCTTTTTAAAAATTAAATTAATTTATTTTCAGATCTATATTCTCTCTTCCTCTCTCTCTCCTCCACCAACCCTCCAAAGTTGAGAAAGCAAGAAAGTTGTAAAAACATGTATGGTCAAGCAAAAACAATTCTTGTATTGGTCGTGTCCAAAAATATGTCTCAATCTGCACTCTGAGTGTCCTCTCTCTATCAGGAAGGTAGCAGGTTTCATCTTCAGTCCTCTGGGATTGTGGTTGGTCATTACACAGGTCCTAAGTCTTTCAAAGTTTTCTATTTGATATTGTATAAAGCGTTCTCCTGGTTCTGTTCAATTTACTCTACATCAGTTCATGCAAGTCTTTCTGAGTTTCTCTGAAATATCATCTTCATTATTTTTTATTGCACAATAGTATTCCATATACCATATACCACATACCATATTCATATACCATAACTTGTTTGGCCAATGATGAGCAACCACTCAGTTTCCAGTTCTTTCCCACTACAAAAAGAGCTGCTATAAATATTTCAATACATATGAGCCCTTTTCTTCTTTCTTTTGTCATCTTTTTTTGTGGTATAAACCTAGTAGAGATATCACTGAGTCAAAGAGTATGCAGAGTTGAATAGCTTTTCAGTGATAGTTCCAGAATGGACCAGTTCATAGCTACACTAAAAGGGAATTAACATGTCTGTTTCGCATACTTCCTCCAGAATTTGTCATTTTCTCTTTTTAAAACAACTTTGCCAATATGATGGGTGTGAGGTAGAACCCCAGAGATGTTTGTGATTTTAGAGCTTATTTTCACAGTTTTTGATAGTTTGCATTTCTTCCTCTGAAAACTGCATATTCATATCTTTTGGTCACTTATCAGTTATGGAATGAGCCCACCACCACTTGAAGCACTCTGTTCCACTTTTGGACAGCTCCTCTTAGTCAACCCAAGCTCAAAAACCTCAAAATCATCTTTTACTTTTCCCCACTCCTTCAGCCCATATCCAATCAGTTTCCAAGATTCCACCTCTACAATATTCTTTCCATTCCTACTGTCAACACCCTAATTCAGGCTTTTGTAATCTTATAACATCACATCAGAGTCAGATTTGAACTATTGTAATGGGCAAAAATAATTTCTTGTTTACTTTTGTTTTTCTCTTGTAATCAGCTACATCTTACTCATGAACTCACAGTAGATGCTTAACAAATGTTTGCTGGACTTTACTGAATCCATTTTCTCCCTGCATCTTGGGGGAAACCTGGGCTTGAGTTTTAGCTATTCCAAAATCCTAATTTTGGAATTATGGGGAGAAGGGCAGAAGCCTTTACCCTTCTCTCTCATTGTATTTTTATTATGCAATTGGTTTAGGTGAATATTTGGGAGGAGTTCTATTCTGGAAAGGTCTCTTCACATTTGCTGAAGAAATTGGATTCTGTGTTCCATGATTGGCGACAAGGAACTGGAAGAAGTTATTGGTAAGGAGCTACAGTAGGGAGTAAATAGAACCAGAATGATTCAAATTCAACAAATATTCAAGAAATATAAAGTGTCTGCTATATGTAAAACGCGAGGTCCTTGCAGGTAGGGACTCTTACTTTGGTCTTTGTATCCCTAGTTTCTAGGACAATGCATGGCATATAGTAGGTGCTCATTGATTGATTGATTGATTGATTGATTGGTAGGAGGAAGGCATTTGATAATATTTTATTGAGATGGCACTGTGGTGACTATTGCATGAAATGCACTTCTGTCCATCTTTCTTTCTGGTGTCACTTCTGACAAGCTAGCTAGAGGCTCAGTAAAGCTCTCTGTAGCCAGTTTATATAAAGGAAGAGAAATAATATGAATGATGACAGATAAATTAACATTCAGAGTGAAGTATTATTATAAGATTAGGCCTGATAGCCTTGATGCCATCATGGTGGTCTTCCCTTAAGGGAAGCTGTAGCTAATGGAATCTATGCATGTTAGTTAGTTAACATGCTATTGTTACAAGATTAGACCTAGTGGAACCAAGAGAACTTTGGTCACAGTAACAGCAATATTGACCGATGATCACCTGTGAATGACTTAACTATTCTCAGCAGTACAAAAATCCAAGACAATCCTGAAGGACCAATGATGAAAAGTGTTATTCCTCTCCAGAGAAAGATTGGATGGAGTCTGAATGCAGAGAGAAGCACACTATTTTTTACTTTATTTTTTCTCATATTTTGTTTTTGGTCTGTGTTTTCTTTTACCACTTGACTAATAGGGATAAATTTCACATGACTGCACATATATAATCAATGTCAAACTGATTGTCTTCTCAATGATGGAGAAGAGGAGTGGAGAGAGAAAGAATTTTAAACTCCAAAACTTTAAAAAACTAAGACTGAAAATTATTTTTACATATAATTGGAAAAATAAAATACTTTAAATAAAAAAGGGGAAAAATTTAAAAAGATGAAAAGAAAAAAATAGACCTGATGGTCTTGAGGTCCTCATGATATTCTCCTCTTAAGGGAGACTCTAAGCTTATAGAACATACTCATTGAAAAATGTTGACAATGATATTTTTCAAAGGTTAGTACGACTGTGACCCCCAAATAAATTTTTTTCTATCACCAGCTTGTTTTTCTCTCTTCAAATGTAAACCTTCAAAATAATATTTTTTTCTAATATAATTGTCCTCTCTGAATAGGGTCACATACCCCAGAATTAAGCCTGTTTTCTTTCTTCTACCCCAGTGATGGTGAACCTTTTAGAGACTGAGTGCCCAAACTACAATGACTCATGCATGTGAGCTGCTCCTTTACCCCAGACAGGGGAGGGAGGAAGTGCTCCCATTGGGCTGCTGGGCAGAGGGGTGGGTGAAATGAAGAATGTCCTCAGGCAAGCCTGGAGAGGGAGAGAGGAGCAGCCCCCTCTAGCATGCATGTCATAGATTCACCAACATGGTTCTATCCAATCAAAACTTCAATTCCCCAAAAGTATACAATCTTTTTTATTTTTTTTGGAACATGTACATTTATTAATGATATTAGTTTGTGTATGATGGTTCCTTTTAAAAAATATTTTTATTGTCATGCAAAACACACTGCCATATTGGTCATTGTTGTAAGAGCAAAGTAACCAAAAACCTCAAAGTAAAACCATAACCAAAACCTCAAAGTAAAACCACAAATATATAAATGTGAAAGATGACTCCAACAATTCTTTCTCTGGAGGTGGATAGCATTCCCAATTATAAGTCTTTCAGGATTGTCCCAGATCATTACATTGCTGAGAGTAGCCACATTTTTGCAGATAATCATCATCCAGTATTGCTGTTATTGTGTACAATGTTCTCCCAGTTCTGAAAAGCATACAATCTTTAGTGGTTATAAGGAAGAAAGAAGGTGATGAAACTAATTCACACTAAAGTATAACTGGCATTAATGTGTTCATCTTTCTAAGAGTATTTTCATTTTAAAGTAGTCTGTTAACCCAAAGTAAAGAGTCTCCAGTTTCAGAGGATGGTTTTTGAACAAAGGTTACTTACCATTGCCTCTCAATTTGCCTTGCCCAGAGGCTGGTTCTGATCTGTGTTTTCCAGCACTAACTTCAAACTGAAAGAATCTCAGTGGGTAATAGACTAAAATTGCCTTCATCTTCTGTGTTCTTGGTCCTTAACTTTTGGTTTCCATGGAAATGTCAGCAGGAAAATTCTCAAAGAGAATTAAAAAAAAAAAGAATCATCTTCAGTGCTTTGTGTAAAGCAGCCAAAGAGATTGCTGTTGTTTCCTAGAATACCTTACCTTTTCCATAGTGCTGAAGTCATTTTTCACATATATTATCTCATTTGTTAAAAGACAGTGGAAAGAGGCTTGGACTGAGAATCAATAGAGAATCAGTAATTTTTGCTCTTCTGACTATGCTACTTAGGAACTGGAAAGCCACTTTTCTTATCTGTAAAATGGGCATGATAATACCTGTGCACATAGTTGTTGTCAAGGTCAAGTGAGATAATGTATATATTGTATGTGATGGGTCCTCAGAACCAATATGCTAGATTATGGCATCAAAAATAGATACTACATTTTAAATCACTATGGTAGGGGTAGCTAGCTGGCTCAGTGGATTGAGAACCAGGGCTAGAGATAGGAGGTCCTGGGTTCAAATTTGACTTCAGACACTTCCTTGCTATGTGACCCTGGGCAAGTCACGTAACCCCCATTGCCTAGCCCTTACTATTCTTCTGCCTTAGAACCAATACTAAGACAGAAGGTAAAGATTAAAAAAAAAAAAAGAATGATATGGGAAGGGATAAGTAGGAAGTAGCATTCATGTCAGTCCCTAAAGTATTTTTAGAGTCTAATAATAACCACAACTGACACACTCTCAAGTAAAGAAGAGGACAGAGCTTTCTTTGTATAATGGTTTTGTTCCATAGAGCCCTCAGCTCCTCTCAGGTGCTATCTTGGCGTCTTTCATGCCAAGAAGACCCCAATGGAAAAATCATTTCAGATGCACTGAGGAAATGCCATATGCCCTTTTCTGCCTTAAAATTTTTATTAAATGATTTATTAAAAATTTAATATTGAATATCAGTACAACTTCCTTAGTAATTACTTACATCTGAATTAATTAATTTAGGTGCATACAGTTCTCAGATACTCTCTCTAAAAGCAAGGGTTTAGGACTCCAAAGAAGTCAGTGGATAGATTTCAAAAGGTCTTTGAATTTGGATGGGGGAAAAAAACCCATTCACATATTTATTTGAATGTAATTGATTTCCTTTGTAATCCTATGTATTTTAGTTTATGTATCTAAAAACATTCAGAGAAAGGTTCCCTAGATATTACCAGACTGCCACAGGGAATGATGATACAAAAAAGGTTAAGAACCCCATTCTCTGGAACATCATAAGATCTAGACCTGGAAGGGACCTTTGAAGCCATCTATTCTGACTCTTTCATTTTATAGATCCTATCAGGATTATTTGTCCATTCATTCATTCTCATTTACTTTTCCTCATATCGTCAGGAGGCCAAGTGGATAGGGTGATGGTTCTAGAGTCAGGAAGACCTGAATTCAGTCTGATCTCAGATAGTAGCTGTGTGACCTTGGGCAAGTCACACAACTCTGTTTACCTTAATTTTCCCAAATGAAAAAAGAGAGAAATAATAGTACCTATCTCCCAGGGTTCTTGTGAAGATCAAATGAGATAATATTTATAAAGTGCTTAGCACAATGTCAGGGACATTAAACTGTCGTTTAGTCATTTTCAGTTGTGACTCCATTTGGAGTTTTGTTGGCAAAGACACTGGAGTGGTTTGCCATTTTCTTCTCCAGCTCATTTTACAGATGAGGAAACTGAGGCAAACAGGGTTAAGTAACAAGCCTAGGGTCACCCAGCTAGTGTCTGAGACCATATCTGAACTCAAGAGGATGAATATTCCTGACTCCAGGTCGGGCACTCCATCCACTGTGCCACCTACCTGCCCAATGTGCCATGTCACATTGTAGGTGCTATATAAATGCTAACTATTATTATTTTTTAAATTCCATTTTACTGGCTCTACTTTTTGGAAAAGTCTTTCCATACTTGGTTGAATTTCTCATACTTGTCTAAATTCTATAGAATTCTATGGCATTGACTTAACCATCCCCTTACTGAACGCTGTCAGTTTTTTGCAATGACAGGGCTGCTATGAAGATCTCTGGACGACAGATAGTTTTACTGGTTATTGGAGTTGTTTTTGATAATGCTTTCAGGGTCCGTTCACCATGCTCCTGTTCATTGCCTCAGCGGCCCCTCGAGTGGGTCCAATGGCACTCCAAAGGTCTTAGAGTTAGAAGGGATCGTAGGAGTTGGCTCCCATAATTTTCTCATTTTATGGATAAGGACCAAAATGTTCTTCCTCTTGTATCTTCTGAGGTTAGGTTGAAAACAAAGGCACTGCCTGTGCTCATGGTTTGGAAAGGCCATTGGAAGAAATCCTTAAAAAAGAGTGGCAAGGCGAAATGAGTGAGGCACTTGCGGCAAGGTCTGGAGGACCCATCTTGGAATCCGAGACCCTATTGAACGGTGAGATTTCTGGCAAATTCTCCCCCATCGAGACTCAAACTAGTAATCTCCCATGACATTTGTTTTTGCCTCCTCCCTTCAGGAAAGCGGAATAAGTGAAGCGGATGAAGAAAAACCATCTATTTTGAAGAATTCTAGGTTTGCCCAAGAGTTTCTGATCAAACCAGTAGGAGGGAAGAGGTTATTCACACCTGGGGGACTATTCTTTGCTTTAGACCAGCAGCTATCCATGCAGGTATTATCTGCAAGGCTGATTGAATGGATTTCATATTTTTAAGTGCCCACAGTAGGAGAGATGCGCTATAGAAAGAACACTTTCCTCTTTTTCAGTTTGGACAATAGATAGAAAGTAGCTCTGAAAAAAACCAAAAACAAATGCTAGATTGCTCTAAAAAAAACAAAAAACAAAAACAACACAGATGAATCGTTGTAAGAACCATTAATGTGGCAGATTCTAGAGCCACCCGCTCCTTGGAAGAGGATGGCAGAAATTTGGAGCAGGAAAGGTCTTTAAAAGTTATCTAGTCCAACCTCCTCATTTCAAAGATGAAGAAAATGGGGCTCTGAAAATTTTCTTATGCTACTGGTAAATAACAAAAGAAAAACCAGGCCTTTTAGTTCCAGCTCTTTGGATAGAGCTCTAGGCCTGGAGTCCAGAAGGTTTATTTTTCTAAGTTCAAATCTAGCCTCAGATAGGTCACTTAACCTCGTTTGCCTCAATTTCCTCATCTGAAAAATGAGGTGGAGAAGGAAATGGAAAACTATTCTAGTATTTCTGCCAAGAAAACCCCAAACAGGGTTACAAAGAGTTGGACACAACTGAACGGCAACACATATTATAATTATTAGTGCAGGAGAGTAGAAAAAAATTTTAAGTTTTTTAACAAAAAGAATTTGAACCAGATAAACAAATGAACCCATTTTCTTAGAGTTTTAGTTAGTCAAGGCTTTGTTATGTTTGTTTTCTTTTTTTCTGTTTTTTTTGTAGTGTCTCTCCTGGGAGAATAACATAAAATTATAAATTTTACTTCTGCATTTGATGAGTTCAGGCCAAGAAACATGTGTTGTTATTTTTCTTGAGTCATTTTCAGTCATGTCTGACTCTTTGTGACCACTTTTGGGGTTTTCTTGGCAAAGATATAGGATTGGTTTTCCATTTGCTTCTCCAGCTCTTTTTTTTTTTTTAAACCTTCATCTTCCATCTTAGAATCAATACTTGTATTGGTTCTAAGGCAGAAGAGAGGTAAGGGCTAGGCAATTGGGGTTAAGTGACTTGTCCAGGGTCACACAGCTAGGAAGTGTCTGAGGCCAGCTTTGAATCTAGGACCTCCCATCTCTAGGCCTGGCTCTCAATCCACTGAGCCACCCAGCTGCCCCCTTCAATGTTAAAAAAAAGGGCTTAATCTTCAATCTGAGTTTATCATTTCTCTTTCTGAAGATGGAAAGTATAGAAGCTAACATTTTAATAGAAAAATAATAAGTACATATATAAATAGATACAAGATACAGGTAAAGAAAATACATGTGAATAAAATAGACAGTGAGGGAGAAAAGAAAGAAACTAGCATTTGGGAGAATCAGAAAAGCCATCATGTAGAAGAAGGTGCTTGAACTGTGTCTTGATGGAAGACAGGGATTCTATGAGGCAGGAGTGAGGAGTGAGTGCATTCCGGGAAGGCAGGTAACTAACATTTATTAAGCACTTACTGTGTACCAGGTACTCTAGAATACCAAAGTATACAAATATAAGCAAAGAGAAAGACAACACTGCCCTCAAGGACCTTACATTCTAATGGAAGAAGACAGCATAAAAGGAATCCCAAGAGAGCTGGTACCTATGTGTGTGGGGTGGGGTGGGCATGGGTGCGGGTGTGTATTTGTGTGAATTTCAGGTGGTCCCCAAGCAACAGATTAGGTCAGGTTATAAAGGGCTTTAAAAACTCAACAGTTCATATTTTGTCTTCAAGGCACAAATAGGGAATCACCGGAATTGATTAGGCAGGAAAGTGACACGGTCAGATCTATTTTTAAGAAAAATCCCTTTGGCTACAGTAAGAAGGATGGACAGAGAAGCAAGAAGAGATTGGAGGTAGGGAGTCCACTGAGTAGGTTGCTGGAGTCTGCTAGGCAAGGATTGATGAAGACCTCAACTAAAGTGATAGGAGAAAGGAGGGGAGAGATGAGAGTGACATTGTGGTGGTAGAAATGGTAAGATTTGGTAGTGGATTGAGTATATTGGATGAGGGAGAGTAAGGAGAAATCAAGGATGATGGCCAAAATGTGCATGTAAGAACCTGGAAGAATGATAGTGCTTTCAACATTAGACTTCATTGACTATTTAGTCTGAGAATTCCTTCCACAAAATACCAACAAGGGTTTGTCTACCCCTTGCTTGAAGCCTTTGAATGAGAGGAAATCTATTGCTTGAGGCAGCACATTCCCACTTATTTTTGCTCTAATTCTTCCCCCCACCCAATATTTTATTTTCCCAGTTACACGTAATAACAATTTTCAACATGTGTTTTTCAGAATCAATTTTTCTCCCTCTCTCTTCCCTCCCTCTTCCTTGAGATGGTAAGCAATCTGATCTGGGTTATATATGCATGATCATGCAAAACATATTTCCATTTTGGTTATTTTTGTGAGAGAACACTCATATAAAACCAAACCCCTAAATTAGAACACAAATAAAATAAAGTGAAAAATAGTATGGTTTGATCTGCATCTGACTCCAGTGGTTCTCTTCTTAGAGGTGGAGAGCATTCTTTGTCCTAAGTGCCTCAGAAATGCCTGGATCATTGTATTGCTGACAGTAGCTAAGTCTGTCACAATTCCATAATAGTGCTGTTACTGTGTTACAATGTTCTCCTGGTTCTGCTTACTTCAGTGTTCATTAGTTCATAAAGGTCTTTCCAGGTTTTCCTGAAATCATTCTGCACATCATTTTTTATAGTGCAGTAGTATTCTGTCACAATCATATACTGCACTTTCTTTAGTCATTCCCTGATTGATGGGCATTCTCTCAATTTCCGATTCTTTGCCACCACAAAAAGAGCTGCTATGAACATTTTTGTACAAATAGGTCCTCCTCTAATTTCTTATCTTTTTGGACTACAGAGCCAGTAGTGGTATCACTGGATCAAAATATATGTATAGTTTTATAGCCCTTTGGATATAGCTCCAAGTTGCCCCTCCGAATGGTTGGATCAGTTCACAACTCCACCAACAATGAATTAGTATCCTAGTTTTGCCACATCACCTCCAACATTTATCATTTTCCTTTACTGTCATATTGGCCATTCTGATAGATGTGAGATGGCACCTCAGAATTTTCTTAATTTGCATTTTTCTAATAAACAGTGATTTAGAACATTTTTTTCATATGATTATTGATGGCTTTCATTTCTTCATCTGAAAACTGCCTATTCATATCCCTTGACCATTTGTCATTTGGGAAATGACTTGTATTCTTATACATTTAACTTAGTTCTTTCTATATTTGAAAAATGAGGTCTTTATCAGAGAAATTTGCTATAAAATTTCCCCCCAGTTTGTTGTTTCACTTCTAATTTTGGTTGCATTGGTTTTGTTTGTACAGAACTTTTTAATTTAATATAATTAAAATTTAATTTAATATAATCAAAATTATCCATTTTACATCTTATAATGTTCTCTATCTCTTGTTTGGTCATTAATTTTCCCTTCTCCATAGATCTGTCAGATAAATTATTCTATGCTCCCCTAATTAGCTTATGATAATGCCCTTTATGTCTAAATCATATCCCTATTTTGATTTTATCTTGGTATAGGTGTGAGATATTGGTCTCTACCTACTTTCTGTTGTACTGTTTTCCAGTTTTCCCAGCAGTTTTTGTCAAATAGTGAGTTCTTATCCCCAAAACTGGTATCTGTGGGTTTATCAAACACAAACATAGATTGCTATCGTCATTTACTACTGTATATTGGGCATCTAATCTATTCTATTGATCCACCCTTCTATTTCTTAGGCAGTACCAGATTGTTTTGATGATTACTGCTTTATAGTACAGTTTGAGATCTGGTACTACTAAGCCATCTTCCTTCACTTTTTTTTTTCATTAATTCTCTTGATATTTTTGACCTTTTGTTCATCCACATGAATTTTATTATTTTTTTTCTAGTTCTATAAGATAGTTGTTTTTTTTAAAACCTTACCTTTGGTCTTGGAGTCAATACTGTGTATTGACTCCAAGGCAGAAGAGCGGTAAGGGTAGGCAATGGGGGGTCAAGTGACTTGCCCAGGGTCACACAGCTGGGAAGTGTCTGAGGCCAGATTTGAACCTAGGACCTCCTGTCTCTAGGCCTAGCTCTCAATCCACTGAGCTACCCAGCTTCCCCCAATATAAGATAGTTTTTTGGTAGTTGATTTGGCTCTTATGGCTCTGAATATGTAAAATATGGCTCTGAATAAGTAAAGAATAAGTTCTAATTTTTAGAAGGGCAGCTGGGTGATGCAGTGTATAGAGCACCAGGCCTGGAGTCAAGAAGACTCATCTTCCTGAGTTCAAATCCAGCTTCAAACACTTGCTAGCGATATGACTCTAGTTAAATCACTTAACCTTGTTTGCCTTAATTGTAAAATGAGTTGGATAAGGACATGGCAAACCACTCCAGTATCTTTCCCAAGAAAAACCAAATGAGGTCACAAAGGGCTGGACATGACCAAAAACAATTTGACAACAATTCTTTGAGAATTATTCCTTTTATCAAATCTAAATTCTCCTCTTTGCAACTTCAACCCGTTCATCCTGCTTCTGTCCTCTTGGGAAAGTATCTGGCCAAAGAGAACAAATCTAATCCCATCTGTATGTGATGGTTTTCCAGGTGTGTGCATCTATTATCATGTTCTCCTTAAGCCATCTATAGGGTAAACATGTTCAGTTCTTTTAGTCGATCCACACCATCCTGGCTCCCCTCCTTTGGATAATCTCTAGATTTTAAATGCCTCTCCTAAAATGGGATGCTTAGAATAATACTTCAAATGTAGTCTGATCGGGGAAGAGTATGACAGTACTATTTCTTCCTTAACTGGCTTCCCTTAATGTAGCTCAAGTTTACAGTAGTTTGGAGGGGCTAAAGTTGTTGATGTTGATTTATATTGGGCTTAAAGTTCATGAAAACTGCCATAGATTTCTTAGGAAAACTGCTGCCTAACCATGAGTCAGCAGTGTGCTGTTGCAGCCAAAATAATTAACGTGATCTTGGACTGCATCGAGAGGCCCAGCTTTCAGGAAAAGAGAGGTGAACTCTGTCCTTGTCGGTCCTTTTTTGGAATCTGGAGTTCATTTCTGGGCAGCATGATTTAGGAAGGACATTGAAAAATTGCAAATGTCCAGAGGAACCTGAAGAGTAAAAGTCTTGGGGTGTTGCTAAAGATGGGTTGAAAGAGCTGGGCAGGGTTGGCCTGGTAAAGAAAGAGAAGACCAGGGGAGACGTGATAGCTATTAATATTTTTTTTGGAAAATATTATTTAATTTATTAATTTAGAATATTTTTCCATGGTTCCATGATTCATGTTCTTTCCCTCCCCTCCCCCACCTCCTCCCATAGCCAATGCACAATTCCACTGGGTTTTACATGTGTCATTGATCAAGAGATAGGTATTTTTAAGTATCTGAGGGGTTGCCATGTCTGGGAGGGTTTAGACTTATTCTGTTTGGTTCCAAGAACTGAACCAGAAGCAATGGGTAAGAAGTGGCAAGAAAGCCAATTTAGACATTCTCTTTCTCTTTGTTCTAGTCTCTGAAGAAGAGTTGCCCTCCCTGCTTTTATTTTTTCCCCTCAAACTAGCCCTTTACTTATGCTCTTGATTCCTTCTTCTCCCATCTAATCCAAGAGTTTGCTTCTGATGATTCTTCCTTCGACATCTTCAAATTCTCCCCTATCTACTATTACCTACAAGCATCCTTAGATTTCTCTCCTTTTAAAAAAGCAAAACCAAAACCAAAACCACCCTCCACTTCATTCTATCATCCCCATAAATTTATCATCCTACACTTTTCCTCTTGTTCAGAGCCAAACTCTTAGAAAAAGTCATTTATATCTATTGTCTCCACTTGCTCATTTTCTGATAACTGGATCCCCCACTACCCCAGTGAAATCACTCCTTCCAAGGGTTCCAGTGATCTCTGAATTGCTAAATTGAATTATAGCCTTTTCTGATTTTTCATCCTTCTTGACCTCTCTTCAGCTTTTTAAAAAATTTTACTTAATTTTATTTTTTCTCCCTCTCTCTTTTTTTTTTCTCTTCAACTTTTGACATTGCCAACTGTCCAATCTCCTCTTCCTTGGCTTTCACGACACTGCTCTCTCCTGGTTCTCTCCCTACCTGTCTGACTATCCCTTCTCAGTCTCCTTTGCTGGCTCATCATCCATGCACCATTCCCTCATCTTGAGAGGCCCTGAAGGGTCCAAAGAGTGGGTCCTCTTCTCTTCTTTCTTAGTGTCCTCCTTGGCTGCCATGGTATCATCTCTAGGCTGCCAGGTCTATTAAAGCTACACATCTAATCCCTGCTGGGCATCACCAACCATATGCTGGACATTTCCCTTGGGATGACCCATTAGCACCTTAAACTCAGCATTTCCAAAACAGAATTCATTGCCCTCCCTGCTAAACTCACCCCTCTTCCAACTGCCTTCATGTATTGCGGGACCCACTATATTTTCAGTTGTCTGGGCTTGCATCCTCAGTGACATGATCATCCCTCATACCCAGTCAGTTGTCAGGTCTAGTGGATCTTGCCAGCACTTCTCTGGGTCAAGCCCTCATTACCTTTCATCTGGACTATCTCAATAGTCTCCTAGTTGACCTCTTGCCTTCCGATCTCTACCCTTGCCCACCCATTCTCTGCACAATTGCCAAAATATTATTGCTCATTGTTAAGTTGTGCCTGACTCTTTATGACACCATTTGGGGTTTTCTTGGCAAAGATAGTGGAGTGGTTTGTGATTTCCTTCTCGTCCATTTTACAGATGAGGAAACTGGGACAAACAGGGCTAAGTGACTTGCCCAGCATCACACAGCTGGTAAGTGTCCGAGGCTAGATCGAAACTCACTGAGATGAGTCTTCCTAACTCTATCCATTGGGCCACCTAGCTGCTCCCAAACCCAATATTATTGAAGCTCAAATCTGACCATGTCACTCCTCTGCTCAAGAATCTTTAGTGGTTACCTATTGCCTCTGGGATAAAATACAAACTGCCCAGACACATTTCGTGTTACTCCCCTATCTTTTGGTCAAATTGGCCTTCTTGCTGCTCCCTGAATGTATTTAATTTCCTATCTCTATAGCTTTCTTCAGACTGTTCTCCATGACTCCCCCTCCTAGAATCTTTAGCTTCCTTGCTCAAATGCCACCTATGCCCTGTCAAAAGCCTCCTCTCATCCTCCCAACCTCTTGTTAACATTGTTCCCCTCCTCTATTTACCTCTCAATTTAGCTGTTATATTCCCCAGAAAAATGGAAGGTCCTGGAGGACAAGAACCATTAGTTATCTTCTCTTGTATTCCCAGCACTAGGCTTAGGCTCTGCACAAAATCTGTGCTCAGTAAATACAAGTCCCAGAAGTATTATGCTTTAATACTTTGATATTCCTCAGTAATCTCTTTGTGGGTCACAATGAAGCTTTCGTCAGGATCATTCTTTGTTTCATCTCAGTACATTGTAAAGAATCTTGTGGGGGGCAGCTGGGTGGCTCAGTGGATTGGGAGCCAGGCCTAGAGATGGAAAGGTTCTAGGTTCAAATCTGGTCTCAGACACTTGCTAGCTGTGTAACCCTGGGCAAGTCATTTAACCCCCATTGCCTAGCCCTTACCACTCCTCTGCCTTGGAGCCAATACACAGTATTGGTTCTAAGACAGAAGGTGAGGGTTTAAAAAAATAGAATCTTCTTTCTGAGGTCTCAGAAGGTCCTGTGTTCCATACAACAGGGCATTCTCTCTCTTTTCCCTTTTTCTGAGAATTTTGGTTTCAAGAGAATCTTAACATCCCTAGTGCACCTGTCAAGGTCTTGCTACATAAGCTTGACTCCTACAAAGTGTTTCTAGGCCACCCACTAGCCCTCTCCTCCTTTGGTGCCTGCACATCAAGGGTCTGGAAGCTGCCTTGACCTTGGATGTGATTTGTAACATTCTGCACATTTGAGCGGGTTTATCTCAACAGAAAGCCTCTCCCATGCGGCGTGCCTGCTCCCTTTCAGCTGGCAGATGTGCTAATGTCTTTAGATCAGCTCCAAGTCCATGAAATGGGAATAATTGATACTGAAGGAAGATTAAAAAGCGAAACAGCTGTGTGTCCTAGAAATGTAACCTTGTGCATCTGGGAGGGAGAAGGCGCTTATCTGTTTAATGGAAGACCTTTAAAGATAAATGAATGAACTATGAAGCAGCCTGACAAGGAGCTGCTCTACATGTTTATTTCTTCCTGTTAGCCGCTGCGCTTTGTAATGAAGGGTGCCAGCTCCGGTTAGGCTTTGGGGGCTGGCTTGGAGCATGTGGAGGGGATCACGGGGGGGGGCCCTTTTTCAGCCCCGGCCAGTGAAGTGAACCATTAAGGTCTCCTGTTGAAACAGCAACACCTCAATTGCTGATGCAGCCCCGAGTTTGTGCCTCCAATGCCCATGTTTATCCATTTAAGAGAATACTAGAATATTATAGCAGGAAAATGACCTTGGAGCTAAGCTAGTCTGGAATTTTCCCAAGATCTTCGTGCAAGGTTGTGAAATATTGAAATCTCTGCCGTAGGAACGAGGCAAGTCACTCAATCAAAAAGCTTTTACGTAGTGCTTACTATGTGCCAGGTAGGCAGCCAGGTGGCTCAGTGGATAGAGCTCTGGGTCTGGAGTCAGGGACATCTAAGTTCAAATCCAGCCTCAGACACTTACTAGCTGGGTGACCATGAACAAGTCACTTAACTTCTGTTTGCCTTAATCCGCCGGAGAGGAAAATGGCAAACGTGCCAGCATCCTTGCCAAGAAAACGCTCTGGACAAGTATTAGTGTCACAGACACGATGACAATTGTGCCAGGCTCTCTCCTGAGTGCTGGAGATACAAAGAAAGGGAAAAGCCAACCAAACCCTCACCATCCCTGCTTTCAAAGACTGTACATTCTTTTGAGAAAGACACTGTGTGAAGATCTGGGTAGATACGGAGTAGATGAAGCTAATCTGAAAGGGGAAGAAGCCACAGGAAAGGCTTCCCTGAAGAAGGTGGGATTGAAGAGGAGGCTTGAAGGAAAGGAGGGAAAACTAACCAGAAGGAGGGAGGGGGAAGAGCATTTTGCAGATGGGAGACAGCTAATGCAAAAGCCTGGAGATGAGAGACAGGACTGCATTGGGGTCACTGAGGGAAGGATCTAGAATGGATTTTAGTGTAAGCAGGCTAGCAAAGGAGGAAGGGCCAGGTAAAGAGCTTTCAGTGTCAGATGAGGAAGTGGACAGAACCTGGAGAACAATGGTAAAAAGGTTGGTTCTGAAAGATTTAAGAACTCTTGACCAATGCAATGAGCAACCAGGATGCTCAAGGACTGGTGATGAAGAATGTGACCCGGCTCTGGACAGAAAGGAGATGGGCTGAAGATGCAGAATGAGACACTAATTTTTGGACGTGGACAATATGGAAATCTGTTTTGCTTGCTTATATATATTCCTTACAAAGTTTTTTCTTTTCTTCCATTGGGAGGGTGAGGAGAAAATAAATGCTTGTTAGCTGGGAAAAAAAAGAGACAAAGAGGAGTTGCTGATAGGGGAGTTCAGACTTCAGAGCAGGAGTATCTATATGAATCCTAATGCTCCTGAGCCGAGCAAGCATTATACAGATTACTGCTCCCCATCACACTATGCTAAGTATTGGGCAGTTGTTGTTTTAGTTGTTTCAGTCATGGCTGACTCTTCATAACCTCATTTTTGTGGTTTTCTTAGCCAAGATACTGGAGTAGTTTTCCATTTCCTTCTTCAGCTCATTTCATAGGTGAGGAAACTGAGGCAAGCAGGGTTAAATGACTTGTCAAGGGTCACACAGTCAGTGTCTGAGGCCAGATTTGAACTCATGAAGATGAGTCTTCCTGACTCCAAGCCCAACATAATATCTACTGTATAGGGGGCCATGCCTCTATATGATTTTTTGGGGTCCTGAGCGGCGTGGTGGCATAGGATGGTTAAAGCAGGAGAAAGAAAATGAGAACAACTAGACTAGTGGTTAGCCCATGCTGTCCCAAATTCTGTGGGCATGGAAGTTTATTATATATCTTTCTCAAAAAAGAAGTCACAGTTGGTAAGGGGCAATAAATCACGAATAATCCATTGAAGTTTAAAGAATACAGATGCAAAGACAAATGGTCAAATTCCAAACCCCAATTCAGCAGGTTATAATTCCGGGAGAGGAAATATCCCAGGGAGATGCTCACCAGTCAAATCCTAAAGGAGCCAGTTCTAATCTGAATATGCACTCTTATCTAATTAACATTTGTTAGGAAAGGAATCATTAACTCAGTAGATGCTGGTCTGCCACCTCAAAGGTCTCCAATAAGAATTCTAAGAAAGGTGGGGATCAAAGACTGAGTCAAAAGAGGAGCCTCAGATTTTTATCTTAGATGGCCCATTCAGTCTGCATCCTGACATGCAGTGCAGAAAAATCATACACACAGTTTTACTTGCCGATGATTTTGTAATGGGATCCAGATAAAATATCTGTTACAGACTCTGTTTCTCTAAATGACTCCTAATAGCCTTCTTGGAGGGATCAAGTTGATTTTGGATTAACCTACCTGCTGGTACCAGAGCCTTTTTGGGGGCTCAGGTGACCAGGACCAAACACAAAGACTGCCTCAGCCTGGATTGGTCACGTAGGGAATCCAGATAACAGGCCCTAAATTTGATCCTATTTCTCCAAAGGTTTTAATACATAGAACGGCTTCCCACACTACTGCATCACTTAAAGTACTGCCCCCCCCCCAAAAGAGCAAGGCATTGTGGGCAATCTCTGTTTCTGGGGGAGGAGGCTGGTGAATCACTTGAGTTTGATAGTTCTAAGTGGTAGTGAGGCCAAAGTCAATCTGTACAAACTCTACTTTAATATGCTGAGGCTCCACGAGGTGTGGGGGACAGGGTGCCAGGATGGATGCCTCAAGAGAGTCCAAAAATGGAGCAGATGAAAGCTTCGCTACCAGCAGGCATTCAGGGCTGCTTCTGTGGGTGGCTGCTGCACTTCCAGTCCAGGTGAGATGGGAGACCTCAGAAATAAAATAAAATATGAAAGGAAAACAAAACCCTTTTAACATGCATAATCAAGCAATACAAAGTCCATGTCTAAACACCGTATGCCTCATTTCTGTGCCTGGAGCCCATCATCTCTCTGTCAGGCAGTGGGAAGCAGGCTTCATCACTGGTCCTCTGAACTTGTGGTTGGTCCCTGGTCCTCTGAACTTGTGGGTGCTGAGCTGAGCCGAACGTTGAAGGAAACTGGGGATTCTAAAAGGTACAGGCGAGGAGGAAGAAGGGCATTCCACACCTGGAGAACAGTCCCTGTGGGGCACGGAGTTAGAAGATGGAATGTTCATTTGGGGCAGAGGGGCTAGCATGTAAGTTTGGTTGGAATATAGCACAGGCAAAGGGGCAGGTAATACGAAATTAGGCTGGCAAGGCATAGAGGGCTTATTATTTAATTTAAGGGTTGTCAGAGGGAACAGAACTTAGCCTTTTTCTATTTGGTTCCAGAGTAGAGAACCAAGAGGATGAAAGTTATGGAAGTACAAATTTAGACTTGTCCTAAAGAAAAATTACCTAACGGTTTTAGCTATCGAATGAATGATTCTAATGACTAGTAGAACCAGTGTTTGGAATGGGCTGCCTCAGCAGGTTGTGGGTTCCCTCCCTTTCACTGAAGGTCTTCAAGCAAAAGCTGGATGTCCCCTTATTAAAAATGTTGCCATAGGAATTCATTTTGGGGTATTAATGGGACCAGATGGCCACTGAGGTTCCTTCTAATTCTTCTTCTTTTTTTTTAACCCTTACCTTTCAGCTTCGATTCCATACTGTGTATTAGTTCCAAGGCAGAAGAGTGGTAAGGGCTAGGCAAAAGGAGTTAAGTGACTTTTCTAGGGTTACACAACTAGAAATGGTCTGAGGCCGTATTTGAACCCTGGATTTCCTGCTTCTAGGTCTGGCTTTCAATCCACCGAGCTGTCCAGCTCCAATTCTAAGATCTGTGGAAGCTAGGCTGAAGAGTTTGTGCTGAGAGCAGAGACTGTTACACTTTTAGCTTTATATCCTTAATATCTAATGAAGTGTCTGCCCACGTTTAATAAATATCTGTTGATCGATAAGAATTCATCTGAAGAAGAAGAAGATCTGGGGCTGTAAGCTTAATTTAAGTCAACACTGATAGGGCAGTGTAACTTCATGTGCATAATGGATATCATACTGCTTGCCTTCTTAAGGGGTGGAATAGGGGATGGAGACAGGGAGAGAATTTGAAACTCAAAAGTTTTAAAATAATAAATCTTAAAGAAAACCCCAATGAGAGGCAGCCAGGTTGCACAGTGGATAGAGCACAAGGCCTGGTGTTTGGAAAACCTGGGTTCAAATCTAGCCTTAGACATTTTTCTAGCTGTGTGATCCTGGCCAAGTCACTTATCCCCAAATGCTTAGCCTTTGCTTCTCTTCTGTCTTAGAATTGATACTAAGACAGAGTATGGGTTAAAAAGAAAAGAAAAAACCCAATGGTAAAGCAGTTTAAAAAAAAAAAGCAAAACAAACCAATAAATAACACTAATTTAGTCTTTAGGTTTCATTAAGAGATGAGAGGGCGTCTTGCTATATTCTGATCTTGTCAGATCACAGCTGAAGTTTTGGGTTTGGTTCTGGATACTACCTTTTAGGAAAAGCATTGACAAATTGAAGAATGTACCTAGATGTAGAAAATCAAGATGGGACTTCAGGAGTTTTGAAGTCATTGGAGAATGCCAAACAAAGAATCTAGACCAGTCCATATCTGAACAAGAGCCCCCTACCCTATTCCTTAGATTTAGATGGTCTATGAAGATTCTCTCTTCTCAGATCTGTAAAATAAGGAGCCACTGAAGGTTTTTGAGAAGGAGAGTTCCATAATCTGATTCATGCCTTGGGAAAATTATTTTGATAGCTGTATGAAGGGTAGATGGAAGAGTTTGCTGTTGTTCAGTTGTGTCTGACTCTTTGTGATCCCATGGACCGTAGCACATCGATACTGCCCATGGGGTTTTCTTGGTAAAGATACTGGAGTGGTTTGCTATTTCCTTCTCCTGTGGATTAAGTCAAACAGAGGTTAAGTGACTTGCCTAAGGTCACATAGCTAGTAAGTTTCTGAGGCTGGATTTGAGTTCAGGCTCTATCTACTGAGCCAGGAGAAAGGGAAAGGCTAAAGCCAGGGTAGCAAATTAGGAAGATCAGAGGATCAGAGACTTAGAACTAGAAGGGGCCTTATACATCTTCTAGTCCAACCACCACATTTTACAGATGAGGAATCTGAAGCCCAGAGAAGTTAAGTAATTTGCCCCAAGTCATATGGGTAGTGATTAAGTGGCCAAATCAAGATTCATACGTAGACCTCGGATTCTTGCCATCGTTCTACCACATTTCTGACTATTATAATAGTTCACACAAGAATTGATGAGATTCTAAACTAGACTGGTAACTAAGGGAATAGAGAAAAGGGGACAGACATGAGAAATGTTGAAGAGGTAGAATGAAGACTTGGCAACCAGTTGGAAATGGTGCGAAGATGGAAGAGTCTAGGATATTTCTAGAAATGCAAACTGGAATGACTTGGGAAGATGATAGTACCATCAACAGAAATTTTCCAAAGGAAAATCCCCAAATTGTTTTAGCATGAAATTAAAATCCAGTTAAGAGCAGATTTTTCCATTTCCTTTAGACTTAGTCTTGAACCAGATTTCTCTTGCAGTGGAAGGATTAAGGTGTGCTAATTGGACAAGTTATTTATATCAAAAGATCTAGGGACAGAAGAGATGAAAATGTAACTGGTGTTAATTGAAGGTTAATTATCTCCTGGATATGATTGGATAGCAAGTATTGAGAGGCTCAGTTCCTGGGGAACTTGCCCTTAATTTCCAACTCTTCTGACTATTTGAAAAGGGGGGTAGGAAAAGGTTTTATCTGTTCAAATAACTTCCAAATGTCAGATTATAGACAACATATGCTTGAATTATATATATATATACATATATATATATATATTTTTTACCCTTAACTTCGGTGTATTGTCTCATAGGTGAAAGATTGGTAAGGGTGGGCAATGGGGGTCAAGTGACTTGCCCAGGGTCACACAGCTGGGAAGTGTCTGAGGCCGGATTTGAACCTAGGACCTTCCGTCTCTAGGCCTGGCTCTCAATCCACTGAGCTACCCAGCTTCCCCCTTTGAATTATATTTTCATTCTTAGTAGCATTGTTAGAAAAACTAGGAGAAGATAAAGTACATTGGCACCAGAAGAATTTTTCCTTTTTTTCTCTTTTATTCTGAAGTCTAAATTGAAGGGATAGAAGGAATCTTAATATTGAAAAGAGTATACTTCTGCAATACTTCTAGAATCAACTGATCCTTCCTTTCCTCTTTCACTAACATCACTCTTGCCCGTAACCTTATTACTTCTCTGTTAGGTTTTTCTAACAAGTCTTTTTGCTTCTGGTTCTCCACTCCACCTATCCCTTCCCTCTCTGAATCATTCTTTAGATCCCTGCTAGAGTTGTCATCTTCTTCCATTTTTAAAATCCTTACTTGCTCTCTTTTTTTTTTCTTTTTCTTTTTTTTTTTTTAAACCCTTGTACTTCGGTGTATTGTCTCATAGGTGGAAGATTGGTAAGGGTGGGCAATGGGAGTCAAGTGACTTGCCCAGGGTCACACAGCTGGGAAGTGGCTGAGGCCGGGTTTGAACCTAGGACCTCCTGTCTCTAGGCCTGACTCTCACTCCACTGAGCTACCCAGCTGCCCTGACTTGCTCTCTTAATAATAACTCTAACACAGAAGGGCAAAGCCTAGGCAAACCGGCTTAAGTGACTTGCTCAGGGTCATGCAGCTAGGAAGCGTTTGAGGCCAAATTTGAATGCAGATCTTCCTGACACCAGGCCTGGCATTCTATCCACTGAGCCACCAATTGCCCCTAGGCAAAACACAGTCTTGACCATGCTCTTGTTTGAGAAATTCCTCTGACTCCCTGACAAACAAGTAAAATACATATTCTCCAGTTTGGCATTCAAGAAAGGCAGCATTGTAATAGTGGAAAGAACATCAGACTTGAAATTCAGAGACCTGGATTCAAGTTCTTGTCCTGATAGTAACAGTGTCGTCACTTAACCTCACTGAACCTCAGTTTCTCCATTTGTAAAATTGTTACAATCATATTTACATTATACTGCTTACAGGATTGTTGTAAAGGAAATACCATAAACCTTAACATGTTGTATAAATGTGAATTATTATTAAAAGTAGAGTTTAGAATAGAGATTAGGGGTAAAGTTGGAAGTCATCTGTTTAGAGATGAAAATTGAATTCAGGGGACCTGATGAGATTACTTCCAAAACATACAGTGAGAAAAGAAAATAGGACCCAGTACAGGGACTTGGGAGTGGTGGTGGTAGTGGATTTAAGGGAGGGAGAGGCCAATGCCTAGTGGTCAGAAAATGGATATCGATCTTTCAAAGGAAACTGAGTAGGAATAGTCTAACAGGTGGGAGGAAGACCAAGAGAAGTGTCCTGGAAGCCAAGAGAAGTCCAGGAGGCAGGGGTCGTCAGCAAACTTGGGCAGGTTTGTAAGCTGTAGGAAAAGAGAGAATAAAGAAGAAAGATCAAACATAGGACAGGGACAAAGAACAGACAAGAGGGCAAACTCTCAGAGAAGATGGAAGAAAATAAGTTCAAAGGCACCAACAGAGAGTTGGCCTTGGCAGCAAGGGCCTCCTGTTTCTCAAGGACTAAAAGATAGGAAGAGGGATGATGTAGAGCGGTTTTGAGTTATAGAGGAGGAGAGTCAAGGGAGCCAGATGGCCTCTATGTTCTCAGTAAGGTAGAAGGTCAGACTTTTTGCTGAGAGAGATAGTGGTGGGAGGCAATTAAGTGATGGTTGAGGATAGTTGGGGAAAGAAACCTTGGAATAGGTAATCTGTAGAATGTGATGGAGTCAGGGAAGGAAGAATAATAAGATTACTGTGCGGCAGGGAGAGCACACTTAGAGGTACTTAACAAATTTGTTGTGTACCCAGTCAGTGTAGTTATGTGACTTCCTTCAGCAAAAGGGGCAGAGAAAATGAATGCATGGTGAGGGTAATTGAGTGAGTAATGGTGGGACAAGGGATCAAGGCAGGCCAACCAGAACATCAAGATTGTGAATTTTGGAGAGCAAAGTAAGAGCATAGGAGAACAGGGAAGGCTGGAAGAACTGAAGGTTAGGGTGAAGATAAAGACAAGATTTCGGAAGAATGAAGCAAAGGGTGAGAAGGAAGGAGAGAGGACTGTGATCAGAGGAAAGAACTGTAGAATTCAGAATACAGGAAAGAATACAGTTATGGTTGGTGGTAAGATCTAAGAGGGGACCATCCCTGTGCAATAGATGAGGTGTGGAGTAAAGGTCAGTGGAGCTGAAACTGTATATTAAAATTTCCAAATGTGAGGGGAAAGGGCTGGAAGAGAACGGAAGAATGAGTGAGGTCCTAAACTCAAGTTCTCCCTGAGTCTCATTTTCTCCATCTATTAAATAAGGGGGTTGCTTCCTTTTGGCTGTAGGTCTATGACAGGAAGAATGATCGGGGGCAGAGAGTTGCCTGAAACAGAGGGAAAGAGCAGATGTTGATGAATGACAGTGGGGCAAATGGAAAGTCTAGATGTAGTGATGGGGATTACAGAGTATGTGTCTTTCTCCTGGCTTAGTATATCAAAGAATACGAGAGAAGGAGCACTAAGTATTGGAGCGAGCCTTTGGGGATACAGTGTCTTCCTAGCCTGAATGCAGAGTGGGCACTCACTTGCCAATCTTCAAGTCCCCAGAAACTCACACCTTCACGGTATTCTTGGTACTGAGTCTTAGGATCCCTGATGGATCTGCTCCACATCTCGTGGAGTTTGGCTCCTATATAAAACTGGCCCCTATGGCTTAGGCAATCTGTTAAATGAGTGCTCTTAGCCCAGGTTCAGTACTTCTGCCTTAGGGTCCCTGAGGCTCAGATTCCCCCTAGAGTGTCTTTCAGCTTTAGGAATATTTTAGGACTCAATGCCACAATCCCTTATGAAGTGCCCGCCATATGCAGGACCCTATGGTAAATGCAAGGAGAATTCTAGGATTAAGGAAAAACATGGCCTCTGTTTTCCTGGAAGCTGGAATCTAGTAGAAGCTGGGGATATGTTCAGAAGTAACTTGGTACTGAATGAAATATTCATGCCTAGAAGGGGCATAAAGTTCTTTTTGAGAGAATAAAAGTTCATTTTCAACTGGGGAGAATTAAGGAAGCCTTTTTGGAAGAGATGGCATTTGAGCTGGATCTTGAAACATATGCAAGATTCTAATAGATGGTGATGGGGGGAAGGGAGGAAGAATTCTAGGCAAAGAGGGAATATGAAGCAGGAAATTGTAGGACATTTGCAGTGAGTGATGAGGAAGAGTGGACCAGAGAATAGCACATATATTGATTGAGGTAGGAGTATTGTAAGATAAGACCAAAAAGGTAAACAGCATCTCCTTTGATCCTCACAACAACCCTGTAAGGTAAAGGCTATTGTCCATTTTACAGTAGAAGCAGATAAAGGTGAAAGTGACTTGCCCAGGGTCAGTAAGTGTTTGAGGTTGAATTCGAACTCTGGACTTCCTAACTCCAAAGAGTAAGGACCTCAAATCAATAAGGTCTGCAGTGGAAAGGATGCTGGCTCTGGAGCTGGCTTCAACACTTGCTTCTGTTGCTTATTACCTTTGCGACCTTGATCAGGTCACTTTATTTCCCTAAGCCTCAGTTTCTCCAGTTGTAATATTCATTCAATAAACATTTATTAAATGCCAAATATTTGTCCAGCACTGTGCTAAGTGATGAGGCAAAAGACAGTCCCTGCTCTCAAGGAACTTGTAATCTAATGAAGATACATGACCTCTGAGGTCCTTTCCAGCTCTAAATTGGTGATACATTTACTTATTTAGTGATCTTCCTAATGCATTTGTTTGCATTTCTCCAGGGGATGATCACAGATCCATTGAAGCTCGAAGAAGGATGGACACCAAGCCTGAACAGTGCCCTGCTCCAGCTGTGGGCAGTTGTGGCAAAAAAAAAAAAAAAGTGAGGCAGCTCCTGAAGCTGGGATGGAAAAAGACCACCTTGGGGCTGGGGGGTAGGGAGCCCCCTTGCTTCTCTGTGCCTGAATTTTCCCCTTCATCTCCTACCCCCATTCAGTTAGCATACACCAAGAAATAAACTGCAAGAAGCTACGTAATTCTAGAAGATGAATAAGGACAAATTAATTATTTTTAGAAGGTGCTAATTACATTTTCACAGCAAATCACCTGAATAAAAGACATGTGGAGCCAAATGAAATGAAAAGGCTTGCTCTCTCCTAAGAAGTCAGAGTTCTGGTGCCACTCAGTGGAATGAAGTGGAACTGAGAAGCCACGTGTGTTCCTGGCTAGCCTGGGATTGATTGTATGTGAAATGGGGGAGACAGCTTCAGAAATGATGATTGATGAAGAATTTCTGGGAAATTTTTTTTCTTATACTTTTTTTGTATTTTCCTTCCTTCCTTCCTTCCTTCCTTCCTTCCTTCCTTCCTTCCTTCCTTCCTTCCTCTCTCTCTCTTTTTCTTTCTTTCTTTTCTGTGTATTGGTTCTAAGGCAAAAGAGCGGTAAGAGCTAGACTATGGGAGTTGAGTGACTTTCCCAGGGTCACACAGCTAGGAAGTGTCTGAGACCAGATTTGAACCTAGGACCTCCCGTCTCTAGGCCTGGCTCTTACTGAGCTGCCCAGTTGCCCCTCTTCCTACACTTTTTGAAGACATTGTGGACTTAATCCTGTATTTATTCATTGTAAAGGGGATGGCAAGAGGTTACAACATCTTTCATCTATGAACCCAAACAAAATACGTTACAAATGAAATTGGAAAGTCAATTGAGTCATCCTTTGGATCCAACCTGGCCTCCTGAAACGGTTATATGTATGGTGCTTTCAGTCAGAGGAAATTATGAGTTAGGTCACCAAGGGATCATAATTGAAAAGAACCTGCCACCAGGCACCTAGCTGTGCCAGTCAGTCAATAAACTTTTATCAAGCACCTACTGTGTGCTGGGCATTGTACTAAGTGCTAGAGATACAAGGAAAGGCAAAGGAAAACCTCTGCTCTCAAGAAGCTCACATTCTCTAATGGATGACTAGGAGTATTTTTTAAAAATATAATATTTCATTTTTTCCCAATTACATGTAAATGCTCTTTTAAGGATTCATTTTTCTTAAATTTTGATTTCCACTTTCCTTCCTCCATTTATCCTTCCCCCTTCCTCCCTGTCGCTGAGATGGTAAGCAACTTGATCCAGGTTATACACAGGCTATCATAAAAACATATTTCCACATTGGTCATGTTGGGGAAGAAAAAGGCTCACAACCGCCCCCAAACTACAAAGAAAATAAAGTGAAAAATAGTATGCCTTGATCTGAATTCAGACGCCATCAGTTCTTTCTCTGGAGAGGGATAGCATTTTTTTGTCATGAGTCCTTTGGAATTATCTTGGATCATTGTATTGTTGGAACAGTTCTGACTAGGAGTACTGAATGTCATCTTAAAGGATGCCTCTAATAGAATGCCTCAAGGATCTGTCAACATTCTGATCTATTTTTTGGATGAAGGCACACATAGCATACATTTTCAATTTGTGGTGGTCCATGAAGCTTAGAGGAATAGCTAATAACATAGACTGAAATCCATAAGTTCTAGACAGGTGTGGGTGATACGCTGCATGGAATAGAAATGAGATTGAATTGAGATGACTGCCAAGTTCTACACTTGGTTCCAAAAAAATCAGTCTCATAAATGCAGGACAAGGCTAGACAATAACACTCTTTAAAAAGATCTGCAGGGACAGCTAGGTCATTCAGTGGCTAGAGGAGGGCAAGGCCTGGAGATGGGAGAACCTGGGTTCAAATCTGACCTCAGATACTTTCTAGTTTTGTGACCCTGGCAAGTCACTTAACCCCCATTGCCTAGCCCTGATCATTCATCTGTTTTCTAAGACAGAAGGTAAGAGGGTTTTTTTGTTTTTGTTTTTTAAAGAGATCTGCAAGTTTAGTGGACTGCAAATTGTTAGCAATACGATGTGGCAGCCAAGAAAACGGGTGCCCTCCTAGTCTACAAGAAAAGAAGCACAGAATCCCAAATGAGGGAGGGAGGGAGTTCTGTAGTATCTAAGACATACACATCTAGAGTACTGTATTCAGTTCTAATCCTACATTTTAGGAAAGATGCTGACAATTTGGAGCAGATCCAGAGTAAAGAGGCCAGAATGGGGAAAGGACTAGACAACAAGCCATATGAATGTTGCTTGAAAGAACTTCAGATGTATAGCTTGGGGAAGATAAGACTTAAATGGGATATGAGAGCTGTCTTTAAACTGTCTCTAACAAATCCAGTCTATTTTCCAATCTCCTTTCCCCATGACATCCCTTCTAAGGACTACACACCAGGGAGCAGCTGGGTAGCTCAGTGAGTTGAGAGCCAGACCTAGAGGGAGGTCCTAAGTTCAAATTTGGCCTCAGACACTTCCTAGCTGTGTGACCCTGGGCAAGCCACTTAACCCCTATTGCCTAGCCCTAGCCCTTGCCACTCTTCTGCCTTGGAACTTATACATAGTATTGGTTCTAAGGCAGATGGTAAGGGTTTAAAAAAGAAGAAATAAAGACTATATACCAGTAAGGCACAAACTTCAGTAGTAGTCTTGTAACCAGCCTTATAGTCTGATTATTTTATCAGCCTCTAGAAAGGATGCCATGTGGAAGATGGATTGGACTTGTTTGTCTTGGTCCACAAAGGCAGGACTAGGGAGGTAAAGTAAATGAAAGTTGAAGAGAAAGTAAGTCAGACTTAATGTAAGGCTTGATCTTATGAAGTAAAAACTTTTTAATCATTAGGGTTGGCCAAAATTTGAATACATTTCCTAGGGAACTGAGGAGTTCCCCCTCACTGAATTCTCTAAGCAGGGACTGGAATGACCACTTCTTTTTTTTTTAAATTAAGTTTATTTATTTATTTATTTGATTTAGAATATTTTTCCACAGTTACATGATTCATGTTCTTTCCCTTCCCTCCTCCCAACCTCCTCCCATAGCCAACAAGCAATTCCACTGGGTTTTACATGTGTCATTGATCAAAATCTATTTCCATATTATTAATATTTGCAATAGAGTGATCATTTAAAGCCAAAATTCCCAATCATATCCCTTTCGAACCACGTGATCAATCATATGTTTTTCTTCTGTGTTTCTGTTCCCACAGTTCTTTCTTTGGATGTGGAGTGTTCTTTCTCATAAGTCCCTCAGAATTGTCCTGGATCATTGCATTGCTGCTAGTAGAGAAGTCCATTACATTTGATTGTGTCATGGTGTATCCGTCTCTGTATATAATGTCCTCCTGGTTCCTCTCCTTTCACTCTGCATCAGTTCCTGGAGGTGGAATGACCACTTCTTGCTGAAGAGAGGATTCTCATTGAGGTATGATTTGGACAAGATGGCCTCTGAGGTCCCTCATGACTCTGGCATTTATACATCTATGAATGCTGACATTGATGTTATCTTTCTTTTCTACATCACACTTAAGCAGACCCTTAGGAGACAATTAGACCCAGTTCTGGATTCCAAGCATAAAAAGAGAAATGGAGAACTTGGAAATGTTCAGAAAGCAAAATCACTAAGACTTCCACTCTTCAGGGATATTGATTTAATTGTCACGAGTACTTCTGCGCTGGTCCTAACGCCTCTCTACTGAACTAGAGGAGTGTCCTGTTGATGAATTTCTCTGAATCTACCGGGCTAGTCCTCTAATAACAGAGGACTGCCACTGAACAAATACTAACCAAAGGCTTTCCGGCTTGATAAAGTCTGCCAAAGCTTGTTCCTTGCCTGTGTATAGCCTTAAGAAACCCAGGATCACCTCTTTGGTACCATGAAGCATCAAGGTAGGACTTTGGTGTAATCGAGAAAGACTAAAGCATTAGGAAAAATGGGGAGGAAAGGTTTAATGGAATGGGATTATCCATTTTAAAGAAGAGGAATTTGAGGAATAATTTAATCATAGGATCATAGACGTAGAACTAGAAGGGACCTTGGAGGTTATCTGGTTCAACCTTCATTTGACAGTTAAAAAAGGAAACCCAGAGGAGCAAAATAGTAGCTCAAGCTTATATGAGAAATAAGGGTTAGAGCTAGCATTTGAACCTAGATGCTCTCACTCCACATCAAGTACTCTTTCTGTTTTGCCAAGCTCAAGTCCAGAACAGTTAAATAATTTGCCCAGTACTCCACAGTTATTAGGTGGCAAAGCCAAGATTTGAACTGGTCTTCTGACTCCAGGTTCAGTCCTCTGTGTTACACTACCTCCATAATTTACTGAACATCTCCTCTGTGGCTTAGTCCTGGGTGATGCACTTGTAGGGAATGAAAGAAAGAACTATGAGACGTCTTAAAGAAACTTGTAACCTGATTATTTAATAATAATCTTCAAGTATTTGAAGGGCTTTCCCATAGTGTAGGTGATGACCACTTTGCAGGGAAAATGTCATGAAGCTGGGCAGAAAGAAGAATTTCTTATTGCGGAATAGAGGGGGTCAAACTTGGACTCAGGCCTCAAGAGGCCTTCAAGATGCTGCTAGGAATAGGAAGGACCCCATATTCTCTGGGGATACTTACCTCTGGGCCCCAGCTTAAGGCTTGGAAAGGGACCAGATGAAGTCTCTACCAGGAGCTAGCACAAGATGGCGCTGGTAGAGAGGTAGTGACCCAAGCCGATGGCTTCCCAAATTGGTTTCTTTGCTTGAATGGGTCCCAGTGAGAGTCTCTCCTATGCTCCCAGGTCCTGGGCTCAAAGCTGGGTAGTGCCATTAGAAAACAGTAGTCTGGCTCAGTTTGGGGAGGTGGAGAGCTTTGCACTTTTGCCCAAGAAAACCACACTTCGTACATTTTCCTCTGGCCTCTGATGACCAGCGGCAGAAGAGACAAACCTCCTTCAGAGACCCTTGATCTTGGCTCAATTTCCTCACCTCTGAAAAGAAAAGCCATCGGGCCCTTCCAGCCCTAAGGGGTCATGGTTCTCTGAATCTGTTCATCCTAAGAGTTTTGGGGACAGCTTTTTCCTCCAAGTGCCTTCTTTGATCAAAGCTGTTATTTTCATACTTTCATTCTGCGACAGGAACTTTACTGAGAAATCCCCAAAGGTTGGGAGGCTTACTCCTAGAGGGAGCCGCAGCGGTGGCCCAACAGGACTCCTCCTCTGGCCATGCATAGCTGAAAAGGCCGTGGCTCGGGGCCAAAGCAGGAGCCTAGCTTGCTTCTCCTGTGGATTCTTGGCCTTTCCTCCTACTCCAAGGAAGCAATTAATAGAACTTCACTAATTCTGTCTTGTCAGTTTGGGAATTATACTGAATGGTCCTGACCCTAGAAAGGAATGTGAACCTAGGCGGGATGGCGCAGGGGGCGGGAGGGCCAAGGAACAACTAGCTGCGTTCATAAATATTATTGGCTAGAGATTTTCCTTGGTGGCGTCCGGCCTCTCTTCTCTGATCAGCCAGCTTTCTTTAACTAGAGACAACGACTTGGGAGTTTCCTGGCCGCCGTCTGCCTGGGAGTCTTGTGTAAATCGGGCCCTGGTAGAGGGTAGGTGGCTGATGCACCAGATTGCAAATGAAGCCCTTTGCAACTCTGAAGCTGTGTTAGCATTCGCAGAATAAAGACCTACAGCTCGGGCTCTCACAGCTTCATTCCAGTCTCCTTTTATCGCTGATCCTGCAGTTCCTGCGAGCACGACTCCCACTGAGGTTGATGGGAATGTTACGTGCATGGAAGTTCAGGACTTAATCTCTGCCTGCTGAGTGAGCTTTGCTTGTCTTGGACAGGCTGCTATACCAAACCCCTTCCCCAACAGGGACACCCTCTCTCATCCCTTCACGTAAGCAGGGTCAGAGGGTGGCGATGTCCACCAGGCAAGAGGAGGGCCGGCTCAGCGCTGCCCTCTGTGCCACCCCGAATGCCTCCCCATTTGCTTTGTCTAGATTGCCAGCCAGTCAGCAAGCATTTATTAAGCATTTACTGGCTACCAGGCACAGAGCTAAATTCTGGGGATTTGGTTCCCAGAGAAAGACAAAAATTGTCCCCGTTTTCAATGAGCTCACATTTTTTTTTAAACCTTTACCTCTTATCTTAGAATTGAAACTATCCATTCCAAGGCAGAAGAGCAGCAAGGGCTAGGGAACGGGGTTAAATGACTTGCCCAAGGTCACACAACTAGGAAGTGTCTGAGGCTAGATTTGAACCCTAATTCTCCCAATTCTGGACTTGGCGCCCTATCCCTTGTGCTACCTACCTGCCCCTGCTCTAAATCTTATCAGGTAGCAGACCTAGGCTTATTGATTCTCTAGCTAAATTGAAAATTGATGGTCTTTCCTTTTCTTTCTTTTTTTTTTAAACTGTTTTATATGTTGGTTGGGACCTGTGATTCTATCAACACAGGGAGTGCTGATTTGAGGAAATGCCTTCTACCCATGCAGATGGGCGACAATTGTTCAGTCTTAGAGAGTTATGCCAAGGAGACACTGCCAGGGTGGCATAAATCTAGTAAGTGGCAGAGGTGGGATGTGAGTTGAGATCTACCTGAATCTGAGTCTGGCTCTCCATCTATTATGGCATACTACCTGGGCCAGCTACTAAGTGGTACAACAGATGGAGTGCCAAGCCTGGAATCAGGAAGACTCATCTTCCCGAGTTCAATCTGGCCTCAGACAAGTTACTTAACCCTGTTGGCCTCAGTTTCCTCATCTGTAAAATGAGCAGGAGAAGGAAATGGCCAGCTAGTCCAGTATCTTTGCCAAGAAAACCCCAAATAGAGTCCCAAAGAGTCAGACATGACTGAAAAACAACCGAACAACAAAAACCTCTTATGCCTCTGTTTCTTAGAAAGATTAAATAAAAAATTGTGTGTGAAAGCTTTCTGAAAACTTTAAAGCACTATACAAATGTCAGGGATGATTATTATCATTGGAGTATAGGGAAAAGAGCTTCGGAACTGGGGATCAGGAGATTTACATTTTAATCCTCATTCTACTGTTTACATACACTATCTGTGTGAGATTGGGCAAGTCACGTCATCTTCCTAGGTCTCATTTTCCTCAGATCTCTAAAATGAAGATATTAGAATTGGCTTCCTTAGTTCAACAAATATTTATCAAGTATCTACTACTGGCAAGGTGCTCTAATATCGTATGTTATATTTTCTTCGCCTTAACTTCTGTTGCCTCTTAGGATTTGGTTTTAAGAATACACCTATCTTGACACCCAGATCCCTTTGCTATCCCAGTCTGGATTTTAGTCAGAATTCTTAGAGTTGTTATCGCTTGCATAATAAATACCAAAGTTTTGAGTTCACATAGACAGGTTCAATTTTAGAGGATTCTTAATAAGTATTCCTTTGGGCTTGTGTCCTAGTCAAGGGTTTCTTCTGGTTCATGTCCACATTTCTACCACAACAGGAAAAAAGAAATCTTGGCTCCCACGCAAGCACTCAGGCTAACAAAACATCTAATATAAAGGGTAGATTTTATATCATCTCAGAATTAGGGTTAGATACCGTTTAAGTCCCACCTTCTACACGAGGACAGAAAACAAAAAAGAATTGAAACCTGAGCCCATAAACAATCAAGCTCTTCCTACTTCCCATAGGATCTATATTTCATCTCTGGTCTTTCAGGCTTTTGAGACCATTGGAAAAGGGAGAGAACTTGGAACTGCTAGAAAATTGATTCTCTTCCTTTTCACTGTACAATCCACAGGTCTTCAAGTACCAACAAGCTGCCAAATTTAGGTTTGCTCCTCCTTGCTGTGGTTCAAATGCCTTGTTATTACTCAGTTCTGATGCCTGTAGTTCCTGGCTTAAACCAGGTCCTTGGCTTGGTCCAAGATCTCCTCTGCTTGTGCACTGCCCCTCCACTGCTGAAATCCTCTGCTTGTGCAAGTCTCTCTCCAGGGAACCAAATCCATGTTTATATATTCCCCTTCTTTCGCCTCTATCTGACCTCTTCCCTCCCTCTCCAGTGCACTTGAGTCCATGTGTTACCCTTTTACAGGGCATAGTTCTGGTGTGTGAACTAGCAGTGAACTTGAATCAATTCCAAAATGAAGACTTTATTAGTGGGGCAACCACCCATGGATTTGACACCTTGTCTAGGAACATCATACCTTTTCTAAGCTACACAAGGGGGCAAGAAATACTTACTCAGACCCTGGAGGAAGACCCTCCTGGATGAGCCTAAAACATAGGGAACAGTCAGCTTCCTCCAAGACTTTGGATCATGGACTCTGCCAATAATCTGCCCTGTTCTACTTCATCATTGGATAGTCTGAGGTTCCTGGGGGAGAAAGCAAGATGAGGATGTATTGAATCTGAATGTGTGTTCGCATTCACCTTCTACAATAGCTTGGGGTCCGGAGCCCCCCAAGTTCACCATATCTTGGATTCTATGATCTCTTCCCTTGTTTCTGTGTTTGAAGAGTTGACCAAGTAATACTGGCATTATGGTCCAAACAGGACTTGACTTTGCCTTTCTTCTATATTTAATTCATGAAAGGCAGCATCCAAAACAACCTGGGAAGCATTGCAGAGGCCCCCTCGGGGAGAAGCTGAGAGACCCTAGCTGTTTATGCTAACCTGACATATAACTGCCATCCTAATTGTATCAGCAGGGCAGCGTGAGCCTTCCGCTCTATCCCAGGGTTAAGAAGCCTTCTCACAACTATGCTTTTGTGAATATTCCATGAGCATCTCCTAGGAAGGCAAAGCCCCCAAATGTCAGGTCACCAGGAAAAGAGCAACTGGGAAGGCCTGGTGAGGACTTAGGGGAGATTTTAGGTGGCTTAATCTTTCATTAACCTTCTTCCTCTGCTTATTCACTTCATTATTTCTTTCAACTGGATTGACGTCAAGACATATAGGAAAGGATAGGGTGGGGATGTGAGGGGATTCAAAAAAAATTTTTTTAACAATATATAAACAGGTTTTGAACAATGATACACATTTAATCTAGTGGAATTGCTTGTCAGCTCCAGGAGGGGGGAGGGAAGAGGGGTGGGAAAAAATCATGAATCATGTAACCATGGAAAAATATTCCAAATAAATTATAACCAAAAAAAAAACTTTTAAGGAAGATAGCAGAGATTTCAGAGTTGATTCATCCCAGAAGAATAAATCTTTTTCTTTTTCTTTTTTTTAAACCCTTAACATCTGTCTTAGAACTGATATTATGTATTGGTTCAAAGCAGAAGAGCAGTAAGGGCTAGGCAATTGAGGTTAAGTGACTTGCCCAAAGTCACACAACTAAGAAGTGCCTGAGGCCAGATTTGAACTTGGGTCCTCCAGTCTTCAGGTCTGGTTCTCTATTCACTGAATTAGTCTTTTTTTAAAGATTCCTGCCTTGGTGGTAGAGGGCCATCAGTCTCTGAAAAATTCTTGCTGTTTCAGCATCTCTTCTTCTGGTAATGAAAAAAGAGATAAGTACTTCTTAGAGAGGACCTTGGCTTTGATGTACAAAGCTATTGAGGATGCCCTGTATAGTTGGAGACCCAGAAAAGACCTTAGAAGTCATTTAGTGCAATTGCTTCATTTCGTAGATGAGAAAACTGAGGCCTAGGGAAGTGAGTTGATTCACCAAGTCACAGGATCAGAGAGCTGGACTTTGGCTTTTTGGGAGCATAGGAAGTTGGTAGTGCCTGAAGCTCCCCATTATCCCAAATCGGACTGTACTAGTCGCACTATTCTAATTATATTTCTGTTTCTTAGAAGTCCTCCCAGGTAAGCGCCTCATTTTACAAATGAGAAAAACAAGGCTTAGAAAAGTGAAGTTACTTATCTAAGGTCATAGGATCCTAGATCTCCCACTGGCTTTGTTGGGATCATAGGAAAATGGAGACCCCAGGACTCCAAACCATTAGCCCCTCTCTGACCCCACTAACACTGGACTATGCCTGTGCACCAGCCTAGCCCAGTTGCATTTCTATTTCTCAGAGGCCATCTAGTCCAACTTATTCTTTTTATAATTGAGGAAACAAGCCAAATAACTTGCCTGTGTTCATGAGATCAAAGATCTATAGCTGGAGGAGATGTTATAGGTCATCCAGACTCACCCTTTCATTTTGCATTTGGGGAAACTGAGACCCAGAGAGGCCAAATGGCTTTCTGGAGGATGCCTAAGGAATAAGCATTAGAGGTGGTATTTGAACCTAGGTCCTCTGACTCCATTCAATATTCTTTCTTCTGTACCACATGTCTTTCTCCGTCCAAGATAAAGGAAATAGAGAGTAAGTAATGACCAAAAGAGAATTTTATAATTGATTCTGAAAGTGAGAGGGAATCAATGAATACAGGAAGATAGATTAGGGCCAGATTGTGAAAGACTTCAAAAACTAAACAGAGCAATTGATAGTTTTTCCTAGGAGCAATAAGGAGTCACTGAAGCTTATTGAGTAGAGGAGTAACATGGTCAGGTCTATGTTTAAGGAAAAACCCCTTTTGCAACAATGTGAATGATGAACCGGGATAAGGAAAGACTTGAAGTAGGGAGATCAATTATTTGGAAGCCATTGCAATAATCCAGGATAGCGGTGGTGAGAACCTGAACTAAGGTGGTAGCTGTGTGAGGAGAGAGAGGAGGTCAGGTGGAAGAAATGTAGGGGAAGAACTTGTAGGATTTGGTAACAAAATGGCTTTGTGGAATGAGGAAGAGTGAAGAATCAAAGATAATTCTGGGAGATTAGAAGAATGTGGGCACCTTCAATAGAAATAGGGAAGTTTGGCAGAAAGGAGCATTGGAGAGAAAGTTCTGTTTTGGATATATTGAGTGTGAGATGTTTTGGGGACATCCAGTTTGAAATGTCTAATAGGTAATTGCTCAAGCAAGACTAGAACTCAAGGAGAGATCAGGCTTGGAAATTTAAATCTGTAAAACATCTCCAAAGAGATGGTAACTAAACTGATGGACACTGATAAAATTGTGGAGAGAAAGTATGTAGAGAGAAGAGGACCTAGGACAAAGCCTTGGAGAACAGCCATAGTTGACAGTTGTTTGAGGGGCATCTAGATGACTCAGTGTATTGAGGTACTGGAGATGAGAGGTCTTGGTTAAAATCTGACCTCAGACACGTCCTAGCTATGTGACCCTGGGCAAGTCACTTAATCCCATTTGCCTAGCCTTTACTGCTCTTCTGCCTTGGAACCAATATCAAGACGGAAGGTAAAGGTTTTAGAAAAAAAAAAAAAGGTTGTTTGACAGGTAAGAGAACCAAGAGAGCTAGGTCACAAAAGCCCAGAGCTGAGAGAGTATCCAAGAAGGAGAAGGTTGTCATAAAAGTCAAATTTAGCTGATATTGTCAAGAAGATTATCAAATTTGTCTATTAAGATATCATTGGTAAATTTGGAGAGGACGATTTCAATGGAGTGATGAGGTCAGAAGACAGATTGTAAAGAGCTGAAGAGTTAAAGGAGTAGGGCAATAAGTATAAACAACTTTTTTCCATGAGTTTGTTGAGAAAGGGAAGAGTGATTAAAGGTTTTTAAGGATGGAGGAGACTTGGTATATTTGAAGACAGTGGGGAAGGAATCAGCAGATAGGGAGAAGTTGAAGATTTGCAGGGGAATGATTGAGTTACTATCTTCTAGGGAATATAAGAGGGCATGGAATTGAGAGCATATTTTGAGGGCTGGCCTTAGCAAGAAGGATCACCTTCCAGTCAGATGCTGGAGAAAAGGAAGAAAAGGTAGGATACTGGATCAAAGGCTTTTGAGATAAAGAGATGAGAGGAAGCTCACTTCAGAGAGTCTCCCTTTTCTTAATAAGAAAGACAGAAGGTCCTCAGTTGAGAGAGTAGGAGGAGATCTGGGAAGTTTGGGGAGAGAAGACTTTGAAAAAGCTTTAGTGAGGGATGAAGGAGGGAATCACTTAGGATGGAATAAAAGGATTGCCTTGCTGCAGGGAGGGCCCAGAGGAAGTAAGATAACATGAATATACCATGTACTCAGCATGATTTTATGACTTACTCCAGCTCTACTTATTCACTCATGACTAGGAACTGAAGAGGTGGATGTCAGGATTAATTCAGGGTCAAGATTTGGCAACAGGTGAACTTCAACATGATAAGAGCACAAGGGATTCAAGAGTAAAGGGTAGTGTGGCTAATTATAGGGCCAAGGGATGAAATTATAGGAAAGGGACAAAAATGAAGTCATAGCAGGGTTAACTGCCTGAGAAAATAAGGGGGGAGAAGGGTTTGGAAGTAGAAGGGTCACGAATAGGATTAGATGGGAAAATGTATAAAGAAAGATGGACTGAAAGAAGGGAAAGATTAAATCCTTTGCTGGAGTCAAAAGGAGCAACGTAGTTTTCTCTCAAAAACTAAAAAGTAGGTGCAAAATCCTTTCCACTGGGGTAGAGCATATTGTTTGTATATAGTTTGTGTGTGTCGTATATGTTATATGACAAAATCTTGTTTTATAGCAATGGCTGTTTGGTCTTATCTCAGAGAGAATCCTAACTCCAGCTTTAAGTGAAGGGGGGTGGGTAATAGAGGGAGGGAATAGGAAGGCTATGCAATATTTTCAATGTGCATGGGAAATCTGACACTTTTTCTAATAGTAACAACAATGAAGACTTTAACATTTTTTTAAAAATCCTAAACTTGGCAAACACCACTAAAATGAGCATTTCCATATATATAGATAGAAAGGGAGGATTAAACATGGCACTCTGGATCTATTATGTAAGGTTTGCTTTTCTTTTAAAATTTATAATAAATCCAACATGTAACTTTACTTTCAGATTTTGTATTTTATTTTCAGTTCTGATTTTTCTCCCTTTCACCTTCTCCTCCCCCAGTCATTGAGAAAGCAAGAAAAACAAATATATATAGTCAAGAGAACAAATTCCTGCATTAGTCACGTCTAGAAAAAAATATGCTTCAATATGCACTTTCTAGCCCTTCACTTCTCTATCTGAAGGTGGATAGTACAGCATGTAACTTTCAAAACTGCCCTGTTTGTCTGTGATTCTTTCTGGTCTATCTTCTCTTCTTTTTCATCTGTTCCAAAGATATTTTTTGAGATTCCTTCCTTCCTTCCTTCCTTCCTTCCTTCCTTCCTTCCTTCCTTCCTTCCTTCCTTCCTTCCTTCCTTCCTTCCTTCCTTCCTTCCTTCCTTCC
>NC_058131.1:613510084-613559567 GCF_016433145.1 Gracilinanus agilis
TTCCCTCTCCCTCTCCTTCTCCCTCTTCCTTTCCCCCTCCCTCTTTCCCCCTCTCTTTCTTTCTTTCTCTCTCTCTCCCCCTCTCTCCCTCCCTCTCTCTCTTTCTTACCATCTCTCTCTAGAAACTGAGAAAAAATAAAAGCAAAACACTATAAAAATATGCATAGTTAAGCAAAACAAATTTCTAAATTGGTCATATCTGAAAATATGTATCTTTTATTGCATCTTGAAACTTTAAACTCTCTGCCAGGAGGAGGGTCCTTTCTTATTTCTTTGGAGGGTACCACCATTCTCACAGTCAGTGTAACCTGGGTCATACTTGATGCCTCATCCCACTCCCCCACATTTCTAATCTGTTCTTAAATCTTGTCATTTATAACCTTGTAATAGTTTTCCCATCTACTCCATGATATGACTATGATGCTGGTATACACCTAGATTATTTTTATCACTTTCTGGTTGCTAGTGAAACCTGCCTCAAATTTCTCCCCATTCTCCAGTCAGCTGCCAAAAGTGATTTTACTAAGGTGTGTGACCATGTCCACCCCCTAGTCAGTAAATTCCATTGGTTCCCTTTTATGTCCAGGATCAAATTTAAGGTTTTTCATAACTTGGCCCCTTCCTACCTTTTCAGCCTTCTGATTCCCCTCCACATACTCTACAATCCAGCTACACAAGTCTATTTGTTGTTCTACACACACAACACTCTATCCCTTTCACTGGCTGTCCCCCATGCCCTGGCTTTGTCTCTTTATCTCTACCTTATGGTTAATCTGAACTCCTGTATGACTTTGCTCCAATTCCACCTCCTCTAGGAGGTCTTTCCAATCCCTGCCCCGTATGTATCACACTCCAGGATCTTTCCTTTGAGATTAACTGCTATTTATATTTTATATATCTTGCATGTAGTTATTTGCATATTGTCTCTTCATTACAACACGCTTCTTGAACTAAGAATGAAACTAAGAACTAACCATGCTTTTGCCTTAACATATTGCCTGGCACAGATTAAGTGTATGATAAATGTTTACTGTCTGAATGACTGACATGATACATTTACTAAACAATAAGGCAAAAGCAAGAATAATCATACCATTTACTTATTAGGAGAGGAAAAAGAAGGAATAATCATAACATTTGCTTAATAGAAGGTAAAAGCCTTTTTAATAACTTTTTTTATAATTAATAGCAAACCCCCCATTTTTATCAGTCAGTAAAGATTTATTATGTACTTATGTCAGGGAAGTGAGCCCTTCCTTATGGAAATCTAGTAATATGACATATGAGTAGAGAAACCCAGGAATCCATGAAACTCCTGACCCTTGACTGAAGGCTTTGGCATCCTTGATCTTTTTTAGGGAACAATCTGGGCAAAACTGGGCAAATTGGGCAAAAAAAATTCTTTGCTATCTGCTACATTTGTCCTCACAGCCCTCCTGCTTTTTCAACTACCCAAGGCCTGATGAAGCAGTGTCGAGCACTTTTAGTACATGGCCACCTTTGGCAGGGCAGTGAGAAACCATTAAGCTATTTATTTCAGTGACAAGCAGTTAGTTTCTTTCTCCTTCTCCAGCTGTATGTAGAAATAGGACTAGTAAGCCTTTTGGTAGCTATATCTTTAAGAAGCAGGGGATCTTTTTTTTCTTTAATTAATAGGTTCTCAGCAAAGCAATACTTCTTCACCAATTGGAAGAGTTCATAGCAAAGCAGAAACAAAGCCAGGCTTTTCTCCTGCCTTTCCTTAAGCCATACAGGGCAATTAAGAGCAATACAGGCAAGTTGCTAAGAAGTTCTGCTCCTCTTAATCTGTAGATGGTTCTAAATCACATCTTTACACAAGAGAAGGATTCAGCTTCTCTGTAACTAACTTCAAGCAGCTTCAATGTTCTCCTCCAATCAGAAAGCTCCTCAAATTAGTTGTAAAGCCTGCCTTCAGCTGTGTTCAGCTCCTATTGGCGTCAGTCTTCTATATTTCCTAAACTACCTTTCTCTTTGTTTCCTTTGTCTTCTGTCCCTAGCTTCTTTTGACTCTCTCATGGCTCAGTTTCTTCTCATCAACTATCTTCTAGAAATTCTTTTCCCACCCTCTACTACTCCAAATAGGGTTTTATTATAATACACTTACTTGACATTTCTACCTTACGAAGAAAAAAAAATTGAGGCAAATAGAGTTAAGTGACTTGCCCAGGGTCACACAAGTAAGTAGCTGAAACTATATTTGAATTCAAGTCTTCCTGACTCTAAGCCCAGAATTCTATCTACTGTGCCACCTAGCTGCCTCATTACAAAGAAAATTTAAAAAAATTTTTCAAGTATAATTCCAACAGTCCTTTAGCCATACATATTCCCTAAATAGTTATTTAATAGTTTATCATCTATGTTTTTCAAAACTCTGAAAAAGTCATCTATAAAAAAGCAGATGCATTTCATTGTTTAATTTGTTTAGTCATTTTCAGTCATATTTGACTCTCCATGACATAGTTTGCCATTTCCTTCTCCAACAATGCACTGTAGCTATCTTTTAATTTAGTACACTGATTAATAATAATAATAGCTAGCACTTAATAGAGTACTTTGAAGTTTGCAAAGCACTTTACATATATCATCCCATTTGATTCTCAGAAGAAGCCTGTAAGATAGGTGCCTTATTTTATCCCCATTTTATAGAAGAGGAAACTGAAGTGAATGACTAGCCCAAGGTCACACAGGTAGTAAGTATCTTGGGCAGAATCTGAACTAAGATATTTCTGACTTAAGAGCTCTTTCCATTATACCATCAACTTACCACTATAATTCTATGTTATTCTTTTAATCAATGTCGTTACTGACTGTTTTCTTATAATATTTGCTGTTTTTTAAAAATTTGTTATTTTCTTTAGGGAGATCTATAGTATGTTATCTCCAAGCATCTTGCCTTCAAAGTCATTCACTTTGGTTTGTATAGAATTCATGTTTTTCTTTTTTGTTTTGAAAAATAGTTTTACTTTTTCTCCTCTGACATTTTTCTTCTACTTTAGCATATTTTAAAACTCTAAATCTATTATTCTTTCTCTCTGAGTTTCTGGGTTGTTTTTTTTTTTTTTTGAGAGATTTTCCATCATGTATACAATTTCTCTTACTCTGCTTTTTGTGTTTTAAGTTCTATATTGAGAGCTCTATTTCCAACCTCAATTAACTCCCAATTTCTTCTTTTAATAATTTAATTTCTCTTTTAAATCACTCTGGAGAGATTGTCCCATGACTGTTGTAGAGTGGGTGGGATTTTCTTTTCAACAGATAATTTTGCTTCATTTTCTTTCATATTATGATACTTATTTTTTTTAAACCCTTGTACTTCGGTGTATTGTCTCATAGGTGGAAGAGTGGTAAGGGTAGGCAATGGGGGTCAAGTGACTTGCCCAGGGTCACACAGCTGGGAAGTGGCTGAGGCCGGGTTTGAACCTAGGACCTCCTGTCTCTAGGCCTGACTCTCACTCCACTGAGCTACCCAGCTGCCCCTATAATACTTATTTTAGGTATTTTAGATTCTTTTTAAGGTTTTAGTACCTCTTCCTCTGACTTTTTGATCCCCTCTTTTGGGTAACATGCTTGTAAACTAGGTTTGTATTCAGGCTTTATCTCTTGAATTTGGGATCTTTCTGATTTTCTCTTATATTCCCAATAATCCTTTCCTTTTTGGACCCTCCTCCTTTCACGGAGGCCAGTATGGATCCTGGTTGTCTTCATTGTTTTATAGTAAGGCAGGACCTGAACAAACTCCATAAGAAAATATTGACCTTAACTAGGTTTCTAGCCTCCCCTTCTTAAGGGGCTGATGCTCATTCCTTCTGTAACTGGGTTTTTCTCCTGCTATGCGCTGAATGTGTCTTCCATCTCCCTCCCTCTAGTTTCTCTCTTCATGTGGCTGGGCAAAATCAGTATTTGCCACCTCTTGTGGGTTGAGGCAGAGTTTAGGCTGAGTCATCGTCATTGGAGGAGTGGGCAGATGTCACATCTGGACACTGAATCACAAGGCTGCAAGTTTGCTTACACTCATTGTACTGGGCGCAGAGTGGGTGGTGTTAGGATGATACAGAGTGGGAGCCCTAAGTATTTAAATTCTCTGGCTTCTTTATGAGATGTTTACCTTGTATATTTATGTGCTTTTCTTTTAGATTTAATGTTAGTTACTCTATAGCTGGTGTGTAATGCCTTTATGGATTTTGAGTTGCTGAAAGCAATTATCTCACCAGCTTCTAGTTGCTTACATGACTTGCTTATTTGCAATGGTAAGCCATGTGAAGGATATCTGAGTGCCTGTGGAGAAATATGCCAAAATGGAGAAATAGCACAGTTCAGAGACTTAGATACTCACACAGAGATGGTCAGCCCATCTCCATCCAGCTCGCCAGGCTTGATGGGTAGTCAATCACAGAACATTAGAATCAGATGATATGGTTGGTGAACCAGGTGGCTGATTGATTGTTGAGCAAATCATCCTGCTTCGGACAACTGCAAGTGTGGCAATCAAATGAAGGAAACTGGCCCATTCATCTCTTAGAAAGTGGGGTTCTTTTGCCTAAGGATTATCCTGAAGCAAAAGAGCTAGAGGAGCCCTTAAAAGTTGGGATGAGATGTATCTGCCGCCCTGAGCCTTTTGAGAGAGAAAGACCAATGGCCACAGAACAAGCAGTGAGAGCTGGGTCAGAGCTGTGAGCCCAAGTTCTGTTTGCTCAGCTCCAGCCTTCCCCAAAGATGCTGATGTGAGCGAACTCTGTCCTCCTACCTGGCAAGGCAGGGGGGAAGGGTTAGATGGGCTAAATCACACCAGTGGGACTTCAGAAAAGCATCACATGAAGAAGCTTGCTTTCTTCTCTAAGTACAGTTGTGGAGTCACTGGTTTGTGGCTCCAGGAAGTGCCAAGAGAAGGAGGGAAATAATGAGAGAGCAAAAAAGAAATGACTGGAAAATCCTTTTGGAAAGGTAAATGGTACTGCTGTTTTTTTTTCTGTTCCTGGCCTTGGAGGATGTTCATTCCTGCTAAAATCACCCTATGTGTTTAAACAAACACTCTACCAGTCCTGAGAAATCCTTTGGTTTCCCAGAGGGCAGATGTGATTTAGAAGAAGGCAAGGTGGCTTCTGAGGAGAGAACTACTGGATCTGGTGTTTACCTAGCTCCTGTTTTCCTTCTGGAGATTCAGCAAGAGTTTGGCTTGGGGCTAAAATCTGACTCTGCAAGGATTTTGAATACTTTTAATATTAGGTAATTTCCCTAAGTAGAAATGCTTCGGGAAATTACCTAATATTAAAAGTATAAAAGTATAAAGTCTAGGGTTTATATTGAAAATTAAAATCCACAGATTATATTGTCATGCCTATGTTTCCCATGCTATTATAAAGCAAATCCGCAGTAAATTATATATATACATATTTTCATAATCCTGTATTTTGACAGTTCTTTCTGACAAGTTATGGAATTTACAGACTTTCTAATTAGCCTTTGTGGACCAGACAATCATAGAGGCCACAGTGTTGTATTTTTATCTTAATTTGTTGCTGTGGATTATTTCAGTCAATGGATGTTATGTGTGCAAGAGGCTTTTGGTAGGAATGTCTGATTTCGTTAAAATTAAATGGGCTCATAGAGGGTTAGACAGAGCCTGAAAGAGGGGAGAGGCAGGGGAGAATTATTTATTAAACAACCTACTATGTGTCAGGCACCCTGCTAAGCATTTTACATTTGTTATCTCATTTGAAACAACAAAAAGTCTATCTTTGGAAAAGACCACAGGATTAAAGGACATCAAATCCACTTGGGGTTAGAATTCATTCTCTCTCTTTCTCTCTCTCCCTCCCTCCCTCCCCCTTCCTCCCTCTTCCATCTCCCCCCTGACCAGGTAAAGGGACCCTGAGGCAGAAGGACCCCAGAAGAACCCTTGAGTCACAGGATAAGGCTTCCAGCAATAACACCATTCCAACCGTGCCTCCATCAGAGAAACCCTTTCTACTGGAGGAACCCATTTAAGGTTAGGTACTAAGTGAACCCACTTAAGTTTAGTAACTTAGACTATGGAAGGTAATTATCTTCATATGACTTTGGTAAGTGCAAAAATCCTCCTTTCCTTCTAAGAAATCCTATTTACATTTTAGAGGAACTTCAATTCTTTATTTTTCAGCTAACAAAAGGTCAGTGTGACCTTTTGGATATTTTTTGCTAGGGAGTCTAACATTTCCAGTTATACCATTAATAACAACTGATGTTTTACAGACATTTAAGGTTTGCCAAACAGTTTAGCAGATTATTTCATTTGAGTCTCACCACAGCCATGTGAGGTAGCTGTTATTGGTCCTATTTTACAGATAAGGAAGCCTGGGTCTTGTTAACTCCTAAGTTCAATGCTTCATCCCTACCTCCCCCATTGACAACAATAATGTACTGTCAGTTTATTTCGAAAGTGCAAGAAGTATATTTGGCACCTCTGCCCCACACCTGACTCTTGTTTTGGAAGGGATATACTTGGCATTTACAAGGCTTCAAATCCTTTTCTCTCAGTTGCCTTGCAAACCAATTCTGACTCTATAGTTGTGGAGGGACATCTTGGGACCTTGGGACCTCCTTACTGGAAATCTCCCCTGTGCCTGTCAGGTTATATTCTTATGCCCTCATTCACTCAAAGTCTTCCTCTTCTACTTCACTTGGGTATTCAAAGTTGTGCCAATGGAGCACAAGCTTTTGCAGCTCCTACCAAATTGAAAGATGCTTGGTGATGGGCTGTCATCTGGACAACAAGGCTGGCAAAGGTGCTCACCGGGAGCTGGACTTTGGCTTATGTGATGGATTTTTAGGAAATAACATTTCTCCAAAGCCATCTACTGCATACTCCTCAGTAGAGGAATAGGTAATCAACAAGAATTTATCAAGCACCTGCTATGTTCCTCACCCAGTGCAAAGCACCAGAGATAGGATTGTGACTTGTGGTGTCAGAAATTTTACACAGTGAAATTCTGAGAGACTTGCATTATCAAAATATTTGATCTAAATAAGGGATCCTTAACTTTTTTATTGTTGTAGACCCTGCTGGCAGTCTGGTGAGGTTTATGGAGTCCTTTTTAGAATCGTATTTTAAAATGCATACCATAAAATATATAGGCGTGCAAAGGGAACCAATTATGTTGAAATATTATTAAAATGTTTTTAAAAATGAAGTTCATGGACCCCAGGTTGAGACCTTGACCCAAGCTATTTCTGGGTAGCAAGGTGATGAGAAAGACAGAGTAGCTAGCCTGAAGTTGGGGAGATGAAATTTCCTGAATTCAAATTTGACCTTAGATACTTACTAGGTATGTGACCTTGGGCAAGTCACTTAACCTTGCTTGCCTCAGTTTCCTCATCTGGAAAATGAACTAGAGAAGGAAATGGCAAATCACTCCATGATCTTTGCCAAGAAAAACCCAAATGGAATCACAATTGAATACTACTGAACCATTTAAACAACAACAAGCTATTTCTAAAGCTGCATTAATCCAAAATTTCTGTCCATAACTCTTTTTTTCCTGGTCATTTTTCATTTCACTATCTACTCCTAACCTTTGACTGGTATCCCTAAAACTCCTTAGGTTTTTTAAAAATATAATCGTGGATGTGAGTGTGGGTAGGGAGAGAGCACCAGGTTAGAGTGAGGAAAAATGAATGGAAACCAAATATTGTAATATCTTTATAAAATGTGTTTGTAAAAAAAATAAAGTTCATGTTAAGGTGTCCAGGTCACCACTTTAAGAGCTTTCTCTTAATTTGACTGCCATTTATTAAGGACATAATGGCAGGCAGGAAGTGCAAGTATTGCCCCTTTTTACAGAAGAGAAAACTGAGTATCTGAAAGATGAACAACTTGCTCAAGGTCATACAGAAAATGGCAGAGGTCAAGATTCCATCTTTCTATCCCACCATGCTTCAGTCTGAGTCCACAATTCTCATTTTTTTAATTTAAACTATTTACTTAAAGTGATTTTTAAATACAATTTTTATTTTAATATTTTAATTAAATAAAAATATTTTAATATTTAAAACTCTTTGTGGTCTGGATCTAGCCTAAATTTCCAGGGTTGTCACCTATCTTAAGCTCCTCGATCTGTTAGCTTCAGGCATGCTGCCCTTCTCCCACCTCTGGGCCTTAGCTTTAGCTGCATCTTCCATGCCTGGGACACTTTCTGGCCTCATTTCCATCCTTGGGATGCCTAGCTTCCTTCAAAGCTTAGTACTGAACAGTATTAAAAGTATTAGTTAATACTTTTGACACTTTAATAAACCAACTTATTAAGACAAACTTAAAATTAGTTACTTTATTAATAAATCAGTTTTAATATTGTTTAGTTAAATTTATACTTGTTTTCAAGACCTCTCCTGGTCCTCCCAGGGCTTCCCTCCCTCCTCGACTTTATACTTTGTATCTATTTATGGAGACATAGATATAAAGTAGAGAGAGCCATTTGCGGCTGGCATAGAGAACATCTGCAGGATTCTTTCGCTGACAGCAGGCGGTGCTGCGGTTCTACAAGCCGCCTGAGGGCGCCTCCTCAATGCCAATCCGCTTCTACCACCGGCAGGCATTAGAAAACACGTGGCTTTGGGAAGAGCTAGCCGACCAGCAGTAACTGATGCCCCCTTACTACCTATACAGCAAGCAGCTGTTCATGCCAAGGTAGTGGGGTTCCCTGGCATGACCCTAATGCCCTTGGGCAACAAAAACTGTCTCTAGCTTCAGGCATGCTTTCATCTCCCCTTCTCCAAGCTGGGTTCTGTTACCCTGCAGAGGCCCCCTACCAACAGTGCTGCAGCAGGGTACTCTGCGCCTGCCTAAGTCCTGCGGAATATGCAATGAGATGAGACGCGGCCAACACATGCATCAGCTCGAGCGAAGCGCGAAATACCACGCTACAGGGCAGAATCCCGAATCTGACACTGCACCTGCAAAAAAGCACGAGCCTCCGTCTACTATTAAGTTCCCGGAGGAGAGTGCCCGGGCTGGAGGGATGTTCGAATTTCATTGGCTGGGCCTTGAGCAGCCCCACCTTTTTGTATCGAATTCTGGTCTCTAATTGGTTTTTGTGTTCCTGCTGGCCACGCCTCCTCCCCTCACACATACACAAGAGTCACGCGCCTTGCAGTTGGAAACTTGGCGTGGTGAGGGGGCCGGGGCAAATATCGCCCCACCCCCTTACCTTTCTATTGGCCCATGGGGCAGCCGGCGGCCACGCCCTCATTCCAGCCCCCTAACTGAGAGGGCGGGTGCTGTCTCCTGACTGGTGAGCCTACGTGCTCTTCAAGTTGGTGCCCGACCGCTCCCGCCTCCACCCCCTCCCCACTCGGGCTAGAGGTCCAGTATTTGGCCCGGGCAGTGTCAGTGTCAGCAAGGGAAGGGGGCAGTGAGGCGCTGGGGGAGGACTCCCGGTGGCAGCCCAACTGAGGTGCCGGTGCCTGCGCCTCGGGCAGCCAGAGAGAAGGATGAAGCCGCAGCCGGAGCAGCCCCCTTATGATTGGCTGTGGCGGTTGTAAGCCCGGAGTAAAGATGGCGGGCGGGCCGGTGGCCGCCGCACTGCCCACTTGGAAGATGGCGGCGCGCCGCAGCCCCAGTGCCCACGGCCGGGAGGTCTTGCGGGTGGTGGCGGGGCTGCTGCTGGTGCTGAGCTGCTGCTGCGGTAGGGGCAGCTGCGCGGGGGGCGGCGAGGCTGAGGAGACGGTGATCATCGGGCTGAGGCTGGAAGACACGAACGACGTGTCGTTCATGGAAGGGGGGGCGCTGCGGGTGAGCGAGCGAACCCGGGTCAAGTTGCGGGTCTACGGGCAGAACATCAACAACGAGACCTGGTCTCGCATCGCCTTCACCGAAGAGAAGCGGGAGCAGCAGAGCCAAGGGGAGAGGAGGGCTGGGGGCTCCCTGCAGCCGGAGCCAGAGAGCGGCCCCCAGCGCTGCGGCATCCGCACCTCGGACATCATCGTTCAGCCCCACATCACCCTCAATCGCCGCACGTCGGGCATCATCGAGATCGAAATCAAGCCTCTGCGCAAGACGGAGAAGAGCAAATCCTACTACCTGTGCACATCGCTCTCCACCCCGCCCGTGGCGGCCAGCGACCCTGGCTCGGCGGGCAGCCCAGTGGGGGGCAAAGGCGGCCGCGGTGTAGCCGGGCTCCCCCCGCCCCCGTGGGCAGAGACCACCTGGATCTACCACGATGGCGAGGACACGAAGATGATCGTGGGGGAGGAGAAGAAGTTCTTGTTACCTTTCTGGCTGCAGGTGATCTTCATCTCGCTGTTGCTCTGCCTCTCCGGGATGTTCAGCGGCCTCAACCTGGGACTGATGGCGCTGGACCCCATGGAGCTGCGTATCGTGCAGAACTGCGGCACGGAGAAGGAGAAGAATTACGCCAAGCGCATCGAGCCCGTGCGCAGGCAAGGCAACTACCTGCTGTGCTCCCTGCTGCTGGGCAACGTGCTGGTCAACACTACCCTCACCATCCTGCTGGACGACATCGCTGGCTCCGGCCTGGTGGCCGTGGTGGTTTCCACCATTGGCATAGTCATCTTTGGGGAGATTGTGCCCCAGGCCATCTGTTCCCGGCACGGCCTGGCAGTAGGCGCCAACACCATCTTCCTCACTAAGTTTTTCATGATGATGACCTTTCCTGCCTCCTACCCGGTCAGCAAGCTGCTGGACTGCGTCCTGGGCCAGGAGATCGGCACAGTCTACAACCGCGAGAAGCTGCTAGAGATGCTTCGCGTCACCGACCCCTACAACGACCTCGTCAAGGAGGAGCTCAACATCATTCAAGGAGCGCTGGAGCTCCGCACCAAGACGGTGGAGGACGTGATGACTCCACTTCGGGACTGCTTCATGATCACTGGAGAGGCAATCTTGGATTTCAACACGATGTCAGAGATCATGGAGAGCGGGTACACTCGCATCCCCGTCTTCGAAGGGGAGCGCTCCAACATTGTAGACCTTCTCTTTGTCAAGGACTTGGCTTTCGTTGATCCGGATGACTCCACTCCGTTGAAAACCATTACGAAGTTTTACAATCATCCTTTGCATTTTGTTTTCAATGACACTAAGCTGGACGCCATGCTGGAAGAGTTTAAGAAAGGTGGGCGAATTTGGTACCCTTTGTTGGTTTGCTGTTGCTGCTGCTTTTCCCCAGCCCTTTTCCTTCTCTCCCCTAGTTTCTCCTCCCCTGCTCCCTGAGGGTGGCCAGTTGACTGGAACTCTTCCCTCCCTACCTTCTGACTTATTGCATGGACTGGAGGGAAGTGGGAGGGAGGGGTTTAAAAATGTGAAGGGACTGGCGGGGGGCTTCTGAGCTTGTCCTTTAAAACGTACGGGTCTTAAATCCGTTGTCTCACCCCTTTAAGGGTTGTCTCAAAGGTACTAATGCTGGGGGGCTTTGGATCCTGGTGGTTATAGGAGCTTCTGCTGTTCTGCTTTGGCTCTGAATGGGGAGGCTAGATTAAGGTGATTTCGGTGTGCTGCAGTTGTTGGCTCGACTTGTTCCCGTTGCAGACTCTCTTGCCTACTATTTTAAAATAGCTCTTAGGGACTTTAGCCCAACCATTTCCCAAACCCTCCTCTTTCCAGAGTTTGGAAAATGCTATTTCTTGTGCTCCATTTCATTGTAGTGTTAATCCCTTAGGGCAAAACAGGCTTTTGCTACACGGTACTTGGTTTTCCTTCTCTAGTCTACCAATGGGGGCTGGGAGGCAGGGAGGTGATCAGAGTACCACAGAAAAATTGAGCCGCCTAAATGTGACCTGCTTCAGCGAGAGAAGAGCTTTTTAGAACCAGGTTAGTTATTAGCTTGTAATTTGGGAAGACCGAAGTTAACCTTTCACCAAGGTTATATCTGTGCTTAACTTTCTTGTCAATTTGTTTTTACATTTACAGGAAACAACCAATAGAATTTCCAAAGCCAAATATGGGCTCTGTACAAGCTTGACCCTTAACCTGCCTCATCCCATTATTAATAGTTGTTTGTTTAGGTCTTAGTAATTCTGATCTAATAAGTTTTCTTTTTAACCTTGACTACCTGGTACATTAAGGTGAAGTATGTTAGCAATGCTGGGATCCAAGGTTGTTTGTAGGAAAGAGTAGCCTATAGACTGATTTGCTCATGACATCTATCTTGGGTTATTTTATCATGCAAGAACTTGGTAGCCAGAATCTTTTATTGTAAAGGTAGGAATGCATGATAGATAAAATTCAATTAGTTTATTTTTCAGTAGATCACTTTGAAAACAAAGATGCTTGGTTTCTGATTAAAATAATCTAAAGGAGACAGGCTTAGGTGGCTCTGGATAGAGAGATAGGCCTGGAGACAAGTCCTATGTGTTCACATTTGGCCTCAGACACTTTCTGTATGACCCTGGGCAAGTCACTTAACCCAAATTGCCCAGCCCTTAGCATTCTTCTATCTTGGAATTGATACTTACTGATTCTAAGGCAGAAGGTCAGTTATGAAAAATAAAAGAATCAGGGTTTATACATTACCTTTAAACAACTGGGTTTTAACAACTTTTTGAAATTCTTGGAAATGAAAAACCCCGGGTGGCTTACTACTTGTGAAAATCAGAAATTTTGATCAATAGTATATTCCTTAATTGCATTGCCTAGGTGAAATAATAACAGTAAAATATTGAATACTTGAGTAATGAATATAACAGCTCACTTAAGTTTTCTGCTTTTCTTACAACAGTCCTATGAAGTAATTAGTGAATTTTTGCAGAAATCGGGCTTTTATGAGATAGCCTTATTATGAGATATTATTGTTATATTATTATATTATTTTATGAGATAGCAGTAGCCTTATTCCTTACCTTCTCTCTAAATCTATTTGCCCTGTTTCTCTCTGGAGACCACCATTCTCCCTCTCTCCCCTGTTTGTGACCTTGGTGTCACCTTTAACTCTTCCTCTCCCTGACCTTTAAAAACCAGTAAGTTACCAACTCCTATTGCTCTACCTCCACAAAATCTCTCATTACCACCCACTTTGTATATTGCAGTAGTCTTCTCATGGGTCTTTTTATTTCCAATCCCTCTTTTGTGCCCCTGCTAGAATAATTTTTCTTATGCTTAGTCATATTATTTCTCTACTCATAAATTTTTGGTCATTCTAATATCCACCCAGTAAAATTCAAACTCTTTTTTTCAGTCATTTCCTGGCATTACCACCTTCTTTCACTTATTTCCCACAAATGTAATTAATCTGTATCCCTCCTCTCCCTGCACTACTGACTATCCTGCATTCTCCAGAATTCTCATTACCTCCTTCTCCCCTTTTCCTCAGTTGAATTCCTACCCTCCTTTAAACTCAACTCAACTCAGATGCCATCTCCCCCTTAGTTTTCCTTGAGCCTCCTTTCTTGCTACCTTTCAGAGTTCACTTAGTACTTCGTTTTGCAGCTCTTTAACACACTATGTGAAATTGTTGTGTGTTATAGTTGTCTATTTTTGTTGGCTTATCCTTCTGCAAGCAGCAAGTTCCTTAAGGGCAGTGACCAAGTCTAAACAAACTACATTCTATCAGTTTCTCAGCACTTGGTATCTCCTTGACAAATATTTGTTCAATGAATGAATGAGTGGCCACGTGAATATAGCAGAAAAGAATCTATAAGATGATAATTTACATTGGGTTAAAAAAAAAAGATTGGCCAATAAAGCCTCAGTTTATTTGAAAAGAAAGTGTCCATAATCACTAATGAATCAAGAAGCATTTATTAAATCCTTACTATGTTCCAGGCTCTGTGCTAAGTCCTGGGATTCAAAGGCAAAAAAACAGTCCCTGCCTTCAAGGAGCTCATGTTCTAGCAGGGCAGATGGCATGCACACGCAAGATATAAGCAGGGTAAAGGATTTTATTTGTTCTTTCATTACTCTTTAGTTGACTAAAATGCATTTACCTCTTTCCTACCTAATAGTTAGCACAATGATTTCAACACAGAAAAATTACACAAAACTAAACCTAAATACTTTTTCTTCCTTCCATTGCAAAATAGTGAGAATGAGGTTGCCTTTTATATAGTTCTTTCTTTCACTATTTCCTTCAGTCTGGCTAATACTCACTTTATTCTCTATGCTTTAGGTACCTTAATCTGCACCTCAGTTTATAAATCTTGGTTTTCTGCTCCTGACTTCACTCAAAAATTTTGAGTGATTTTGCACAGGTTACCTTTTGATAGTCCATTTATGATTGTCTTGTATCATTTCCTTATACCTTAACTTTATCTTCTTTTCTTGAGAAACTTGCTTCTCAGATGCCCATCCTTATTCAAGAAAAAATATTTTGAAATGTTTTAAAAGAACTCTGTCTTACAGAATTAGTAGTGTGTGGTGTCCAGTGCTTACCTGAAAACCAGTGTGATATTCAGGAATAGTTAAGGAGGTGGTACAAATTAATTGTTTAGACTCTAAAAAAAGAAAATACAAGGAGTATTTGAAAGGCCAAAAACTTCCTAGTGAAACTGAGTGGTATCTTGCTTCTAGATTTTTGTTTATGTCTTGGGGTCATAGGCATTTGATGCTTCATTTTAATCAACTTGTAATAAGAAATTGAAGTATTCTTTCAAGACTGTGGTTGTAAATGTTGACTTTGTCACAATCCTTGAAGGAAGATATCTTTAGCCATCTATCATTAAACTAAGGAGGAATTATTTTTCATTCTGTCCTTCAAATCCTCTTCCCAGGGATGATGAGCTTTAAGCTTTTAATGTTTCTCTCTGGTGTGGCTTCAGTTTTCTTAGGTGTAAATTGCAAACATTTCACTTGATATCTGCCTCCCTTTTTACTCCTTAATTAATTCTGGATGTGTTGTGAACTGGTAATAATGTCCCTCCAAGGATTTATCTTCTGGGGGCTGGGAGTGGTAGTATTTGGGGGTACCCTGGAGAAGGGAGATTTGCCACTTACAGTTACCAAATGAGTTTCCCAAATATAGCAATGTTTTTTTAAAATTATTATTTTCTTGCCTTTTCCTTCCTTCAATTTGCTGAAGCTGAATTGCTCAACAGTCAAGATCTCCTGGAAAAAGTTAGTTGGAAGTAGGGAGTGAGGGTAGGTGGGATTTCTGCATTGAAGATTTTGTGTAATAGTGAGTCATTTGAATTATCCTTCACCATGGAAGGAATAGAACAGTTCAGTAATGTGAATATAAAGGAAAGAGTGTCGACAGATGTATATATATACATATATATGTATTAAATGTATATATATGTCTTTCTTTGATACTGAACATACCTCAGTTGGTATCCCATTTTTCTGTATTTTCTTAGCATGTGTAGTCCTAAATCCAAGGCATTCTATGTCCAGTTCTTACATGAAGAAGCAATAAGAATTTGCCTTGAAACTTGTGAATTAATATTTTATGGCATTAGTAACCTTTAATGGCCCAGAGTTCCTCTCAGAGCCACTACTTGTCATGAGTTCTCAGTCTCAGTTCCTCATCTGCTACAGTTTTGATGCTGGACACATTGAATTTTGATCATTTTAAAATTTATTTTTGTTACCTCTATAAAAAATCCATTTCTAATGAGCAGCTTTTTTTTTTTTTCAAATGACCCTACCCCCATGTAGCTAGTTTTGTGATACTAGATCTAAATAAGAGAATGATCTGTGTGAACCTCTTTGGCTAGGTTACAGGAATCTTGGGAAAACTTTTTGAGGCAAAGCAGTGCCGTGTGGGGGAAGGGAAAACCCAGTTAAAATGGACAAAATTGTAACCTACACAGGAGGCTCTCTCTGATTCACTTGTCAAAGTCCTTTATAAATGGGTAGAGACAATAATAGCTTCAAGATTTAACTGTGATGAGCCTGAAGAATTAATAATCCACTGTTGTTTTTATCTCTTAGATTTGCAACTGTTACGTTGCAGTATCCTAGTGCCCTCTGGGTTACAGTACTAGGGCATTAGCCAGGCTCTGCTCTTATATTCCTTCTGACTGGCTTCCTTCCCTCTTCCCTCTGCTGAGACCAAGTGGAAAAAAATGATGTGGTCTAGATTTCTAGATAATGATGTTCTTTGAGAAAATAGAGACAAATAGGTAATGAGCACAGCCTAAGTATATTTTTGTCTTGAGCTTTTAACATTTAATAGCTTAATTTCTTCCTCAATACAATGTTAGTTTGAGAATTACATATATGTTGGTTGGATTCTAGAATGTCTTTTTTATAGGTGCCTAAAGTTATGGTACCCAACTTGAGGAGTTCTGAGGATTTCATGTGTTATTATATTGAGCCTTCAGAGCCCACATATAATATGCATAAGATGAGGTTTTTTATATATATGAATAATGTATTATATGTTACATATGTTATACATATAATATAAACATATTTTATATTATTTTATATATAAACCCTGAAATGGAAAGGGGAAATTTAGCATAGAGCCACTATTCTATTCAATAAGTGTGAAAAATAAAGCCCCAAAAGGCTTATTTAAGGGTACATAGCTAGTTATGGAAGAATTAGGACTTTAACCTAGGTTTCCTGATTGTTAGTGTTTTTTTTTTTAAATCCTTACCTTCCACCTTAGAATCGATACACCATGTATTGGTTGTAAGGCAGAAAAATGGCTTGCCCAGGGTCACACAGCTAGGAAGTGTCTGAGGCCAGATTTGAACCTAGGACCTTGGGTCTCTAGGCCTTGCTCTCAATCCCCTTACCTCTCTTCTGCCTTACAACCAATATACAATATTGTTTCTAAGATGGAGGGTAAGGATTAAAAAAATGTACCTCTGGGCAGCTGGGTAGCTCAGTGGAGTGAGAGTCAGGCCTAGAGACAGAGGTCCTAGGTTCAAACCCGGCCTCAGCCACTTCCCAGCTGTGTGACCCTGGGCAAGTCACTTGACCCCCATTGCCCACCCTTACCAATATACATTTTACCATAATTAAAGTTTCATTAATCAAATATAAACATCAAGAAATATATCTTTTTGTATATCCTTTGAACTTAACAAAGATAGAACCAGAATTTTTAACAGATAACTATGCAAATGTCCCCTTTCCAAGTCCCCTCCCTTCAGCTTTGTTTTCTTCCTTTTATGTAGTTGCAAACATTGTGTAAACTGATTCTTTGGAGTTCCTTTTGCATCACTCCGTGAAGGTCTTGCTACATTTCCTCCTGTGTCTCCCATTTGTGCCTTTTTGGAGGGCATAATATTCCATTGTAGTAATATATATCTTACTTTATTCAGCTATTCTGCAATTGGTGATATTACAAGTTGTTTCTAATTTTTTGCTTTTAGAAATAAAGCAGCTATGAATACACACACATACACATAGCATAGTCATAGCAGCTTTATTTCCAGCTAGGGCCTCTTTTATAATTGTTTTTTAATAATAAAATCGTATAGTAGGAATAGTTGGGTAAGACCAGTGCTCTATTTACAGTGTAGTACATGCAGCCTTTCTACTTAAGAGTTATTATAGTCCTTGGAAAAGGAAAATTAAAGTTTAGGGTTGCAAGCAGTTTTAATTGGATGGGTAATCTTGATGCTAACAATTTGGTCATCCTTAACTTCTGTCTTTTTATGGGTAGGTATTGTTACCATAAATAATTAACCCAGGTTTGTGTATTTTGTCTTCTGTTTCAAATCTCTCTACCAAGATCGGCCTGGGAGTAGAGTATATTTTGGTAAGGGGCTGATGATATAGAGACTACCTGGTGCCAGGGGTGGTTATGTATTGGGTATTGTTTCCATTGTAATAGGCCTGATGGCAAATATTTATTTTGCTGGTGTCCCTTTGCAATTTGTTTACTCTTATGGCTGTTTCCTTGATGTGAAAGAACACACAGTCTTCTCAGTTCAAGGCAGTGAAGACTAAATTGGGAATGTAGGTTGAAATTTCTTTGGTGCTTTCCATTTCTGTTTGCATTGTAAAGCTGTAAGGTTCCCCTTGGAGTTCTGGCCAAAGTGTTTGGATTTTAGGTTCTTACTGATGGGTACATCTGCTCTTTGAATGGCAGTTCATTTCTCCAAACCTCTTAATTTTTCTTCATATTTGTATAATCAGAGTGCCTCTTGTGAGATAGAATTTCTCTTGGTATTTAGAAGGCTGGAACTTGGTTAAATGGTCAGATCAAAACAGAGGTCAAATCAAGAAAGAAAGTATCTCATTGGCCAATTTGGTGATTAATTTAGCATGATCTAGACCAGGCAGGAAGAGGGCTTATTCTGTTCTCCCCAGGGCTTTTGTGAACTAAATTCAGTCTGTCTCCTGTTTACCTTATAACACTGTCATCAGGATGACTGAAAGATTTCAGATTGTTCTGAAAAGCTACTAATCCCCAATCCTTAGTAAATTCAATTTCAATTTAAAATATCAATAACAAGGAAGATCACAATAGAATCTAATTAGCCAGGAGAATGTTTCATCATGCATGGCAATCCTTGGACTGCCTGTGCATTTTTGAGCAAGCTGCTATATACTCTGACTAGGCAGTTGAGAGAGCCATATGACTAGGCTCTTTCCCCTAGATCTCAGATATATTAGAAGTAGACCATTTCCAGTGAGATTTGTTAAGCTTTAGGTATGGAGAGACCATTTGTTAACCTTAATGTCTGAATGTGTATTCCAGCTTTGGATATTCAAAGGAACAGTTTGAGTTTATTTTAGTTTTATGCCTTTTTCTCATCATTTCCTTAAAAATATAAGAGAGACTAAGAGAGAAGAAAGAGCAACATTCTTTCTTTGTACATTAGGTATACATCATAAAGCTGACAGAAGTCTTTGTTTTCCTTTTAGTTTCCAGTTAATCCAAGCTCTGAGATTGGATAGCCTTGTGTTCAGTCACTTTACTTAGGGCCAAGTATAAACACTGATGTGATCTGTCTTCCCCCAGTTTCATTGCTGGGTGTAGAGATCCTCCTTTTTGGTGCTGTTTCTCCCCTTACTACCTACTCCCCCTCTTCCTTCTTCCCCAAGTCCTAAGGCTATCAGCCTGATGTCTTCCCTGGCCCTATTGATTTTTGGTATCCCTCTGAAGACTTTTTAACAAGGCCACTGTGGGCCATTTTGTGCTTATAGTTTATATAGATATTGAAATCCTAGAAGTAAGTGACTGAATGTTCATTTTGTTGCTTCATAGAATAAGGAAGAAGAAAGAGAATGTATTATGGAAGATATAGGCTTCAATTCCATGATAAAATGGAATGTCCATGTTCTCTCTCTTTTTTTAATTAAGGAAAACAGAATTATTAAGTTATTTTGTTCATTCCTATCCATGCTTTTGTTTATTCATTCAGTTTGTACTTTGTGGGGTGCTTGGTGCTGAGAACTTCTTAGAAGCCCAAGACACTAAGGGCAGCTAGGTAGCTCAGTGGATTGAGAACCAGGCCTGGAGCTGGGCCTGGGTTTAAATGTGGCTTCTGACACTTCTTAGTTGTGTGACCCTGGGCAAGTCACTTAACCCATATTGCCTAGCTCTTAGACAGAAGGTAAGGTTTTAAAAAAAAGAAACCTGACTTTGACACTGACCTCACTTAAAAACTTCTGGTTTTTTTTTGGCTCCTTGTCCCTTCCCCCCTCCTCCCCTCCGCCCCCCTGCCCTTAAATTAAAGGGGAAGTGATATAGGACAGCAATTGTAGGTAAAAGGTAGTAGAAAACATGAGCATGTTACCTGAGGGCAGTGATGGTGAACCTTTTATAGATGGAGTGCTGGGCCCCCCTCCCAGAAACCACATGCTGTGCCCTTCACATGTTGAGTATGTCTTGCCCTCACCAACCCCACATAGGGGAGGGAGAAAGAGCTCCCATTTGGTTGCTGGGTGGAGGGGTGAGTGAAGTGAGGAATGTCTTCAGCCGTGTAGAGAGGGGGAGGGGAGGGGCCTGAGGGATCTGCTCCCCTCCAGCTCTGCCTCCTGTGAGCCTCCCACTTTACCCACTGTTCACTGCCCTTGGGTTGCTGGGCAGAGGGGCGGAGTATGTGAAAAAATATCATCAGGCACAGTGGAGAAGGGGAGGGAAGCAGCTCCACCTGAGACCCTCTGCCTTTCTAATAACAAACTCTCGGGGTAGGGGGGCAGCCACATGCCCATAGAGAGTGCTCTATGTACCATCTTTGGTACCTGTCAAAGATATTCAAGAAGAGTACAAAATTTCTTTGTAAACAAAATGAATTCAGATCACTGGACTATGTGGTTATCCATGTCAGCAGGGTCTAGATACTGGCATATTTCATCTTTAAGCAGTTGCATTTTATTGGCAAAGCTAAGAATTCTGGAACTATAAAATTGTCCCTTCTTTCCTTCTGCTCTCTTCATTTTGTTAAGACCTTGGAATTGTTTGGGATTGAAAGACAATATGATAAAAGATATTTGCTTTTGACTGAGTGGGGATTGCAACAGCACACCATTTGTAAAATATACCATAGCTATTTTTTTTCCTTCCTTCCTTCCTTCCTTCCTAAAAAATTATTGCCTTCTGTTTTAGAGTTGAAAAAATATTGGTTCTAAGGCAGAAGAGTGGCAAGGGGTAGGCAATGGGAATTAAGTGACTTGCCCAGGGTCACACAACTAGGAAATGTCTGAGGTCATATTTGAGCCCAGGTCTTCCCAGCTGCAGGCCTGGTCCTCTTCACTGAGCCTTGTACCTGCCCCTTCTGACCAACTGAGGCATTGAGAGATTGAAAAGATTGATTGTTTGTTATCTAATTACTATCTAGTGCTCCATATAAGGGATGTAGGAAAAACGTTGACCATAGGAGGAGTGATGGTTGGCCTTTGCCATATTTTATATATATATATATATACACACACACACACACACACACACATCTATATATCTAACTGGCTTATTAGTGCTTGCCTCTCCTAGGTATATACTATCCTTGGTTTTCTTTGGGCCATTTAGGAGATAGTAAAAAAAAAAAAAAACAAATCAACCCACTGTCTTGTTCGTATTCTAAATTTGTCTTTCAGAAAAGTGATGATTGATCTTCAGGTAAGTCCCAGGTAGCAGGAATGGACTGAATGGAAGTGTGAAGGCTTTTACACTAGGGGTTTATAGAGAAGGGGAAGTTTTACTGCTGTTTTCTTAACATTATATTAGCAAACAAAGCCTCAGTTTATCCATATTTACTTATCTTCAATCACTGGAGATATGGGCTGATTCTTCCTGAATGCTCTATTTGCTGGTTGGAGATTGGAGGAGATCTCTATAGAGGGAGAGAAAAGTAGTAGCAGAGCCATTTACCCAGACATCTGAGAAACTAGATTGGCTAGACAAGCTTGTGTCTTTACTTGTTTCTTTTAACCTCTTTTGATTGAGAGGTGATTTGATAGGAATTATTTAGTTTCTGTAAATTTGATTATTAGGCATAGACAGTTTTTCTTTATTCTCATGAGTGTTGTCAGAGATCTCCTTTGAAATATCACTGTGGTGTGTTCACATGGTAGGATGGATTGGACCAATTTCATTGTGATCTCAGAATTTGAATCAGCAGTTTGAGAGACTCATTACTATATTTGTTTGGAATTAGATTTGTTTTTACGTCATATGTAGCAGAAAGTTGGATTGGAATATATCATGTGAAATACTGAGCCCAATGAGCTGTTTCCGGACAGGGCATACATGGGTTCAGGCCTTCATGGAATGTGCCCCAAACCAACTTCTGCCACATATATATGGGTTAATTGTCCTTGTCATTGCTGCTTGTCAGAATTAGTGTGTATATGTGTGTGAGAGATTGTGAGACTGACATTTAGTGACACCTGGGGATTTTAGAGTATGTGTCTGTGACTGGTAGTTTTATTGAGAGTTTATGAACATTTGAGATTTTTTAACTTTCAAAGTTATTTTCCTTACAAAGAATTCTGGACCTTCCTAATGTCTGATAGAATGGATGTGAGAATTTGATTGTTCTACACTGATCTTGAATTTTCTTCCTTCTTCCCTTCCTCTCTTCCTCCCTCTCTTCCTCTCTTTCTTTTTCTTTCTGTCCTTTCTTTTCCTTCCTTCCTTCCTTCCTTCCTTCCATTTCCCTTTACCTTCTGTCTTAGAATCAATACTAAGTGTTGATTCCTAGACTTGCCCAGGATCATACAGCTAGGAAGTGTCTGGGCTATAATTGAAACTAGGACCTCCCATCTCTAGGCCTGGCTCTCTATTCAATGAGCCACCCTGCCACCTTCCCCTTGAACTTTCAGTAGGTTAAAGGAGACATTAATCTTCACACTGTTTGAAACACCTAGCTAATGTTAAGACTCATGAAGAACAAAGGTAAGAATTGCTCATTAACTGGACTTGAGTGTCACAGACATACTAATGGTGCTAATAGCTGTTTGTAATCAATCAAGTACTTTTGAAAATCATGTTAATAGATGTTTGTTATTCTTAAACTAGACTTTTCTGGATAATAAACATCTTTGCTTATGTTTTGTACAAAATTATTTCCATTTTTCTATAGTTATTGGGGTAAGTTTAGAAATTGGTAGTTTTCTTATTTTGTATTCCGAAAGAGTCTCTTCAGTGTGTTTTATGGTTTCACAATTTCTCTACTTAGCTGACAGAACAGCGTTATAATACGTAAGGATCTTTCCTTCTATAACAAATTAAATCTCAAAATTAGATTCATACCCTATTATAGAATAAGTTACCACAAATGCTTTTTTTTGAGTCAACTTTGTAATCTTTATTATTAAGTAAAGGAGTTTTTAGAAAAATAATCTAGCCAAAACCTGGATCAGCTGTCATTCCTGAACTGACTGAATTTTGAATAGAAGTTGCTGTTGAAAGGATCTTTTCGAATATCCAGAGGAAATAATCAGAGAAAGTAGCAAGTGTTAAAGTGTATATTTATATGTATACTTTGTATTTGCTTAGGAAAGTTAGTCAAGGTGTGTGGCACATTCTCTTTGTTGCTGACCCTTGTATTCTGCAGGCTGGTTATTTCCTATTTATTCCAGTATAGCAATGATGGCAAACCTATGGCAGCATGGGTGCCAAAGATGGCACACAGAGCACTCTCTGTGGGCATGTGGCCTCTCTCCCCCTACCCAGAGTTCATTACTAGAAAGGAAGAGGGACTTGGGCAAAGCTGCTCCCCTCCCCTTCCCCACTGGGCCTGATGACATTTTTTCATATCACCTGCCCCTCTGTCCAGCAGCCCAATGGAAGCACTTCCTCACTCCCCTGTGTGGGGTAGGGGTGGGGGCCACATGCCTGGCACTTGGTGGGGAGGGGCATGGCACTCAGTCTCTGGGGGGTGGGGGTGGGGCCTGGAACTCCATCTTTAAAAAGTTTGCCCTCCCTCCGTTCCTTCCTTCCTTCCTTCCTTCCTTCCTTCCTTCCTTCCTTCTCCCTCCCTCTTCCCTTTTCCCCTATCTCCATCTCTTTCTCCCCTTGCTCCCTTCCTTCCTGGCAATGTGGATTAAGTCACTTGTCCAGGGTCACACAGCTAGGAAGTGTCAGAGGCCATGTTTCTGGCCTGGCTCTCTCTAGAGCCACCTAGCTGTCTCCCAGTATGGTAGTCTTTCAGTTCATCTAGACTAAGTTTGAGGCATGCAAACTGAATAATTTGGATGTTTTGAATGTTTTGCTAAAGTATAGTCAATTACTATTTTTTTAATTTTTAAAAAAGTATGAATTTAAAATATCAATGAACACAAACATTTCCATATATTAAAAGCAAAAAAGAGACTTGTATATAACACTATGAATGTCTATTATATGTAGCTTGTTTTTAAAAAAATATTATGTTAATCTTTACAAGGTAACAATTGCACCATCCAGTTTTTGAGTTTACAATTTTTTAAAACTCTTCCTTCCATCATAGAATCAGTACTGTGTAGTAGTTCCAAGGCCAAAGAGCAGTAAGGGCTAGGCAACAGAGGTTAAGTGACTTGCCCAGGGTCACACAGCTAGGAAGTGTCTGGGGCCAGATGTAAACCCAGGACCTCCTGTCTTCTGGCTTGGCTCTCTATCCAATGAGCCACCTAGCTGGCCCTATGAGTTTGTTACTATTAAAAGAAGTTACTTAAATACGACCATGAACTGGATTCCAGAGCCCTGCCTGGCAGGTTTTTGATACTGAAAGGTATATGATATGGGCAGACATGCCTTCTGGGAAATTTTCTTCCCATTTCCCTAGGTAGTGAAGAGCACCAAGAAGATTCTCAAGGTAACTATTTTGTCGGGGATTCTGCAAACATGTTCCTTTCCCCAATGCCATCTGTGGAAGGATAGGGTTGAACTAGATGATCTCCAGAAATATGATCCTGTGTTTCTGCTGTGCAACCTTTTAGACTGGTTGGTCTGTGCTCCTATCATATAACATATTTCAGCATTTTGTTATTAGGTATAAATAATAACTGATGAACTTCATGTATTTGATTTCATTTGATTCCTGCAATAGTCCTGTGAGGTAAGAAGTATAGAAATTATTTTCTCTACTTTGCAAATGAGGAAACAGAGGCTTCAGTGATGTGAAGTAACCCATCTGGGATTCAAGTAGAAACTGCCTGGTTCTTATGACCTTTGCTTCACTCTTTGTGCCCTTTTTGTTAACTACATTGTCAGCTTCTGGAGGGGAGAGCCAGGGCCTTTGTCCTTTATACTTTACATTCTGCCATAGTATGAAGCATAGAATACTCTCTTCTACCCCCTTTTCTGCCCATGGAATACCTGGTCATCCTTCAAGGACTTACTGAAGACCTCCTTTATGAATTCTTTTCCTTGATGGTTCTACTTGTACTAGATTAACTGCAGTAATTTTTCCTCATTAAAAAAATTCTTTAATGTACTTAAAACCACAAGATGTTAAAGTTAGACAGAATCTTAGAAAGCACCTAGTGAGGGGAGCAGTAGCTCAGTGGAGGTCTTGAGTTCAAGTCTAACCTTAGACACTTACTAGCAATGTGTCCTTGGGGCAAACTGCTTACCCCCTATTGTCTAGTCTTTACCACTCTTCTGTCTTAGAACCATTACCTAGTATTGATTCTGAGACAGAAGGTAAGGGTTTAAAAAAAAAAAGAAAAAAAAGAAAGAACCTAGTCCAACTCCCTCATTTTATACTGGGTATAAACAGAAAGGGAAAACTTAAATGATTTCTTTAAGGTCACAATATTAGTGACATTTTACTTCCTTTGACACCTAATTGTTCTTTCTGATGTACCAGGTTTCATCTTAACGTCTGTGTGACAGATTTGAGGTCCTTTATTGTCTTATATTGTTACCTTTCTATGTATTCCTAAGCTCGTTTCTTCCAAATGGATTGTAAATTCCTAGAAAACAAAACCCTAGCTTTTCCTTTTCTGTAGATCCGGGTTTTGTCTAGTGCTTTTCGAGCTCTCATGGATTCATTCAACAAATACTTATTGAATACCTACTTGATACAACTGCATCAGAACTAGGTATTGTTATTGTCCTGGGGATGGTTTATTGTTATGTCCACCTGGCTTTGAAAACAAGGCCCTATTGCTATTGAAGGCTTTATGCCTGCACTATCACATGTGGGACAGATATATAATAAAATAAATACCTCTGTTCCATGTAAAGCGAATTCCAGTGGTGTTCCTTTCTCCCCTTTACCTCCAGTACTAAGCTTTGTGTTTGGTACTTTGGAGGATACAAAGATGAGTAAACAATAGAGAAAGAGAATGACAAAAGACATGAACATCACTAGAATATCAGGCAGGCATTTTGTCCTCTCTTTTCAGACACATTCTTTTTCTTACTGCTTTATAGATTCTGTATTCTGTTTTATAATTTCCTGGATTAAAAATAAAACTATCAGAGAGTTAGTTTTCTATGAAATTGCCATATTTTTCACACACTGATGTAAAGCCATGAATAAATTTGAGCAAATGAATAGTTTTGCTTTAGAATACTATATCTTAGACCAGTGATGGGCAAACTATGGCCCGTGACCAGATTGGGGGGGCACCCCCTGAAATGTTCTATCTGGCTGCATTATTCCTAATCTGACGAATACAATGAGTAGGATACAATACAATGAAACTTCCAAAGAGTTGCTTTAGAAACAGACAGACAGATGAACATTTCCTTTCCTTTGGCCCCCTCTTTAAAAAGGTTGCCCATCACTGTCTTAGTTATTTCCTTAAATTTCCAGTGTCAGTAACTAAATGTTGGCTCATTTAATTAATTAATTAATTGAAGCATTTATCTTTTGTCTTCATATCAGTTCTAAGACAGAAAAGCAGCAAGGCAATTTTTGTTAAGTGACTTGCCCAGGGTCACACAACTAGGAAGTATCTGAGGCCAGATCTGAACCCAGGACCTCTGGTCTCCAGGCCTGTCCCTCTTTCCACTGTGTTAACCACTGCCCTGGCTCATTTTATTTTAAATAAAATGAGTATAAATATATGATAAAAAGTTTGGAAGAAGAAGATAAAATGGGGACAGTAAGAGCACCTACTTCATGAAGTTCTTGTGCAGATCAAATGAGATAACATATGTAAAGCATATTGTAAACCTTTAAGTTATGTATAAATGTTTGCCATTGTTATTATTAAGAAAATAGAATGGACTGTGAAATAGAAAACATGATCTTTTGTAATTTTTTTCTTGCTACATATTGAGAAAGATTAACATTTAAAAGCTTAGATTAATCTTTTTTTGGAAATACAGATATGCTTTATTTAATAGAAAATTTAAAGAGAATCACATACTGTGTGACTCAACGGATGAATTCTTTCATTCTAGGGCAGGGGTCGGCAACCTTTTTTGGCCGTGAGAGCCATAAACACCACATTTTTTAAAATGTAATTTCGTGAGAGCGTACAGTGCTCACAGTGCGCGCTCCTGTGACAGCGCCTGAAAAAAAAATTGACTTTATGGCTCCTGCAGAAAGAGCCGTACATTGCCGATCCCTGCTCTAGAGGATAGATAGGAAGTAATCCTGGAGAGAGGCTAAGCCACTATTTTTGATGCTGTTCCTAGCTTTCCCTATTATATCTATTGTAGCTAAATTCCTGCAGTCAAATAATGACCGAGAATTCTCTTTGTTGAATAAGATAATGCTTTGGGAACCTTAAAGTGCTATATGAATGTTAGCTATTATTATTATTATGTGACTTGCCAGATTCAGTAAATGCCATTTAGATATACAAATATCCTCCTAGGAGGCCAGGCGCCATTAGCTATGGGAAAAGATCCCTTCACACAGGTACAGCCTGCCAGTCTTTTCAATAGTTGTTTGACCCAGCAGACATGGAGTTGAACCTTCGTTGCTAAACAAACAGCAGCCATGTGAGTCCTTACTTAGCTTTATGTGCTGCTATTTCCTGGTTCAAGGATACTGTACAGATGTTATCAGGCAGAGAGAATCTGGAAGGAGGCCAGTAATTTCATATAGTGGGAAAAGTGTTGTGTATATATATATTTTTAAAGGTAAAGAAATGAAGTTGGATGTAAAGATAAAGCTATTATGAAGGTTGTTGGGAATATCAGCTACATTGCTTTAGGAATTGCTATCTCTATTATCATAATAATATGTAAATTGGGCAGTTGTATTATTATTGCTATTATTAGTGACAGGTACAATGATTTGGAGATTTACATCTTGATTTTTGAACCCAAACTTGATATTGTTAGTATCGGGTATTAGTCCTGTATTAGTAACTTTTTCTCTTTAAATATATGACTTTATATATTTTGCATGATAATGTATGTATAACCCAGATTTAATTGCCTGCTAGCATGGGAGGGGGAAAGGGAGGGAGGGAGGGAGATAAGTTCAATCATATAACTTAGGAAAACTTGTATGGAAATTTGTTATTACATGTAATTGGTAAAAAAAAAATTTAAATGTATACTTTCTACCATTCTTAAGTGGTTTCATCACTTAAATGACTATTTTTTTATTCAGCTGAATATAATTGAGCTTTGTAAAACCTCAGTGGCAAAAAAATTCATTTAGTAGAAATTTGCTTTTTCAGTAACCTTTGCTAGCATACATTTACTTCATTAAATAAATATTTTTCCTGTTGTATAATAATAAACAGTTTCACTTGATGTAATGGGGGGTTGCTTTTTGAATCTTTTCAGATCCAACACATTTTGTGGATTTGGGGCACATTTACTTGTTAAAAGTTTAGGAGGGGCAGCTGGATAGCTCAGTGGATTGAGAGTCAGGCCTAGAGACAGAAGGTCCTAGGTTCAAATCTGGCCTCAGACACTTCTCAGCTGTGTGACCCTGGGCAAGTCACTTGACTCCATTGTCCACCCTTACCATTCTTTCACCAAGGAACCAATTCACAGAAGTTAAGGTTTTAAAAAACAACAACCGGCCAAACAAAAAAGTTTAGGAGTCACAAAAATAGCTTCCTTATTTCTATTGAAGGCATTACTGTCTTTGCAGTCACTCAGATTTGGAGCCATCGAGTCATCCTGGTTCTTTTACTCCCCCCTCAAACCTAATACTTGATCATTTGCCAAGTCTCCTCATATCTCCCTTCTCAGTGCCCTTTACAACCATTCTCTTTTCTTTAGTCACAAAGCCTCTACCCTAGTTTAGGCCCTTATCACTTATTACCTGGCCTATTGTAGTAGTTGCTTAATTGGTCTCTCTGCCTCTAATGTCTCTCCTCTTCAATCTATCATCCACAAGGCTGCCAAATTGATATTACAACAGCAGAAGTCTGACCAAAATCTTAATGGCTTCCAATTGCTTTTAGGATAAAAATGCAAACTACTTTGTTTGGCATTTAAAGCCCATTACAATATAACTTACATCCTTCCCATTAGATTGTGGCTTTCATTCTTTCTTCTTTTAAAAAAAACACCCTTATCTTATGTCTTAGAATCACTACTAAGTATAGATTCTAAGGCAGAAGAGTGGTAAAAGGCTAGGCAGTTGGGATAAGGGGACTTTCTCAGAGCCACACAGCTGAACTCAGAAACTCCCATCTCCAGGTATGGCTCTCTATCCACTGATACACCTAGTCATCTGGACTGGGGCTTTCTTGGTCTTCATTTATTTATTTATTTATTTATTCATTCATTTATTTATTTTGCCAATTACATATAATAACAGATTTCTACACAAGTTTTCCTAAGTTATGTGATTGAACTTCTCTCCTTCCTCCCTTTTTCCCTTCCAGTGCTGGCAGACAATTTGATCTTGTAAGTGAATAATCTTATAAAACCAAAACCCCAAAACATAAACCCAAATAAACAGTTGAAAAATCATATTCTTTCATCTGTATTCTGGCTCCAACAGTTCTTTCTCTGGAGCTGGATAGCATTCTCTATTATAAGTCCTACAGAATTGTCCTGGATCATTGTAATTGCTGAGAACGGCTAAGTCTATCACAGTTGATCATTCCACAATATTTCAGTTACTTTGTACAATGTTCTCCTAGTTCTGCATGTTTCACTCTGCATCAGCCCATGAAGATCTTTCCAGTTCTTTCTGAAATCATCCTGTTCATCTTTCCTTACAGCACAATCCATCATATACCACAATTTGTTCAGCCATTCCCCATTGATGGATATCCCTTTAATTTCCAATTCTTTGCCATCACAAAAAGGGCAACTATTAATATTTTTGTACAAGCAAGTTCTTTCTCATTTTTTTTATCTCTTTGGGATACAGACCTAGTAGTGGTGTTACTGGTTCAAAGGGTATGCATTGTCTTATAGCCCTTTGGGCACAGTTTCAAATTGTCCTCTAGAATGACTGGGGTGAGTTCACAACTCCACCAGCAATGCATTAGTGTCCCAATTTTGCCATGTTTCCTCCAACATTTATCATTTTCCTTTACTGACATATTGGCCAATCTGATAGGTGTGAGGTTGTGGCTTTTTTGAAAGCAAGGACTATCTTTTAATTTTCTTTGTATTTCCAGCACAGTGTCTTTTGCCTAAGTAGGTGTAATAAATATTGACTAATTCATGTATTTTCATTTCATAATTCACTCTCATGCATGCTATACTCCAGGCAAACTGGCCTACTTATTGTTCTCTGTCACCATCATTGCCATCACCATCATCATCATCATAAAGTTTGTATTTATATAGCACTGTAAGATTTGCAAAGTGGCTTACGTATCTTATTTCATTTGATCTTCACAATAACCCTGGGAAGGAGAGACTTTTTTTTATCCCCATTTTACAAATGAGAAAACCAAAGTTAGAGGTTAAGTGACTTTCCTAGGATCATACGGCTGTTGAAGTGTTAGAGGCAGTATTTCTGATTCCAAGTCCAGTAGTCACCAAGATTCCACCTAGTTGCCAGAACATTCCATCTCCTGCTTATTTGCCTTCACACAAGCTTTCCTTGATACCTGTCATGAGCACTTTCATTCCTTTCAAATTACTTGGCATAACTTTGTATAGCCTTCATATTTGCGCGCGCGTGTATGTGTGTGTGTGTGTGTGTGTGTGGTGTCCCCTTTAAAATGGAAGCTTCTAGAAAGCAAGGACTGTCTCATTCTTATCTTGGTTTCCCCACATCCAAATTCGTTGACAGTTTGTTAAAGATAACTGAATTGTTCCACCCTTCAGTTACTTGTTTGATAGGATTAACTTTAGTTTCCTGGTTACAGAGCTGCCAACACTTGGATATTCATTCATTGTCTGGCCATTCAGGAGAATGGGAGTATTTCATTAGCTGTTCTATATTATACTTCTGGCACATAGATAGAAGTCTTGGGCCTATTTTATTAGAGGCAGTGGCTCAAAATGTTTATTACTTTTTTGTCCTGTACTTAATAAACATTGTCAAACACAAGTATTTCCTTTCTTACAGAATAGAAAAAGAGGAGTATACATGAAACCATGAGTCTTTTATGAATAATTTACATTAAAATATATATGTATATGATCCAGCATGTTAATTATAAAGCCTTTTTGCTTGTCTGTGTCTCCTTCTGAACCTCCTCTGTTTACTTTTATGCATCATTTATTTATTTATTTAAACCCCTACCTTCCGTCTTGGAATGAGTACTCTGTATTGATTCCAAGGCAGAAGAGTGGTTAGGTCTAGTCAATGGGGGTTAAGTGACTTGCCCAGGATCACACGGCTAGGAGGTGTCTGAGGTCAGACTTGAACCTAGGAGCTCCCGTCTCTAGGCCTGGCTCTCAATCTACTGAGCCACCCAGCTGCCCCCTGCATTTTAAAGTGCTACAGGAACCCTCTTTTCTTTCTTTTTTTCTTCCTTTTTGGCATCCCTATCACTAATCTGCTTCTCCTTTCCAAAACCCTCATTCCCCTATTTAAAAAAATCTTCTTTGTAACTAATAGTCATGGTCAAAGGGAAGCATCCACATGTGATCAAGTTCAAAATGTTTATTTTAGCTTGCCCCTCTTGTCTCCTACCTCTTGACAGCAGTGTCCATACAATAAGGAGGCAAGTGTTTCCTAATGAGGACTCTAAATAAGAGTAAAATAGGACTTTAGGACTGGGTTGAATATTATAAGTGCTTTTCTTTGCTTTTAGGATAAGTAAATTCTCTGAGACTGCTGAGTTAGAAAATATCTGTTAACATCCCATCAGTTATGTCATGGGACCTAAAATGTAAAGTGAATTGAGATTCTGATTGAAAAATTACATGAGTAACAGTTATTGTTATTTGATATATGAGTAATAATTCTTTATAATTGTAGTAGTTTCTAGTTGCCTTTCAAATTGTGGAGAGGTGACATGGATGGAAGAGTTGGTCTCAAGGTCAGAATATCTGGGTATAAATCTTTGCTCTAATATTTTTTACTGGTGATGTGCCTCTTAGCAAGTCTTCTTTTTAATTCTCTGAGCCTCAGTGCTTTTCAACTGTAGCACATAAATAGGAATACTTGTAGTAGGGGTCCCACTGGAATCAATAGCCTTTTGCTACCCAGGTTCAATGAAGGGCATTTTGGCTAAAGACAATTGCAATGCAGTTTGGACCCCCATCCAGTGTGTTCCTTATTACCAGACCAAGCAGGAGCCTTAAATTAAATAGCAAAGCACATAATTGGGACAGATTAGCAAAGTAAATAACAGAGAAAATCAAGCCACAGAATCTGTACCAGATTTGTATTCTCCTTCAGATTTGCTGGCAAGGAAGGGAGCAGTCTCCCAGAAAACCTGAGTTTAGGGGTAGATTAAGCTGGAACTCTTCAGGGCTCCCCCTCCTGCACCTGGCTGGGCAGAGCTGTTTTTGGTCCTTATCTGCTCTTCTACTTGGGGTCAGTAGCAGTCATTTGCTGAAACTATTCTTTGTCACTGTCCTGTTTTTTAATTTGCTCCTTCTCCATAGAGCTGCCATTGCTATTGGCTGGTGTGAGTCATCTGTTAAAATTTAGACTCATTAACCTATTTCCTGCCTTTTGGTTAGTCAAACCTACCTTTTCCCCAGGTGACCCACAAAAGGTCTGCTGAGACTTTCTTATTTGTTGCCCATTACCCCTTATCCTCAGTTCATCCTGCTGAGTTGTTCTGAGACTGCTTGCCTTATCAACTCCTGATTGGCCTACACAGTGCAAATTGCCTCTAAGTGTCCATAAACTCCATTCTGGCCTGGGAGGAGCAGGATTATATGTAGAGACCTTTGCTCTCTCTTCCTGTGGTGACACAAAGGACCCTTATACAGTTGCTCTCCCTATTCTCATGTGGCAATGCAAATAGATCTGTATCCAGCCCCAATTTCTCTCTTGAACTCCAGTCCTCTCTCTCCAACTGCCTGCTAAACATATTCCCCTGGATGCGTTAGTATGTCCAAAATAGAGTTCATTATTTCTTCCTTCTCAACTCATCTCTCCATTAAATTTCTCAATTTTCTTCAAGGGGACCACTATCCTTCCATGTATCCAGATTTATAGCTGTGAAGTTCTACTTGACTGTCCTCTTCTTTATCTCCCCACGTTCAGTGTTACCAAGTCTTATCAGTTATCTCTCATCTCTCCCTTTCTTTTCATTTACAGCAATATCACTATAGACCAGGCTTTATTGTCTCTCATCTGATCTATTGCAGTAACTTCCTAACTGGATCTCCCCATTTATATTTTTTTTCTCTAGTCGTCCTTCATATACCCTGCCAAAGTCATCTTCCTAAGGCACAGTTGTAGCTGTTGTTCTCCTGCTCAAGAATTTTTAGTTGCCTCCTATTGCTTTTAGGAGAAAATATAAACTCTTCAGTCTGATATTTAGTCCTTAATCTGACCAGCCTTTCTGGACTTTTTGGTATTTTTTCCATTATGCATTCTGTATTCCAACTGTGCTAACTGTTCCTAGCACCTAATAGTGCCTGGCACATAGTAGGCATTTAATAAATGTTTATTGACTGACTCTGAATTCTGCATTGTGCCATATGCCACTTTCTGAGCCTTCATAAAGCTGGCCCATAGTGCCTGGAATGTCTTTTCTCTCCTCCTCTCTATACAAATGCTTAGCCTCCCTTCCTTTTCTTAGCTGTCAGCTCCTCCTAGAAGTCTTTTATGATCCACCTAGTTATCAGTGTGTTTGTGCTAATTTTGGTCTGACAGTCATCATCAAGAAAAGAGAGATTCTCCACCAGCCAGCACTTTACCATCCATACGTGGAACCATTGATTATCATAAATGGAGACATTTTTAGTACTATGGATAAGTTCACTTGCTTTGGCAGTCTAGGGATGCCTACATAGATGATGAGGTTGATGCACGTGTAACAAGAGCTCCAAAAGAAAGTGTGGGAAAGAGGAAGTATTAGGCTACACACCAAAGTGAAGGTCTACCGAGTTGTTGTGTTGAGCTCATCATTGTACATCTTTGAAATGTGGCCAATCCGCCAGTGCCATGCTAGAAAATCTAATTGCTCCATTTGAATTGTCTTAGGAAGATATAGGGTGTCGGACCCAGAGGTCTTCTCTTGAGTCAAACTGCCCAGCATTCAAACTCTACTGCAGAGAGCACAAAGCAGATGGGCTGGCCATGTGGCCAGAGGGCACATTTGCCTGGTCAGAAGAAGCAGTATAAGGTCATGCACGAGGTGTCTCTGAAGAACTCTGGTGTTGATGGTGAGGCTGGGAGCCGCGGGCACGGCAGGCCCCCAATCCAAGGAGGTGCTGCAGCCCAGAGGAAATGAGAGACGTGCGAATCTAGAGAATCCCCATCCCAAATGTTCAGATGGACTGTTGTGCCCCATCTGTGTGGAACCCCTGAGCTCATGTTGGCCTGATCAGCTGACTAACATCATGATGTCACTGGACCCCATACAGTAGGAAGACAAAAGGCACCACCAGCAACAAGTTATCAGGGTGTTATTTTATATCAGCTCACCCATGCATATGTTGCCTCTTCTCCCTCCTCCAAAAGACTACAAACTCCATGAGGCTGACTATTATTTCGTTTTTGCCTTTGTACTCCTATAACTGAGCATGGTGCCTCACAACCTAGTAGGAACTTAATAATAAATATTTGCAGAAATGAATGGAAGCAAACCGACACAGTGCCAAAATGTGAGGCTGAGGTTTTACTGGGTTTCTTTCCAGCGGAGGTAAATGCCATGTGGTTGAAGGTAGTTAATTTTTCACTCAATTTTCTATTTATTTGTTCAACAAGTATTTCTCATGGTGCTATTGTTCGCAAGGCCTTATGCGAGGCCGTTGTAGGGACTACTTAGGAGGAAGTTACAATTCTGTAGGGAAGTGAGGACACGGTACTAATTAAAAGAAAGCAGTTTGTAACAAGTGGCAAGAGTTCAAACAGAGGAGGACTTGGGGAAGGTCACAGGTGAGAGAGCTTATTTCCAGCTACAGGGAAATCAGTGATGGAAGGTTTTCATGCATGAGGTGTCATTTTCTCTGGACTTTGAAAAGGGGAGTAGCATTCCAAGAGGTGCAGTGGGAAGAGTAGAGAGAATATTCCAAGAACAGGTAATAGTAAGAATAAAAATAGAAAGGGCAGGAAGATGCCATGTATGTTTGGAGAAAGGCAAGGAATTCTGTTTGGCTGGAGCATAGATTATGTGTAGAATGGTGGTCATCTCTTCAAGTTTGCAGCTGAACCAGGGAAGACTATTGAATTTAATTTTCCTTGGTAGATATTAGGGACTTGTTGCTTAAATCTTTGCTCTTAGAGTTGGATGGCTTTTTCTCTGATTATTTTAATTTGATCTTTTGGTTGGCTTCATTTTGGTCTGGACTTCTTGTAGATGTCTTATGACCTTGGCATTTGTCTTTGATGTTAGGTGCTGATTGAAGAAAATTTGTGTTGAAGAGTACTCAGCTATACTTCAATATAATAATTTGGCAACCTATTGCAGCTCTAAAATAAATTTGTTTGGCTTTTGATCCAGGTCATCTGGCAGAATACTCATGCTTGATTTTCCTTAATAAATTCTCTGGCTCTCTTTCTCTAAAACCACCACAATCTGGGATACTAGACTATCAATTGCTTTGAAACAGAAAATTTCATAGTCACAGACCGAATGGAGGTTCATCTGTTTTTCCCTTTTTATTCCTTGGTTGAATAACCTGACATTCTTTTGGTCACACAAAAAGGAAGTCCCAGAAAGTCATTCTTTAGAGCCCAGAAAAATGAAAATGAATTTTAAATATGGTTTTGAAATAGAATTGTTTTTGGTGCACTGTTATATGAAGATTTTGAACAATAGAAGTTAGTAATACTGAATTCATTGCACTTTCTAACTTCGCAACTTACGTTAGTGTTTTTTAAGCTTATATCTATTCATTCTTTTGATTATGATAGCTATATTTCTAGTTAGTACTTAAAAATACTTTTGGATAACAGTCAGAATTCATCTTGAGCTATAGCCAATCTGAAGGCAATGGTTTGTTTTATTCTTGCTGCCAAATTTTTCACAGGTGTAATGTGAACTCAGTGAGTTCTAGACTTCCTAGTAAATAACCAAATAGGAAGTAAGTATAGTAACACAGAATGCTGCACATGATATGGGACCATGTTGATTTTTGGAAACTATTTGGTAGCCACTTTTTGGTATGAGCTTTCAAAGCTATTCTAGTTACTACTGCAAACCAGGAAACTTGAGATTGTACTTTATGATTTTTTACTAGCAGTTAATATATCTAGAGCTTGCTGAGGCTTATAGTGTACACTCCACAGCCATCTTCTGAAATCTATCAAACTATATTGCAATAGATACACACACATATACATACACATATAGCCATTCTAGCTATCCTTGGAGGATGGTAATTCAAATCTGAACAGTATGATGATGAGGATAATAATAATAATAATAATAATAATAATAATAATAAACAGTAGCTGATACTTTTTTAAGTGCTTCCAGGTTTGCAGAGTGCTTAACATATAATATCTTATTAGATCCTCATCACCTCCCTGTGAAGTAAATGCTCCAGGTGTTATTAACTCCATTTTACAGATAAGAACACAGGCTTCTATGATACAGTCACCATGCCAGGGGCAGGATTTTAACCTAGGTGTCCCTTGACTCCCAGGCCAGCCTTCTTATGCCTACACCATGTCATCTTGCCTATTGTACATGAGACTTTTTAATAAAATAGCATCCAAAAAATTAAGTAGTAAGCGAACTTTCCCCCCACCCCCCTCTGCCAAATTGCTCAGTTCCTGCTTTAAGTCATTTTGAAGATATTTTCTCTTCTGGCTGTTTTTATCTTTTAATAGTTACAGTCAGTGTATACTGATGTGGTTTTATTCATAGTGTTTTAAATTAATACATATCGGACTTTCCATATTGATTTTTATTCTATATATTATTTTAGTAACTATTATGTTAGCGAGTCATTTTCTTTTTTTGGGTCTGTCGAGCTTTTCTTTTTTGGTGGTAGTCTCCTTATCCCTTTAAAATTTACACTTAAAAACATTTTGAATAAAAAGTATATTCTAAGAAAGTTAGAGAATAAAAAGTGTACTCCCCTAAAGTTAGAGAATGTAGTTTTGGAAATAGATACCAGTACTGGGGATGGAGCTTATTGCAGAGAGAGAATCGAGGATGGAATGTTCTTTTATAATAAGTAATATTTAATGCAGAACAGTTGAAAGTCACTTAGTTCTTTAGCTGTGTTTATAATTTTGAGAAGGACTATAAGTATCTTAACCTAATTTCTTTCTCCTTTTCAGGTCATTTCCCCTCCCCATTCTTCCCCCACAAAGAAAACATACACTATAGTGAATTGGAAGTACTAGGGAGTTTTAATGATTTGAAACTGCAGTTTTCATTGAATTATTCTTTTTTTTTTAATTAGACATTTATTAATACTCGTTTTTAATCTGTTTACATACTTTCATTGAATTATTCTTAAGATGAATCAAGTAACTCATGTAACTTGGAATGAACAGCTGGGATTTTTGTCAGGTGAGGAACTGGTATTGTCTTTAGTTTCCTTTGCCAGTTTTGGTTCATTTTGTGCTTTAGTGTTTCTGATACTTCTTACAGGACAATATAGAGTCTTAACTTGAGAATGGTGCCTGGGCTTCCCCTCAGATTGCCAAAATTTAGCGGGGTCACACTTCCTTAGCTGAACCATGAGGTTGTCTACTGGCTCTTGTATTGGACTAGCACTTTGATAGACCATCTTTATGAACTGCAATGGCTGGAAATTTTAACTTGTTACTGCAGTATTAGATGTTAATTTGATAAATTTTTAGTGGCAATGGTGAATGATAGTTAAGTTGTATGAAACTTTTTAAAGGACCGAGTATACCTTTGCAGTTAATATTTTTCCTTTTCTGAATTAGTCTCTTTCCATATTTCCAAATTCATCTTCTTCTGTTTGAGCTAAGCACAAATAGTGACGTGAACAATCCTAAATGGTTCCCTGCCTGTCAACTTTGGGCAAGTTTTTACAAATGAGCCTTTATACTTAAAACTTACATTATTTGACAACATTGAATAATGTGAGGGGCTCTTATAAACATGAATTCTCAAAGTAGATAAAACCCTATTTTGTAAATGAGTAAATTGAAGCATAGAGTGGTTATAACCAGTCTGAGATCCAATAGTGAATGATTTTTGAATAGACTGTAACCCTCTTGGACAAGAATTTTGGCACCATTTCATATTTTTTTCCAGTACTAGACATAATGAAAATAAATAAAAAAGAACTGTCTATACATCTCCAGAGGTGAAAGAACTTCTTAAAAATAGAAACAAAAATTCCTTTTCCTTGACTGAATTTCTAGTTATTTGAAGACTCCTCATAACTTCCATTTTTCTCTTTCTGAGTAACTTCTCTCCTTATCCTAGCTGGAATGCACGGGAATATTAATTTAAGCCCTTTCACTTTGACTAAGTCCTTTGGATAAGGGTCAGATGGCCATCTAGTGGAAAGAAGACTCTTTAAGAATGACTTTCCTCTAGACATCCAATATCATGTTTGTTCAGTTGGCTTGTCCAAACAATTTTTCTGTGTTTTCACCAGAGTAGGATCAACTTTGCATGAAGATTAAAGCTGTTCTCCATCTGCTTTATCTGCCGTCCTTAATTAGAACCTGATGACAGAAACCAACTTTTGATTCAAGGCTGATTGTTCCCTGTGATTCCTACTATTATTGTAGAAACCTTTTATTTTTCATTAAATGCACTGATTTTGAGCATAGCAAAAGGGCAAAAAAGGGATTTTTAATTGCATTTGGGTTGCATACATATATTTTGTGTGTATAAATATACATTCTATATATATGGAGTAATCTCACATGTGGATGTGCATGCACGTATATAGGTACATATATTTACATATTTATTTTCCTCATTTCTCCTCAAAACTAATAACCAAGTTTTCTGAGTTTAATTAATTCCTGCCTAGCCCTGAACTTCCTTAAGGGCTATTGTTGATTTTTCTGGTTGTAATACTCATAGAACACTCTTAATTATTACTTTTGTTTTTCAGACTAGATTATCAACTCCATCTGGAGGAGGATCTATGTTTCATATTATTTTTCGTATACTACATCATATCTTGTGCAAAGCTTGGAGCCTCATAGCAGGTGCTCAATGAATATATGTTGATATACTATACTACAGGATATAATATATCAATAGAATATATATTGATATAATATAGGAATATTAAGTCACTAACTATAACCTCTGAACATTTCTTTCTTATTTTCCCCATCCCTTCTCTGTTTTTCTTTCATTTACTCCCTCCCCCAAACCAAATTGAATTCTGTCTTAATTCTTGCCTAGACTTGAACTTCCTTAGGGCCATTAGTGATCTCCAGGGTTGTAATATTAATAGAACATACTAATTAAATGCCATTGGCAGATTGCCCATGCCAAGTAATGCAAAAAAACAGTTTGAGTACATATTTGACTAGAAATGGAGGTGTGTTGGTCATTTGTCAATGAGAGATAACAGCATGAGTGACAAATTGGTACCTACCCCTTGAGATGAAAAGTACAATAGGAGAGCATCCAGAACAGAAGGTTTTATGTAAAAACTTGAACCAGAATTGCACAGGATGAGATGTGGAGGGACTACAGTTGCCAGATGGAAAGGAAATGTACTGATGGTCAAAGGATCATAGATTTAATACTAAAAGGGATTGTAGAGGTCACCTAGTTCTACCATCTCAATTTATAGACAAGGAAACTAAGGCTCAGAGAGGAAGTGACAGTCTTCTGCTTCCAAAGCCATCCTCCATTTGGCATCCTAGGCAATTGGTGTTCATTTATCTTCAATATATCTATTTAAAAAGAAAATATTTACTCAAGAGTGATGTTTTTTTTCCTTTCTCCACCTGGAAATTTTAATTTATTACTATAGTATTGGATGTAAAAATGATTAGCTTGTTTATTTAAAAACTCTTTTTTTTATGTTTTACATGATCATGCATGTAATGCCCAGATCAAATTGTTTACCATCTCCAGGTGATGGTGAGGGAAGGGAAAGGAGAAAATTTAGATCTTATAAGTGTGGAAAACATAGGTTGAAAATTGTCATTAGGAAAATAAAATATTTTAAAAAGATGAGAAAAAAGTGTCTTTTCCTGTACCACATGGACCCACCATGTACCAAAGATTGCATTAGTAATCTTTCCTTTCCTTCTGCTAGGCTTTTACAAATATCCCAAATTCCAATTTTGCTTTCATTGGTACAGTGATCTCCTGAGGAGGAAACTCTCTGCTAATGCAGATGTATAGCTGTTTCCCAACCTCTAGTCTTCAGAAGGTTCCTGGGGGCACTGACAAGTCCACTAGGGTGTCAGAGGCAAGACTCCAAACAATAGTTTATTTTTTCTCCTTCTTTAACTCCCCAGCCCCAATTTAAAAGAAAAAAACAACAACCAAAAATCCTTTTAACAAATATTGATAGTAAAGCACAATACAGTCTCACAATCTCTTTGTCCAAAAATGTCTATCTCATTCTGCATCTTGAATCCATCCCCTCTCTGTCAAGAGGTCAATGTGGGTCATCTTATTGGTCCTGTGGAATCATGGATCACCAGTTCATTGATCAGAAAGCTCTTCAGTCTTTCTAAGTTACTTGTCTTTACAGTATTTTTCTCGTAATACAAATTGCCCTCCTGATTCTGCTTACTTTGCTCTGTAGCATCAGTTCATGCAGGTCTTCCCTAATTCCTTTGAAACTATCCCTTTTATCATTTTTATAGCAAAATATATTCTATTACATTCATTTGCCACAGTTTGTTTGACCCTTCCTCAATTGATGGGCAACCCCTTAACTCCTAGTTCTTTGCTACTACAAAAAGAGCTGCTATAAATATTTTTGTACACATGGTTCTTTTTCCTCATTCTTTGTTCTCTTTGGGATATAGGCCTAGTAGAGTTATTTCTGGGTCAAAGGGTATGCACAGTTGGACTTTTGGGGAATAGTTCCAAATTGCTCTCCAGAATGACTGTACCAACTTACAGCTTCACCAGTAATGCATTAATGTATCTGACCTCTCACAGTCCTTCCAACAATTGTGATTTCCTTTTCTGTAAAATTTGTCAATTTGATAGGTATGAGGTGGAACCTCAGAGTTGCTTTAATTTGCATATCTCTGAGTGATTTAAACATCTTCTTATAGCTCTTGATTGGTGTCTGAGCCCCTTGTTTTACAGATGAGGAAACTTTGGCTCAGAGTTTAAGTGATTAGTCATGCAGATAGTGACTGGTAAGAGAAATGAATTCCAACTGATTCTCTATCAATCAGTCAACAAACATTTGTTCAGCATTTATTCCAGGCAACGCTGGGGATTCAAATTAAAAGAAAAAACAAAACTCCCCCAAATCCATTCCATCCCTAAGAAAGCTTCCATTCCAATAGAGGGAGGAAAGATAGCCCGAGAGGGAAAAGTGCTGGTAGCAGCAGAGAGGTCCAGGGAGAGTCCCTGTTGGACAGCCTGAAGGAAGTCAGCGACCCCAAGAGGCACAAATCAAGGAGAGCATTCCAGGAATGGGAATAGCTGCTCTAAAAGGCATGAAGACCAGCGATGGACCAGCACGGGCTCCATCAAATCGGATCAGAGAGGGTGTGGAGGAGAGTCTAGTGTGAGAAAAGGCTGCAAAGAGAGGAGGGCTATTGTACCCTTCCCGTGATTCACAGGGCCAGAGACTCGTCACTTGGTGACCAGCCTTCTGGTGGCTGGCTTTATCGTGTGCTTTCCTCACAGCATTCTTGTGCATCAGGTAATTCCAAGTATCCTATCCATTCTGTAGATGAAGAAACCGAGGCTCACTAGGGGTTAAGCCATTCAGCCTTGACCATCTAGCTCTAGGTATCAGAGCTACCATTCATCGCCGAGTCTACTGATTTCCAAGTCTAGTTTTCTTTTGGCCCTGCCACACGGCTCACCTTTTGTGCTTGTGGGAGCTCCCTCCAGACCTCCAGACCACAGGCCTTCTGTGGCCTAGGAGACTGCCCAGGTGAGGTGTTGTGGCCACAACATTTTCCGTCCTATGCCAACTTGGTGATGAGCCTTTCCAAACTTAACTAGTCCGGGCCTTCTCAGGTGACAGGAAGGAAAGCTTTCCCGCCTGCTAAGGGCTAAAAGCTTTTGTTCTCCTAGTATCACCTTTGAGACCTCCAAGCTGTTTTTACACCCTGAAAAGATATAGAAATAATCATAAAATCTCACACCTATATCCTTTTCTCTCCAAAACCACGAGTGGCAAATAATGAAAATATTATTATCCAAATTTTACAAATGAGGAAAAAGACGGAATTTATATTTTAAATATAGATAAGTATGTAAGTACATATATATAATTTTATATATCGATATATATATCATAGATAGATATATCAATATAAAAGTAATTTTTTTCTGAAATCACTAGAACTTGCACCAAGAAGCTTAGTACTAGTTTACATTGTATCTTTTAAAAAGATGTGTACTTTGGCAGTTGAAGGTAGGAGGGAATCTCTATTTAGCTTTTTGGGGAAGCAGCAAAGTCCAGTGGAAGGAACCTGGGTGTAGAAATATTATTTTTAAAGCAAGAGTGGCTAGTATATTGCTATTTTTGTGTGGGGGGAGTTGTAGTCCTTATCTCTATAGAAAACTTGCTTCATAGAGCCATATGATTAAATTATTTTACTCAGAATTCTACCTGAGATTCAGTTTAGTAAACATTAGACCTGGGTTGTCATCCTAGCTCTGCTACTAATTTTTTGGCAAGAAGGGTTAGTTCATTTGGCCAACCACTTAACCTCCCTTTTTGCCTAAATAGTTTCTTCTGTATGGAATACCTATTAATTTCTACTCTGTCTGCCTTGTGGGGGGGGGCCCACAGGAAATCCAGTGAGTTAATATTTATTGGACTTTGGAAAGTTAGAAGTACTATGCAACTAGTATTCCTACTAGGGTTAGTATCCCAATTTTTTACAGTTTAGGGAAAAAAAATATCTTGAGAATGAGCTGCTCTTCCTCTCCCCTTTCCTTCTTTAAATCAGAGTAGTTCGTATATAGGTCTAATTGTCTGAGTTTGACTTGATATACAGGTCATAAATCGGTGGCCCTCTAGCTGTTCTTGCTGTTTCTGTCTCAGGGAGCATGATCTGTCCAATGGGTTTTCTTACCTTTTTTTTCCCCTAAAGATTACATCTAGAACCTGATGTTTCTGCCAAAACTTGACTAACTAAAAGCTCCCTAATTTCCTTGCTGTCGATTTACCAATAGAAGACACCTATTTTCTTGTCTGAGTCAGTTGCTTTCTCTTTATCATTGTCTGGTCTTTCCATACTCTCTGGGAATTGCTCTGGGAGGGTTAAATTCCATCAGACTGATGAGTATTGTGATTGCAAAAGTGAATTGCATTGTCTTCTCTCCTGTAAAAAAAACACCTTGTCAACTTATAGAAACATTTTAAGAAGTGAAGAAACATCTTTAGAATTTGAAATTGACTTCAATGGCTTTGCATGAATATGTAATTTAAATCAAGGTGTTTGTAAGTTATAAAGTGCTATATAAAAGCTTGTGAAGAATTATTACTTGTGAACCATGAGTGGCCATTATATAGTTATTGTCTGGGGCAGGGAATGGTAGTCCTTATCACTATAGAAAACTTGCTTCATAAAGCCATATAATTACATTATTTTACACAGAATTCTATCTGAGATTCAGTTCAGTAAACATTTATTGGCCCCAAAGATAATAAAGACAGAGAGAAAAAGACTTACATATACAAAAGTATGGTCTAGAATTCTGGAGGCAGTTCTATTTATTGTAGTCAAGAACAGAAATTGGTGCCCATCAATCAGGGAATGGCCAAACAAATTATGGTATATAAATGTAGTGGAATATTATTGGACATGATGAAATAATAAAAAAAGATGGTTTCATAAAGGAAGAATTTATGACCAAACAAGAGATAGAGCATTATAGGGTACAAAATTTATACTTTGATTATATTAGATTAAAAAGGGTTTGTACCAACAAAACCAATGCAACCAAGGTTGGAAGGAAAGCAGAAAACTGGGGGAAATTTTTTACAGCAAATATCTCTGATAAAGGTTTCATTTCTTAAATATATAGTGAACTAAGCCAAATTTGAAATTATCCAATTGACACATAGTCATAGGGTATGAACAGGCAGTTTTCAGATGAAGAAATCATCTATAGTCATATGACAAAATGCTTTAAATCACAAAATGCTCTAAATCACTCTTGATTTAGAGAAATGCAAATTAAAACACCTCTGGGAGGACAACTTCAGACCTATTAGACTGTTCAATAAGACAAAAGGGGAAAATGATAAATGTTGGAATGGATGTGGGAAAATTGGGACTGTTGGTGGAGTTGTGATCTGATCCAATCATTCTGGAAAGCAATTTGGAACTATGCTGCGTATATTCTTTGGTTCATTAATACCACTACTAGGTCTATATCCTAAGGAGATTTTAAAAAGGGGAGAGGGAGGCCTATTTGTAGCAGCTGTTTTTTTTTATGATAGTAAAGAATTGGAATGGAGGGGATATGTATCAATTAAGGAATGGCTGAGCAAGTTGTAGTATATGATTGTAATAGAATACTATCATGCTATAAGAAATGATGAGCAAGATGATTTTGGAAAAACCTGGAAAGACTTACAAGAACTGATCAAAAGTGAAGTGAGCAGAACCCGAAGAACATCGAACACTCTAGCAGTAATATTTTTTTGATGATCAACTGTGAATGATTTGGTTATTTTTCAGCAAGACAGTGATCTAACAATCCCAGAGACTAATGATGAAAAATGCCAACAGCTTTTTTCTTCTTTTGCAGTCTTAGATTGGTTGGAGGAACTTATTACTGTTTTTCTTAGGTCTTTCTGAACATTTATTTTATTTGGTACTTTGGTTCTTCCATGACTTTTCCCATCTTACCTTGGAAGACTCTTTAACTAAAAATTACATTTTCTTTTAAATTATGCTTAGGAAAATGTTTTACAAAATAATTGAAATTAATTTTAAAATAATTATCCAAAGTCTATTGCTTCCTACTAGCTATAGTTCTGAGGATGTTTTGTAGTTTGAGTTCTTTTTTTGTGATGTTAAGTACACTGTACTAATCAAATTTATTAAAAGAGCTAAAGAATGAATTCCTTATTAGATTGAGGTGTTATTTGCATATGATAACCTGAAAATCTAAGTTTGTTGGAATTCTTGAATAAGTAATGAAAAGAAAATTCTTTCATCATCCATTTATGCTTTTTATATATTTTCATCTCTGCCATTTCAAATGGTAGTTCTATGGTTTGGAATCATTCTCTGACCATCTTTATAAAAGCTAGTCACCCCAATTTTTGTTCATATTGGTCGTGTTCAGTTTGCATCTATAGGTCAAGCTAGAAAGGTGAATAAGGAGTTTTATTCTTTACTGTCTTGTACTGAGACTACCAGTAAAAGGTTTGAGAGTCAGCTGGCTTTTAAGGTCCTGGAGGGGGCGGGGGGAGCACACTTGTTCCCTTGGAAGTGGACCTTTGTTTTTAGGGCTGAGGTATAGAAATAAATGGATTTATAGAATGTCAAACATAGTTAAGTCTACCCCCAACCCAAGGACAGCAGCTTGGATCAGTGATGGGTAAATCTGCTGTCTTTCTTCCATCTCCTTGCTTTTAACCTTGAAGAAACAGCTAAAATGGAAAGTGTTCATGAGCTACCTTCCCTTTATAGGTTTTCTGCCAAGAACAGTTTTCAGCCTCCAAGGCATTTTAATAAGAGACTCATTTAGAACTCCTGCCTGCTTTCACAATAGCCAGGGGATTAATACCTAAGGGAAACAAAGGAGTCAGGGATCTAAAATCTACTACTTCAACCTGGGCAATTCTATAGGCTACACTTTAGGTTCAGATGAACTCATTTTAGAGGGAGGATAAGAAGCAATAACATAACCCAAGCCTTCAGTTTGAAAGGAAAGGAAGCCCAGGAAGGAGGTTAGAAAAGAAAGAGTCTGATAAGATTGTAGGCAGCGGCTCAGTACAGAAGGCTCATAGCCTTTTCCTTCTTGAAGAAGAGAGGGGGACCTATGCTACTTGTAGCATCATATCTTTGTAGAGTTCACTGATGGGCCATCCGAAGTTTGCCTTTACTTTTTCTCTCTCAGCATCTCTCAAACTGTGAGCTAATGAGGCGAAGTATAAAGAACCCTGGAGAGGGAGTCTGGTGTTTTATGCCTATTCTCAGTTTCCCTTCCAGCCAGTTGAGGGATGGGCTAATTAATAGCTTCTTTGAGCCTTATTTTCCTCATGTGGAAAATGGAGAGGTTGGAGTAGTTGATTCCTAAGATCCTTCCAGACCTAAGAGCCTGTAATCTTATTAAAAACAATTTTTGAAGTAAGTTAGGAACAGGATCAGTGAGGGAATTGAGGTAGAAGTGCTCTAATTGTCCTCAGTGGAATTGAGCAATAGTTTTGGTGATTGTATTTATAATGAAAACACTTGTTTATTAAAATATGCTTTTTATCTTAAGTAGCACAAGGGAGAAGAGTTTCTCCTTTTGGGAAACCAGCCTCTTGCAGCCTGGCAGGACCAGTCTTTGAAAAGAATTTGTTTATTTGTCTTTACCAGGGCACACTTTTTCAGTGTTTCTCTTTTCACTAGGGATAATAATCTTATCTTCTGGTGCAACATTTTTATTTTCATTTTTCTCAGGAAATAAAAGTCTGAATATTTAAAAAAACCCTTATCTTCCATCTTAGAATCAATATTATGTATTGGTTCTAGGGTAGAAGAGTGGTATGGGCTAGGCAATGGGGTTAAGTCATTTGCTCTGGGATACACAGCTAGGAAATATCTGAGGCTAGAGTTGAACCCAGGACCTCATGTTTCTGGGTCTGACTATCTACTGAGCCACCCAATGGCCCCCGGCCTGAGTATTTTTGAAAGTAAAAAGGTAAGACTTATGATGAGAGGGAGGTAACATTGACATTCTAGTTAATGATAGTGACAACAGATGGGAAAGCCATCAAGTTAAGAGACTAGAAAGTGGGGAGGAAAGAAATCAATTCAGGGTCCAAGCTAGGGTAATGAGGTGAGGGGTTTTAGTCATCTGCAGAGAGAGAAAAAGAAAACATGCACCTCCTGGTATTAATCTGCCTTTAAGAAAATTGTTACATCCTTGGAGGAACAGTGGGCTTAAGGAGAAAATTGGAAGTGGAGAGGCCTTGGTGTGAATTCTAAAATGGGGAATCAAGAATGAGAAGATTCTTAAGAAGATGCTTAAAAAGATTTTGCATGGGCCAAATGATGAGATGAGAGAACTGGTCTTTGGGATCCTCCTGCCTCTGCTCCTGTAAAGTGTCTATAGGAACAACAACAACAAAAAAAAACAAAGATCTTTTTGAGTAGAAAAATTATAAGTCTTTGAGGAAAGACACTGTTATCCTCCTATCCCTGTTCCACAGCATCTCACACAGATTGTACTCTTCAGGAATTCTGGGTGATTGATAGCCTGACGATAGGATTCTTTGTATTGTCCCCCAGAAGGGGGTGGCACACATGCCCCATGATTGAGCAATGGCCCAATAGATTGTGGAATATTATTATACCATTAGAAATGACAGATATGAAAGTATGCAAAGAAATGTGGGAAAACATATAAAGTGATAAGGAGTGAAGAAAAGAGAATCTGATCAGCAAAGCCGATATTATGGCAATTGTGGAAAAATACACAGAAGAGAGTTCAGAAAAGGACGTGGAAGTGAACAGGCTGTTAGTTAACATGCACATTTTTAAAATGGAGTATAAACAATTAAATTTATGGCATGTATAATCATTTTAATTCATATTTTATTTGTATTGAAGCAATCTAAATAGAGCTTTATTTTAGGACCTAGTTGCATATTTGATTTTTGTTTTGGACACTAAGTTTAGGATAAAATTTAAAAAGTCTTTCCAAAACACTAACCCCTTGTCTTCTTTGACAAGGGTTTCCTGCTATATTCTGCCTGCCCAGGCCCCATTCTGTGGCATCGTAGGCAGTGCCTCTGTAATTCCACTTATGTTTCAAAGCTATCTGTTTTATGTCAGTCTTTCTGGAGTTACTTTCAGTCAGGCTAGGATTGGAGAGGACTGAAAAACTCGTTCATGTCAAAGTTTTTAATGACTCGATGGTGAGTTACTTTTCCTATCTGGAGGTACTTATCAAATATGATATAGGAGAAAATGCCTTAACACAAAAGAATAAGTCTCTAATAGTGGGATTCCAGGCATCGACCATTGTCTGGGGATTTCCTGAATCTCACAAATCATATTATGTAGGTTTAAAAAAAAGAAGCAAATGCTTAAGGAAATTAGCCTTCAGCTTGTGCCACTTAAAGTAGTGGGAAGATCGAGTTAAAAAAGATGGGGAGGTGAAATAACTCAAATAAAGAACAGTTGATCCAGAGAGAACAAAAGGAGGTGATTGAGAGGAATAGCAAGAGGGTAAATGAGGAGAGGAGATGGAGTGGCAGGGGTCCATCCCGGTGAAACTTGTACTGGCACGGTTATCCAGAGATGATGGAAATTTTAGGATAATGAATAGGAAGATTTAAAAATTGAGGAGAGACAGGCAGGACAAATGGATTGAGGAGCTGTCAGGGCAAGACAGGAATAGCTACTCACATTTACATCGTGTTTTACCTGCATGATTTCATTTGAGCCTCACATCCACCTTGTGACGTACAGTGGTTGTTATAATCCCTGTTTGCAGCCAAATTGAATCGGTAGATTCAAGACTGTGCTTGCCCCAGGCCTCTTGCGTTTAGCACCCTCCACCAACAGGCTGTGACTTTGCCCAAGGCCCAGGCTTCCCGTCCCATTGCCAATGCTTGGCTTCCTCTTCTGGCCCAAAGAGCCTTGCCTAGGAGGACTTGGTTCTCAAAGACTGCTCCTTCCACGGATAACTTTGTCCATAAGGAGAGAGGGATATACACGGGGACCTCAGCAACCATTGATCCACCAAGGGGGACACCCCGAGGGATGAGGGTCCTGGCACGCCCTCCCAGTGGCCTTAGCTGAGAGCTTCCCGGCTGCTTTGTAAAAGAACCTTGAGGGACAGGGCAGACGAGATTTTTCACTGTCCCATTTCCATCTCATATTGGAGAAGCCATCTTGTATCTCCCAACTAAAAATGAGCAACTCTGGACAAGCAACTGTATCAACTTACATTATCCATTTTGTAGCGACAAGGGCCCAATAACAGGTAAACAGCTGTTTTTGGAAATTCAGTGACCATTTTGGGGACATTACAGTCTTGAAGCCTAATAGTTATTTAATCTGGTCACTTCACTGTACCTGCCAAAGGTTCTGCTCAGTTTGGCCTTTGGGACACATAGGCCTTGTAGGATAATAGGGACCTAGACAGAGACTGTTGGACAGCCTGCTTCAGGAGCCTTTGAGGAATGTCAGGATGGATCCCTTCCTTCTGTGACATCCTTGACAGCTGCTAATGTAGTTTCCAACTTCTCTTCCTTTCATTGAGCCCTATTTCACATTTTGCCCCTTTGGATTTTGAAGATGGCCATCATGTTTCCACAAATCCTTTTTTCTAGGTTAAACATCTCCAATTTAAATGAATCTTTCTGTGGTTTTGGTTTCTCTCTCTCTCTCTCTCTCTCTCTCTCTCTCTCTCTCTCTCTCTCTCTCTCTCTCTCTCTCT
>NC_058131.1:613559912-613575950 GCF_016433145.1 Gracilinanus agilis
GGCAATGGGGGTCAAGTGACTTGCCCAGGGTCACACAGCTGGGAAGTGTCTGAGGCCAGATTTGAACCTAGGACCTCCCGTCTCTAGGCCTGACTCTCAATCCACTGAGCTACCCAGCTGCCCCCTTTGGTTTCTCTTGACACATTTGTTGTCCTTTCGTGGCTATGTTTTGGTTGGTCATTGCCCCCAAACTGAGCATTCTACCCAGGGTCTGATATTAAGCTGAAAGATTCTTTCCTGTGGTAAAGTAAATTTCCTGGTAAAATCAGGGAAGTTTCATGAAAATTGGGAGTCAACTTGCCAGGTATTTATTAGACACTCTGGAAGGCATTATGTTGGGTGCCAGGAAGATAAAAGAGAAATAATTCCTTGTTTTCAGGAGCTTACATTCTTCTGGGAGCGTGGAGATGTGCAGATTAAGTAGCATAAAGTCATCTAAGAAGGGAAAGAATCCTAATAAATGAGGGGCATATCGAACCCAAGCTGAGTCTTGAAGGTTCATAGGAAAAGGGAGTAGGGAGCCTGTCACAGAGACCAGAGATGGAACAAACACTTGGGGGACAGCTAGTAGTTCATCTGGGCTGCAGTGAAAAATGTGTGGGAGAGGAATATGACATAAGGCTGCAAACATAGGTTGGAACCCAATCATAAGGGCCCCTAAAAGCCAGGCTAAGCAATTGGTTACCCTGGAGCAGTATGGATGTATACACATAGTGACTGTAGGTAGGGTAGTGATGTACTCAGACCTATGCCTTACTTAGGATGCTTATTTTGGTTGTTATCTGAAGGATGGACTGGAGAAGGGAGAGTCTAGAAGCCAGGGGATCAACTGAGAGCCAGTGATAATAATCCAGGTGAGGAGTGATGAAAGTTGGTGGCTATGTCAGTAGAAAGATGGAAGAGGATGGATGAAAAAGTTATATTTTTTGAAAATATGCTGATCCATACATACTTCACAGATGATTATCCTTTATAAATTGGGACATAAAGTTAAATAACTGATTATCTGAAAGTATATCTTAGGGGCAGCTAGGTGGCTCAATAGATAGAGTTGGAGACAAGAGGACCTGGATTTAAATCTGACCTCAGATATTTCCTGGCTGTGTGACCCTGGGAAAGTCATTTAACCCCCACTTGCCTAGCCTTTATTGCTCTTCTGCCCTTGGAACTAATACTTAGTATCAATTCTGAGGCAAAAGGTAAGGGTTAAAACAATTTTTTAAGAAAAAAGAAAGTATATTTTAATGAAAAGCAATTTTAGTATGTAATTAAGAGACACACATATGGAACCAACTTACTTTTTAAACATTTCAGCTGCTATTCAGTAAAAACTTATTCTTTTAGGTGGCAAAAGAAGTCAGAAAAGAAGCTAGAAGGAATCTTGAGAATTTGTCTAGCCTAGTCTTCTCTTCCCCCATTTCCCCTACTCTCTTTCCAATATCACATGTGAAATATACTAGATACATGGATTGTCTTAGTTTATTTTTTTAAATAGATTTAAAATAAAAAATAATTTGATGATATCTTTTGTTTTTATTCTAATTATATTTCATATTGTATCCGTCCCTTTCTTAGAGAGTCATTCCTTTTAATAAAGAATGAAAGGGAAAGTAAAGTTCTGTAAACATGTCCAAAAAAGTCTGTCATGCACAGTGCTTCATCCATACACTCTTAACAGTAAGGCAGTTAAAAGAAAAGTATTTTTTTTTGTTATCTTTTGTTTTGACATCATATACATTTCTCTTTGTGCCATTCCTTATTACAAAGAGGGTTTTTTTAAAGAAAAGAGGAAAAAAATTGAACAAAACCAGTCAATATATTAAAAAATTTGATGTTCTGTTCACATACTACAATTTGTATAACCAGTCCCCAAGCAGTGAGCATCTATTTTTTTCTGTTCTGTGCTACCAGAAAAGTGGTGTCCTTAGTAGCTTAATGTATATGATCTATTTTCTCTACTTGTCTTTTTACCAGGTGTTTTTCTTTTTAAGAAAAATAATATGCTCCATAAGAAACAATGAGAAGGCTCATTTATTTATTTGTTTATTTGTTTGTTCATTTATTTTTTTTAAACTCTTACCTTCTGTTTTAGAATCAATACTGCATATTGGTTCTTAGGCAGAAGAGAAGTAAGGGCTAAGCGGCAATGGGGGTCAGGTGACTTGCCCAGAGTCACACAGCTAGGAAGTGTCCGAGTTCAAATTTGAACCCAGGACCTCCCATCTCTGGGCCTGGCTCTCAATTCACTGAGCCACCCAGCTGCTCTTGAGCAGGCCAATTTTAATAAAACTTGGAAAGAGCTACATGGGATAATGAACAGCAAAATGAGTAGAACCAAGAGAACATCATAAACAAATATAGATTCAATTCCTGATGAATAAATTATGAATGTTACCTCCAGAGAACTGAAAGGTAGAAACAGGAAAGCCATAATTTGTATGAGTTTTATCTGTTTCCTGGATGATGCCTTCTGTGATAGGGTGGGGGGTGGGGTAGTATATGTATGCAGGGGGGTGTGGGACACTTGTGGATAAATTCTATTTTTTTAAAAAAAGAAAAAAAAATAAGATTTTCTTAACTGTGTACTTCCTGCTACAGTTTATGCTTAACTTTTCTTATTCTGTCCTTCTAGGAGATGGGATAGTGGTGACTGCCCCATGTGATCTTTATTTATATATTTGATGACTTTACAAAATGAATTTTTGACATCTTTTCAATATCACTTTCATTTCTGATTCCCTGCCTCCTTTACTTAGTGAGCAATGCCTTTTGATAAAGAATAAAAAGAAGCAGAGAAGCAAAATTAACCAACACATCAGCTGAGCCTGATAGTATATGCAGTGTTCTGTACCTGTAGTCAGTCCCACATTTCTGGAAAGAAAGGAAAGAGGTACATTTTCCATTTTCTCATCTCTTTGGGGCCTAGCTTGGTCATTTTAAGTACACAGCATTATTTGAAGATGCTTATATCACTACATATAGACTTTTCCTCTTTAATTAACCTTGATTCTTTTTACATTCTTGGGTCTCATTTTATCATTTTTTTAAAAATTACTTTTTATTGCTTGCCTGGAAATCTTCTCTTTATATCTCCAGTAATTTAAGATAAAATGAACCTTTGGTTGTCAGATAAGTTCATGTTCTGACACTCAGCTTATCTATCTGTCTACTAATTCCAAGAGATGATTTTACGATAATGTGAAATAAGTCTTGAAGCTTAACTATGAAATTAGAATTGAATGATAGCGTGCTGTGATTGTAAAGAATGGTGGCCCTGGAGACCTGCATTCTAGGTAAGGTTTATCACTCACTGATTTGAGGATGCGAGGCATGAGATGGGGTCACCTCGATTAAGTTCACTTTTCATTTGTAACCTGAGTGTTGGATAGGTGACCTCTTAAGTTCTTTCCCACTTCTCTGATTCTACAACTATGGCATTTATAGATTCTATTTAATAATCAATAGCCACAAATCTTAACAAAGAAATTTGACTAAGTATATGTTTCGAAAATCTTGAAGTCAGGGGGCAGCTGGGTGGCTCAGTGGCTTGAGAGCCAGGCCTAGAGATGGGACGTCCTGGGTTCAAATCTGGCCTCAGACACTTCCTAGCTGTATGACCCTGGGCAAGTCACTTAACCTCCATTACCTACCCTTACCACTCCTCTGCCTTAGACCTGGATACATAGAATTGTTTGAGATAGAAGGTGAGGGTTTAAAAACAAAACAAAAAAAATTCAAGATGCTTCTAATCTGAATTGTTTTTCTTAACCACTTTTGCTAGCAGACTTTGGTGGTTTTGATAGCAATTTCTTGGTGAGATCATTATGTATTGGCCATCCTGATTTCAAGGATTTGAAGTAGGTGAGAAAACCTGAGCCCATTCCCCAAACAGCTTCTGGAGGAGCTAGAGCTAAGCTCTCCTCTCCCCAGCGCTTAATGAAGGCTCTAGAGCTCTGAGGAGTAATGAGCTGAGTATTGCTGCAGAGCTCTCCCGCAGCAGTCCTTGGCTTCATCTGGGTATTAATTATGAATCCGGAACCTGTGACTGGCTCGATGGGCTTGTCTGTAGATAGGACTGTTTGTAGAGCCCTGGTTAGATCAATAGCGCCTTCATTGTTACTGCAAAAGAAGGGGATGGAGATCGGATTTTTATCCTTCCCAGGGATGTAGTCGCTGGGCAGCTTTGTGATTAGCATTTGAGTCAGTAAACTCCTCAGTGCACTAGAAGCAAATGGGAAATGGGGACCAGAGCAAAGAGTTGGAAAAAGCCATGTCGCTCTTGGTTTTTTTTTTTAAGCAAAATTTTGAAAATGGAGTGTAATGATTAATATTGGAAGATGTCACAGAAGCATCAGATATAGGTAGATTTCACCCAAAACAAAGCATACGAGTGCTCTCAAGTTATTCTGGTCTTTTCAGGGCCTGGAGAGGGTAGCCAGCTTGGGTGGCCTGTTATTTCTGATTTCTTGATACTGATTCTGATGACGGTTAATCTAGGTATTGCTTTGCATGCCATTAGGAGGCAGGAAAGTTGGTGTTCCTGCCTAACTAAAGGAAGATCGTTAATAGAGATTGTTTTTAAGGTTCTTTATTAAAACAGGAGGGACATTTGACATCCTTTGAAGCCTGGCTTCATGGCCCCCTCTACAGTTGGGCTCTTTCAGAGAAAATTTAGATTTTGTCACTAGTGTATTTTTTAAGGAGTTTGTATAAGTAGTTTTAGAGCATTGTTTCTTGGAAAAGGGGTTTTATTGTTCAACACAACAAGTCAGGAATATTAATGTACACATTTCATTGTGTGATAACCTCGTCATCATTCCTTTTAGAAATATATCGCCCCTGTTCAGGGACAGAACAATACTGGATTTTGTTTGCTGTCTTTTCCGACAAGGAAGGGAAACTGTTTTTCCTTTCTGCAAAGATTGGACAAATCCCCTGCATTGTGTTCGATTGCCTTGTAGACCATGAGAAACCGAAATTACTCTGCATTGTTTGTCTTTTCTTTCTGTTTTTAAATGAAACAGTTTGAGTGCTTGACATTTTCTGTCTACCCAAAACATGCTTTTTTCCCTTCCTATAACTTGATTAGGAATCTCCCTCCTGAGTCTTCTGATTTCCATAGTTAAAACTTGGTGGAAGTGTCCTTAAGAACTCTAGAAGCTATTTTACATGCCAAAGGAACAATTTCAACCTCTTTTTCTTGAAGCCTGATGCTGCTGGCTCTGTAGCCCTATATTTCCAACTGAATAGCCTTCATCCAGGGCTCAGCCCTGCTGCTGTGGTAGCCTTTGAGGCTGTGTGCTTGAAGCCAGTATGCCAGCATGCCTTCCTCTTTCTTTTCATGGGAAAGCTTCTATCTTCAGCATCCCTAAATTCTTTTCTTTTCTTTCTTTTTTATTTTTTAAACTCTTCCATCTTAGAATCAATACTAAGTATTGGTTCAAAGGCAGAAGAGCAGTAAGGACTAGGCAAAGGGAGTTAAGTGACTTGCCCAGGGTCACACGGCTAGGAAGTGTCTGAGATCAGATTTGAACCCAAGACCAGGTCTCTGGACTTGGCTCTCAATCCACTGAGATTAGATGCCCTGCCCCCCTCCCCTCTTCTTGTTAAGTACCCAGAGGTGCACAGTTCTGTGTAAAGGATGGTGCAGGGCTCTGTCTGGTGGAGGGGCTGCTGTCATTCGTTTCAAGTTTAGGCTGAGCCGATAGCTCTGTGGAAGCTAGTCCTGGAACTGAAATGTGGCCAGAGGTGACCAGCCAAGAGACCAGAGTGGGCTGGGGAGAGTGGCCAGGAGTCCTGACAGCGAGGGACTTGTCTGCATGCCCAGAACAAGAACGCCTAAACCCGCTGACTCGTGGGCTTAGTCTTCAGGAGTCACTCTAAGGGGAAATGGTGTGTGACCAAATTGTGGCCTCCTGTGTAGGATATTTGGGTTAGATCTCTGCCCAGGCACCATGGGAGGAAAATGTCTTCTCATGCTTGGCTGATCAAGCTGTTCAATAGCTGTGTGGTAACTGGTAAGCTGTTGGATGGATTTGGACTGCTGGAGTCTCCTCTAAAGTGGGGATCATTTATAGCTTGCCTGATTGGAGGGAGGCGCTGAATTCACTCGTCTTCTTGAGGCCCCTTCTGGCGTTAGGTTCTACACTTCAGAAAATGAGAAACTACATGTTCCGGCGGACTTTGGAAGGGCATGGTTTTGAATTGATATAGATTGTGTCAAAATAGGGTCATGAATATTGAAAGGATGACCCTGGAGGAAGACCACCAGTGTGGGGAGAGCAACAGTGTGCAAGGCTGGTGCCAAGGACGTAAGCAAGTGTCACGGGCCTCTCCCTTAAAGAGCATCCAGCCCAGGTTGGGGGAGATAATAATGGCCAATAATATTTAACATTTATATAGTACTTACTATATGCCAGGCACTGTGCTAAGCACTTTAGAATTATTATCTCATTTAATCCTCACAACAACCGTGGGAGGTAGGTCCTATTATTATCCCCCATTTTACAGATAAGGAAAGTGAGACAGAGGTGAAATGACTTGCCCAGGGTCACATAGCTAGTAAGTGTGTGGCTAGATTTAAACTTAAGTCTTATTGAGCCCCTTCTCCTGGCCTCACCCCTACCCTGCTCCCTATCCACCGTGCCAACTAGCTGCCCCTAGGGCATACCCACACAAAAAGTTGACTTGCAGAACAGGGTAAGTGCTAGGTGATACCAGTCCAGGTACTCTAGTGAATCAAAGGAGGTAGAGATTATTGTGACTAGAGCAAAGTATTTGTGTAGTAGAATAGTAGAAGATATGGTTGGGAAAAACAAGTCAGGCTCAAGATTTCGAATCCTCAGTTGCTAAGCTGAACTTTTTCCTGTAAGTGATAAGTTGCTTTTGAAGACTGTGAGGAGGGGTAATGCAGTAAAAGCACTATCTTGTTTTATTTTTTAAACTTTCTTTTATTTTTTAATTACATGCAGAAGCAATCTTTGACAATTGTCTTCTGACACTGTGTGATTCAGATTCTCTCACTTCCTTCCCCTTTCCATGAGGCTATAAATAGTCTGATATAGATTATGTGAGTGCTTTCATGCAGTACATATTCCCATACTCCCCTTGCCATGACAGAAGACACATATCACAATAGGATAAAAAATTCACAAAGGAAATCACGTGAAAGATGGCATGCTTTGATCTGCAATTAGATTCCAACAGTTCTAAAAGCAATATTTTAGAAGAATTGAATTGGTATCAAAAATGCAGGCTTGGTGGGAGTGGGGAGAAACCGGAGAGCTAGGAACAAGGGAGGCTGTTGCAATAGATATGAGATGATAAGGGCCTGTACTGGGTATTAGTGGTGAGGATAGAAGAGACTTATGCAGAAGATTGTATAAAGAAAAAAAAAACAACAATCCAACTGGGTGTTATAGGGAAGTAGTGAAGATGATTGACAGGGAGGCAGATTCCAGAACTTTGGTGGGAGACTGACACTTTGCCATATAACATGGGGAATAACTAGATTTGGGAAAACAATGTAGAAAGAGTAAAAGATGATTCTGATTTTCAGCCTGGGTTCCAAAGAAAATAATGGTACCACTGGTTGAAATAATAAAACCAATTTTAAGGGAAAAAAAATTCAGTTTTGTATGATTTTTTAATTACCTACCAAGTCACTGTGCTTGGTGCTGGGCATACATAGGCAAAAAAGTGATGATCCTCACCCTCTAGGAATTTATGCAGTGGTGGAAAAAATACTTAGCTTTACCCAGATAAATAATCTTTTCTTGCTTTTAAAGGAAGTACCCACTCTTAAAGCAATCTCAGAATATAAACTGCTTTGTTTAATGTGTCCATTTGGTTCTTCTAGCTTTCCTAGGAACTAGCAGCCTCTCCATATTCTAATTCAATTTGAGATTTGACCAGTATATGACTAACAAAATATAATCCAGTCTATTCTGAAATGTTTTTCTCTGATTTATGAACTATACTCTTTATTTGTTCCTTTTTTGGTCTCCTTGTGTCCTCATGGGGTCAAAGCTTTTGAAGTATTGGTTTTAGCTCTCTTTTCTACACTTTCTATGTTACTTCCTTTTATAGATTTTACCTCATCCTCCTTTTTTGGCTACTGTATCTCACTCTTTTAAAAATAAATTTTTATTGATATCTTTTGGTTTTTCATATTATTTACGTCTCATATTGTATTCCTACTCCTCCTGTAGGACAGTTCCTTATGACTGAGAATTTAAAAGGGAGGCAGAGTCAAAATCATGAAGGAACAGAAAGAAGTACAGCAAGCTCCAAATACATGTTCCCCTTCCCTCAATTCTTCCAGTCAGAATTAGAAAATACATTGGACTCAATACTTATTGGGAAATCCAAGAAAAAAATCACAATTCATTTTTCCAGCCCAGATAGGCATAGGGAGAAGACAGGGTGGTCAGCAGACACTAGGGACAGGTTTGGTCAAGAGTGCACCATGTGGAGGTTTCCAGCAGAGATAGAGTCTTTTTGTCAGAGCAAGAAGAAGTCCCTGACCAAACATCAAAGCACCCAAACTTGTGTAGGGTGCAGAAACAGATGCCAACTGGCAGCTCTGTTGCTTACTACTTAGTTTCAGGTCATGAACCAGTGATGGTGAACCTTTTAGAGACTGAGTGCTGTGCCCTCTCCCCCTTACCCCAGACAGGGGAGGGAGGAAGCACTCCCATTGGCTGCTAGGCAGAGGGGTGAGGGGAAATGAAGAATGTCCTCAGATCTATGGAGAGGAGGAGAGGAGGAGAAGAGCAGCTCTACCGAGCCCTTCTGGCTGAAAGCTTGTAGATTCCTAGTTCAAGCTGTCCCTGAGATCCTAGCAAAACACAACATGCAATACTCCAAGAAAGCAGTAGCAGGACCTAGCAGTAGCAGGCATTCCTACCAGAAGTTCACAGAGCTCATACCTAACATAGAGTCCAAAGTCAAGAAATATGTTGGGAGAATTAGGGAAAAAAAAGAATTTCACCATCAAAAGTCATTATGGTGACAGAGACACTAAAAACACAAACCTAGAAGAAGACAATGATTCCAAGACATTTACAAGCAAAGCCTCAAAAACAAACAAACAAACAAACAAAAAAAGAAACCACACATCAAACCCCAACAATAACAACAACAGCTAGGACACAAATTTAACTAGAATTCCTAGAAGGAATGAAGCAAGAATTTCTAAAAAGGGTTTAAAATAAGTGAAGTGAGAGTGATAGAGGAAAAAAATAGTAAAGAAGTACAAGCTATGGAAGAAAGAATTGGAGAGGGAATTACTAGTTTGACACAGGAGATATAAAAAATTGCCTAAGCACCAGACTCCCTGAAAATCAGAATGGGCCAAATTATGTCTGGCCTCACCTTAATCTCTTTTGCTATATCTTCCATCGTGTCCTGTTCTAAGTATGTGGGTTCATCCGATCATATTCTAGAACTGAAAGATATCTCGGAAGCCATCTAATTCAAGACCCTCATTTTATAGATGAGGAACCTGCCCATGAGATTAAGTGACTTGTCCAATTTCACACAGATAGTAAGGAGCAGAACTAGGATTTTGAAAATAGGTTCTTTGACTCTAGTCAGTCCTTTTTCCCTTACAATCCCATGTTGCTTCCTAACGTTCAACTCAGAGTTCCATTCTGAGGCCTTTTTTCTTTCTTTTCTTCCTCCCTCTCTCCCCATATTCAATTAGTTGCCAAGCATTGTCAGTTCTGCTTCTCTTGAGTCCATCCTCTCCAATCCCTTTACACAGCCATCCTTGCCCAGGCCCTCATCACCTCTTCCCTAGACAACTGCAAGAGCTTAACTGGTCTCCAGACTTCCAATTTTTCACCTCTCTGATCCACCCTCCTTAAATGTGGAAAGTATCTTCCTCAGGCACAGGTCTTTAAGAGCCTTTAGTGGTTCTTTATTGCCTCTAGGAAATGCAGACCTCTTAGCTTAGTTTTCAGAGCCATTCACAGTTGAGCTTCAGCCTACATTTGTAAATCCCCTTCTGATTCCTTCCCCTCATCCATGACTTTTTAGTCAAATCGATCTACTTGCTATATTTTGAATTTCATAGTTCATCTTCTTCCCTATGACTTTGCACAGGCCTAGAATGTTCTGTCTCCTTATCTGCATCGTCGTCGTCTTCTTTTTTTAAACCCTTACCTTCCATCTTAGAATCAATACTATTTATTGCTTCTAAGGTAGAAGAGTGAGTGGTAAGGGTAAGGCAATGGGGGTCAAGTGACTTGCCCAGGACTGGAAGTGTCTGAGGCCAGATTTGAACCTAGGACCTCCCATCTCTAGGCCTGGCTCTCTATCCACTGAGCTTCCCCCAACGTGCTGGTCTTGACCAGTCCACTCACATCTGATTTGCTGCTTCTTATTTGTAGCAGCTTGGAAAAATCAGATAATCGAGCCATTAGAATAGTTTCTGAAGAGGGCACCCCAATGGACTCCCTTATATGTAAATTTGGGGAACATTATTTGAGCTACTCTCTCTTTTTCTTTTTTCCAGGCTGTAGGCCGTATTTTGGCTAGTTGCTGGGGAAGTGAACTCCATATAATTGAAGTTGCTCTGATATTTGATTAAATGTCAGTGTTTGTGGTTGAAGAAGCAAAGACTTTGGAGAGTTAAGCAGGAAGAGATTTCCTTTCCCTACACACTCTGAAATATTGGTGACTTTTCTGAGGTGTTTAAAAATCTGGGATGGAGGAGTAGGAGTTCAAAGAAGTAGGGAACAGCTGTGAAGAGATAATCCTAGGCAGTCAGGGAACAACATTTCCATTTTCCTCCTCTGCTTGGGGTTTTTACCTCTAATAGCCAGCACTGTCTGGAACACAAAAGGGGCTGTAAATTTGGCCTTGTAGTTCATACTTGATTCTACAGATGTTCAAGTTATACCAAATTCTTGGTTTACACAAGGACAAATCACTTCTTCACTTAATTCAACTGGGGCAAAGTGAGGGTGTTTTCAAAAGGAGTTTTCCCAGGTAATTTTAAAAGAAAGCAAAATAATAAAGAAAAACATAAAACCAAATAAAGCGCTAAGAACAGAAATCGTTAATTCCAGTTTGCCTGGCAACACTTAAAGGAGCAGACTGCCTGTTCCCATTCCCATGTAAACCTTGATGAGGACTTTTCTTGTAGTGTCTGTGCTCTCACTCATGGGCCAGGTCACTCCAGGAAGTCCATTTGTACTGCAGAGGATCTAGTCCAGGAATGGTGAACCAAGTGCCCAAACTGCACCCTCACCTCACTCTACATGTGAGCCTCTTCTTTTACCCCAGATGGGGAGGGAGGAAGCACTCCCATTGGGCTGCTGGGCAAAGAGTCGAGTGATGGGAGAAATGTCCTCAGGTGCCTGTGAAGAGGGGGAGAGGAGCAGCCCCCTCTGGCATGCTCTGGCATGCAGGCCATAGGTTTGCTAACAGGGATCTAGTTCCAACACCAGATGATGCTGCCTGGAGCCAGGAGCTAGGGCCACAGTCAGGTGCTGTGACTCTAATCTTTGTGGAAAAGACAGCCTGCTTCAGCAGTTTAGAAAGGGCTGTCCCATACATGACAGTCCTGAGGAAGAATTAGATAAGAGCTGAACTGTCTTCTAGTGCCAGGAACTCATCTCTATAAAAACAGGCTGCCATTAGCTATGTATGGAGCAGTAGGAATTCGTTAGTCTGCTAGGGCCTTAGCAGAGTTACTACTTTTCCATTAGTGACCATAGGTTAGTCCCATTTTCAAACCCTTGATCACTAGGAAGCCCTCTGGAATGTGGAAGAGAATAGGAAAGCCAAAGAAGAGGGAATTTCCAAGTTACCTAATCAATCCCCTCCCCTTTATACATGAGGAGAGTGAGATCTAAGGGGCTGTGATTTGGCCAAGGTCACACAGCTAGTTTTTAACAGAGAAAGAAGATGAAAGTATAAATCATGACCTTGATTTAATCTTTCTTTGGAAATTCAGTGTTTTCTTATATAGACACAATGTTTTACTTATCGACAGGGTAGCCCTAAAAGCCTGTGCAACCCATAATGTATTGTAAGTACTGTAGGATGCTAATGGTACTCTGGAACCTAACCACTCCATGTCTATGAGAAATACATTCTGAGCTCTGTTGTGGGATGGCAGGAACTCATCTTGGGCTGCAGTCCTCATAGCAAGGCCTGAGTAGTGGGGTTAAGGCAGAGGGGACCGCCTTCTTCTACTTGCCTCCAACCTGTCATGTAGTAGGAATGGTGTTTTTCCACTATATGAGATTCAGTTTCCTGAGTCAGGATTTGTGGGATTTGGATGAGTTGGTGGTTATTGGGAGCTTGAGAAAAGAAGAGAAAGAAAGAAATGTGTGTAGAGATTGGAAATTTTGATGGGGAGGAGAAAGAAGGATTTTCTTTTCCTTTCTCATGTGTGATTCAATTTCCTACTTGTCAGTTATTGGTTCAAACAGATGGGGAAAAGGACAGTTTAGAAAGAACCTTGCATTTCAAATCTAGAGGAACTGAGTCCAAATTTTGGCTCTGCTGGTGACTACTACCTGTGTGACCTTGAGCAAATCACTTAACTCTGTGTTTCCTCATCTGGAAAGCAAGGGGATTGGACTAGAATCACTAGATGGACTCTTAATTCCTCCTCGCTCTAAATTCTGTGTTCTCTGCATCATTTTTCTTGTTCCAAACCCAAGTATAAGCTTTTACAGTAGTTTCCCCCAGAATATTTACTTGGTTAACTAACAATAACTCATGTACTAAGAGACTGTAAATTAAAAATATTAATACAAGAAGGTATATAGCTATGCTGCTGGACCAGATAGATGGTCTCTAAAATTTTCCCTTACCTTCCCATTCTAGCATCCAATATCATTTCCCCTCAAGCTCAACCCTCTTCCTAACTTTCTATTTTTTGTTGCAGGAGCCACCTCATACTTCCAGTCACACAATCAGTTGCCAGTCCCACTGTTTTGACATCTCTTTCATTGATTTTTCTTCACTGACATGGCTACTATCCAAGTTTAGACCCTCATTGTCTTTTGCCTAGTTTGTCAAAATACCCTCTTAATTTAGTTTTTCTTGGCTCAAGTCTGTCCCCTTTCCAAACCACCTCCCCCAATTACCTTGTATTTACTTAAATGTGTAAATATTGTTTCTCCTTGTAGAGGTAAGTGCCTTGGGGGCTGAGGCTGTTTGGTTTTTGATGTGTATTCTCAGAACCTGTCCCTGTGCCATTATAGAATAATAAGTCCTTCATAAAAGCTTTTTTGGTTGATTGGTACATAGGGAACTACTTAGAAATATGATCTGTGGATTGCTTCTAGTTAGGAAGTCCTCCATTTTTTCAGCTCTGGAAAAATGATAAATTATTTGTGCCAAGAGTAGGCTGTGTGTGCCTGACTCAGAGACTAGGGGAGTATCTGAAATAAAGAATATTTGGAGGTGTGCTTTCCTTTCTACCTGCTCTGATGTTCATGGTCACCCAGAGTTGTTCACTGGCTTTTAATGCAATGGAGCAGGCCATCTTTGGTAAATAATAAGGCTTTCTGATGTTGGTGGAGAAATTGCAAAGGAAATGCTTGACACATAATACACATGTCTTAGTGTCTGGAATTACTAAGCACAGAAATTTCTTTAGAGCAGAACAAGCGAGAGATTAATGACAAGTTAGTCTATGCTTTCAAGATTTCCATAATGCTGTATTTAACAGAAGAAAAAGTATCTAAGTGGAAAAACTATTCAGCAAAGCAGTTCTAAGCTACCCTTTCTTCTCTTGTCACTCCATTCATTCTGGCGCACCCTGCCTGTTCCTTTAGTAGTTTTGGCATTATTTGGAAGTATTTACTTTGGAACTGGACATGCTTTTTTGCCTTAGGCGTAGATTCTATTATAGGTACTGAACTTCTTGTACCATATTAACCTATTTTGATTTTGATTTAATTATCACATTTTTGCTAAGCATATCCTTAATTCTGTGTCCTATGTGGGGGGTGCCTACATGGACCGAAATAGCATTTTAAGATTAAAATGTTTCTAGCAACCTAGAAGCAGCATGGTACACTGGTAGGAGCACTGACTTCAGAGGATGTTGGTTCAAATCCTGACACTTAAGTTTACTACTTGTGTGACCTTGGGCAAGTTATACTCTCTCCAAGTCTCGAGGGAGTTGAGTGTATATACTCCAAAGCTATGATTTAGGGCAGCTACGTGGCTCAGTAGATAGAGTACCAGGCCTGGAGTCAGAAAGACTCATCTTTGTGAGTCCAAATGTGACCTCAGGCACTTACTAGCTATGTGACCCTGGGCAAGTCATTTAACCCTATTTGCCTCAGTTCCCTTGTCTGGAAAAAAAAAACTAGAGAAGAAAATGGCAACCCACTCCAGTATCTTTGCCAAGTAAACCCCAAACATGGGGTCATGAAGAGTTGGACACAACTAAAAATGATTCTACAATAACAACAACGAAAGCAGCCTGTATCTCAGAAATAAACACATTGACATTCAAGGCCTTCTACAATTGGGCTCTTAATAAGCTTTTCCATTTTTATCTCTTGCTGTTCTCTTTCACGTATGGTGCTGTGTTTTAACACTACAGCCAGATTAGGCTTTCATTATCTGCCAAACTTATCCATTATTTTTCTGCCTTGGACTGAGTCAAAAGACCTAGCATCAAGGCTTGGCTTCATCTCATATTGTCTTTGTGAACTAGATAACAATTAGATTTTCAAAACTTCAGGTCCCTCATCTGCAAAAAGGAGGAACTACTTCAATTACACTCATCATAAGGTGGTTGTGAAACCCGAATAAGAGGGAGTATACAAAGTGCTATGTAAATGTGAGGAGGGAGGCGCTGGTGGTAGTAGCAGTGGTCATGATGCTCTTCTTTTGAAATCCTACTCATACTTTAAGGCCCAGCTCAGATGCCACCTCCGTGAAGTCTTCCCTGAACCCCCCTAGCCATAAGTGATCTAGTCTTCTAAATTCTTAGAATTCTATCATTTGTAAGTTTTTTAAACCTTTTTTTCTTTTTTTTTTGGAAGTGATTGTAATACTCTTATTAACAACAGATAATAGGGACCCTTAGGTTCTCACACTCCTGGAAGCTGTTGGCAAAGTTTTACAGAGGTTAGTCACTTGGACCTATGAAATGATGACTTCCCTCCCAGTAAAGAACGCCATGATGATGATCCTAAACTATTGGAGGAAAAAAAAAAGTTTTAGAAGTTATTTACATATGTTGATTTCAAGCTAAAGCTGGGATAGGTTCCTCCTTGGCTAGTTAAAATCTTTATCATCTGAGGTCATGTTTGAGACTTATAGGTTAACCAAGAATTCTACCTACAGTCCTGAGGCCTTCGGCCTTCTCTTTGGTGCTCCCTGTCCACAGGAATTATAGTTTGGTGGTGGAACCACTCATTGAGCTTTATTCCTTTTAGTCACGGCTTCTAGATTAAGATTTATGTTCATATCTTTGTTGCTTCAAAAGCGCTTAGAAATACTTGTAAATCGTTTTCCTGATGGGTCTCTAATATTTTTTAAAATCAAATTTGCTACAGAAATATCTGCTCTTTTAGACTGCTAAAGATTTCTAATATGTGAGAGTTTGGGACAAAAAAAATTTCCCTTTTTTATTCTGTACCTAGTATATAGTAAGTAATGCATGCTTGTTGAATTCTGCTCAGCAATGACTCTCTAATGCACTTATTGCATATTATTGTGTATTATAGCAATCTGCATTTATGTCTCATCCTCTACTAGATGATAGACTCCTGAAGGTACATTCTGAATGAGACATAGTTCTGCATATAAGAGGCACTTAATAAATATTTGTAGAAGGAAGGAAGGAAGGAATGAAAGCCTGTTATATAACTGTTATATAACCTCACACCCATCCCATGAATCATTTTAGTTACCTTTTGCGGGGGATGACTTCAGACTTTCTTTCTTTCTTTCTTTCTTTCTTTCTTTCTTTCTTTCTTTCTTTCTTTCTTTCTTTCTCTCTTTCTTTCTCTCTCTCTCTCTCTCTCTCTCTCTCTCTCTCTCTCTCTCTTT
>NC_058131.1:613576291-613720535 GCF_016433145.1 Gracilinanus agilis
CCTTCCTTCCTTCCTTCCTTCCTTCCTTCCTTCCTTCCTTCCTTCCTTCCTTCCTTCCTTCCTTCCTTCCTTCCTTCCTTCCTTCTTTCTTTCCTTCTCCCTTGCTTTCTTGCTTTCTCTTTCTTCTCTAAGCATATGGAATTAAATGACTTGCTCAGGGTCACAGCTAAGAAGTGTCTGAGACCAGATTTGAAGTCAGGTCCTCCCTACTGCAGGCCTGATGCTCTATTGTGCCACCTACCTGTCCCAAACACCCCTTTTCAAAAGAACTTGAAGCACTTCATATGTTTTCGAATATAATTTTATGGTCATAATATCTTAAAGTTGAAGGGACCCTGAGACATTATCTAGTTCAATCCCTAACTGAAGCATGAATTCTCGCCAACCTTCATTTGACTAGCTCTGGAATAGGGAGCTCACTAGCTCATGAAACAATTGATTAACTTCTTCAGACATCTCTAATTGCTAGAAAGTTATTCTTTTATATTGAGCTAGAACCTGGCTTCCTATACCTTATATTCCTTAGCTGTGGATTTTCCTGGAGCCACAAAGATTAAATCTTATATATGCCTAAAAATACATAAAAGCAAAATCCATTCTACCCCCACAAACTAAGCAATGTGTTCTAGTAAGATTAGACATGGTCAAGAAATGAATACCATTAATCAAAAAGAGTCAACTTATTTTTTATATTTTTATTGCTGACAGTATCTCATATGCCATATATAATTAATGTGACTTGAAATTTTAATTTCCTGCTCTTATTTAAAAGCTTGAATTTAAATTTAAGTATAATGTACAGAAATCTCAAGAACAGAAAACTTGAGGCAATATTACCTTTAGAGTACAAGAAGTCTTAGAACAAGTACTCCCTTGAGAACTGAGAACCACATGCTTGATAAACTTTACACTCGACACAACAAATGCCATGTTTACAGGTCACTTGCCAAAGCTCAAGTATTTTCTGTGTCTGAACAGCACTGTTTGGGAGATGGGGAACTTTGATGATCACACTTTAAATTAGTATCAAAGTGTGTCATTATACAGAAGCCTATACACATGTGTGCTATATGACCCCAAGGGAAGTACATATTTTTTATAAGACAGTCTAATCCTTTCATCATCCTGGTACACAGGAGCTAAGAGTGTGAGTTTTTTTTTTTAATCTAATTGGACCCAGACTGGCAATGAGGAACCAATAAAGATTCATAGAAGATAATGTTTATAGCAGTTGTGTACGGGTAACAAGCACAGAGAGTTCTCTCAAGTAGAAGGTCTGGCCAACCATGTCACCATATTTAATTAACAGGATATCTAATATTGGCTTATGATAAGTACTTTCTATATTCTTTTTCTTGGCTATCACATACCTGCAGCATTAATCTACATATAAGCATATAATTGAATCACAGACTGTCTTCTGCTGGCCCCTCAAGCATGTGTGCTCCTGGCAATGCCCTCATTGAACAGGGTCTGGCCTCGATGGCTGGGTCTGTAGGACCGATGGGCCCGGCCTGCCATGTGGAGTTGTTTCTGCTACTCCTTGCCCAGGGAAGAGGCTAGCACGGCTGTGCCTGCTTGTGGGCGCTATTTCTACTTCATAGAATAAATGTCTATTCTGCTGAATGGGATAGTGCATCCATGCATCTATTGCAATTAAATTCCCCTATTTCTGCTATGAAGCAGTTTGGTTTTCTGTGTTAATATTTTTAAGGCTGCCCCAGCCTAAATTTAGGAGGGTTTTTTTATTATTAGACTAGCTAGAAAGATTCAAACTAGGGGTTTTTTGAACCATTAAAGGACCAGGATTTCCAAGTTTGGAGAGGGTTACTACCAGTCATTTAATGAAAAGAGTTTTATTAAATCCCCTTCTTTGTGCTAGTTACATAAAAAGAAGCCAACTAGCTCAGTGGATAGAGCCCTTGACATGGAGTTGGGAAGACATGAGTCAAATTCTGAGTTTCTTACTGGATATGTGATTCTGGCAAATCACTTAATCTATCTTCCTCAGTTTCTTTGTCTGTAAAATGAGGATGATAATAGCACCAACTCCCCTGGGTTGTTGTGAAGATAAAATGAGGTAATATGTATATAGAGCTTTACAAATCTTAAAGTGCTATTTATTATTATTGCCAGGCACTGTGCTAAGTACCAGTAATAAAACAGCTCTTGCCCTCAAAGAGTGAGCATTCCATTGCAAGACATGGCATATCTTAGTATATATGTATAAGTATATGCAATATATAATCTATAGCAGATTGCTTGCCTTCTCGAGGAGGCAGGGGAGGGAGAGAGGAAGAGAATCTGGAACTTGAAATTTGAAAAATAAAAGATTGTTAAGAATTGTTCTTACATGTACTTGAGTAAGAAAGAAAATTAAATTAAAAAATAAGTATATGTAAATTAGATGCAAATAAATACAAAGTAATTTTGGTGAGATGATCTAGCAGCTAGAGGAATCAAGAAAGGCCTCATACTGAAGGTGGTGTTTGAGCTGGACTCTGAAGGACAGCAGACATGAAGAGGCGGCGGAGGGGGGGCGTGTTCCATGAAAAAGGGACAGTTTAGGTAAAGGAACAGATAAGAAAGACAGAATGTCACATGTGAGGAATAGCAGGAAGGCCAATTTGGCTGTAATAGTTTATGAAAGGGAGTAGACGGGGCAAGGTTATAAAAGGCTTTAAATGCCAAATAGAGGAGTAGTTAGCATTTGATCTCGAAAATAATTAGGAGCTGTCTTGAGAGTTTGTTGAATAGAGGAGTGACAGATCTGTGCTAGAGTGAAATCACTTAGCAGCTCTGTGGAGGCAGATTGGAGAAGGGACAGACTCGAGGCAGGGGATGAGGGAGGAGGCTGTTGCAATAGTCGGGGCAGGAGTTGATGAAGGCTTGGACTAGGCAGTTCTAGTGGAGAGAAGATGATGGATGAGGGAGATGTGATAGAACTAGAATCATTAAGGTGTTGAAGCTGATTTGGTATGTAGAATGAAGGAGAATGAGGAGATGAAGAGGACTTCAAGTTTGCAAACTTGGGTGATGAGGATAGTTATGCCTTTGTCATTAATAGAGAAGTTAGGAGATTAGTGGGTTTGGGAAAAAATATAATGAATTCTGTTTTGGATGTATTGAGTTTGAGAAGCCTATAGGACATCCACTTTGAAATGCCCAATAAGTAATTGGTGACATGGGGCTAGAGCTTAGGAGATTTATGTGGATATAAAATTCTTGGAGCCAACTTCATAGAGATGATAATTGAACCCATGGGAGCTGATGAGCTCCAATAAACGTGCAAGTGCAGAGAGAAGAGAAGAGGGCCCTGGACAGAACCTTGAGAAGACACACTTGTTAGGGAGTGTGACCTGGAGGAAGATCTAGGATACTGAAAAGGACTACTTAGGTCAGGCATGTAGTACAGGCCATGCCTGTAATCCTTGCTATCAGGGAAGCCTGATGCTGATGGATCACTTGAGCTTGGGAATTTTGAGTTGAAGTAGGGATAAAACTAATTGGGTGCCTATACTAAGTCCAGGACCAGTGTGGTGAACTACTGGGAGGCGAATGGGATTCCTGTCTAAGGAAGGGCAAATCCTAGGTGAGAAGCAGGAGGGCAAAGCTTCTGTGCTGATCAGCAGTAGGATAAAGCCCATAAGTGACTTCAGGATTCCAGCTTGCTTGAAATTGGTAGGCCTGGTCTCCAAGAGAAGAGAAAAGAAAAGATCAGACAGCTAGAACCAAGTTATAAGAAAGCTCAGAGAAGAGATTATCTGGGAGAAAAGGTAGTCAGAAGAATCAAAGACTTCCAGAGGAGTCAAGAAGAATGAGGGTTGAGAAAAGGTCATTGCATTGAGCAGTTAAGAGATCATGGGTTACTTTGGAAATAAGAGTTTCAATTGAATCATGAGGTTAGAAACCAGATTGCAAGAGTTCAAGAAGTTATTGAGAGGAGAGAGAAAGTGGAGGCAACAATAGTAGAGAGTGCTTTCTTTAGGACCAGAAGATTGGCAATTTGGCAATTAAATTTTCAAGTCTCAGAAAATGAAGACAACTATCTTCCAAGGTCATGAGGGGTTCGATCTGGAGGAGTTCCCACCTTGATAAGGGGAGTCAAGAAGCTGTGAAGTGTTGTAGTACATTTAGTAATTATAGGGTTAATATGCATCTCATTGTTTCTGAGCTGCTGCATTTAAATGTCTGATTTCCAATGAGGTGCCATTTGCTTTTTTTCCTATTCTGTTAGCCTTGGTGAATTTTTTAAAAATGTGTTACTTTAAATTCTAAATGAGTAACTTATAAACATTTATCTGAGGCCATCCTATTGGGTCAAACTACTAAGTAAGTAAAAGAGTGAAAATTAGCTTTGAAGACCAGCAGTAGGGGAGTTAACTTCCATAGCTGAATCAGGTTATATTTCATCTTGTTACAATGCTCACATCACTAAATAGTAAGGCGATCCAAGGAAGGGCAAGTTGTAGTCTGTAGGCAGGGCTGCGGCGCCTAAGAAAGGGTGAACTTGATGAGGACTGCTCAAGCTAATGCTTATAGTCATGGCATCTTGAATTTTCAAACTAGTAAGGACATCAAGTCCAGACCTCTCATCTTACAGGACAGAAAACTGAGGCACAGTGGAAGGATGTGACTTACCCAAAGTTACAGAGCCTTTATAGCCAGGAATAGAATCCACTGTGCCCTAGGCTTGTGTCATTGTAATGATCACTTCTCCAGCTGATAGTTTGCTCTTTCCTCAAAGATTAGTGGAGTACTTGGTCCTTTATTTTGCTTCTTACTTTGAAGTATATATATTGGGTTCTCCCTTCTCTCCCTCCAGTAGAAAATATACTTCTTGAGAGCAGAGATATTTTTGGGTTTTTTTGCTTGTATACACCTGCCTTGTAATTAATCGGTGCTTATTTTATTTTTCCCAATTACATTACATTTAACATATGGTCATTGAATCTCAACTAATTTTTCTGGTTTTCAGGGCTCTCCTTAATCTCACTTTACTATACCTAGCCAACACTACTTCTTGCTACTTCAGTTCTAGTTAGACCTTTTCACTGATCTGTAGCCCTTACCATTCCTATTCACACATCTGTGCCTCTTATTCATGCTATTTCACTAGGAAAAATGCCCCTTCTTTTCCTTTCTACCAATCCTTCAAAGCCTAGCTCACACCTTGCCCTTTTCTATAAGGTCTTCATTTCCTTCTCTAATTCATATTGATATCCCTCTCCTTTGAGCTCCTTTGGCATTTATTATTATCTATACCATGTAATTTTGTCCATAATTCTAAACCATAGCAAATTATTTACCTTATGTGTTTTGCATGATAATAAAAATAAAATAAAATAAATCATTTATTTATATATTGATCTTGGCTTTCCAACTAAATTCTATAATCTTTGAGGGCAGGGCTTTCTTTCATAAACTCCAGGCTGAGAGGATGTGTTTTTCAAACTGTCATATGTCCCTCAATTACCATCCCAAAGAAGGTCATTCTGGCTTAGGAAAGCTGGGTTTATGGAACATTTAAAAAATTATAACTTTATTACTTTCAAGTTTACCACAGTCATATTGTGCTGCCTAGGGTAGGAGAAGGGGAAACTGGGGGGGGGATCTCTGAAGAACTGAAAGGCTTTAGTAATTAGGTGAGAGTCATTTACAGTTAGTGCATTCTTTGCTTGAGATCCTCAGGCCACTGTAGCTTTAGATGTGCTTGAAATGTTTGTTAGGAATGTTTTCCTTTTGTTGCCTCCCTAGGACAGTGAGTGCCTTGTACCTAATAATGTCATATGCTTATCAGATTGGGATTTGTTGGCTTCAAGCTTAAATAGCCCAAAGATTTCCTTTGTTTACCTCTTATGTGTTTAGAAGGCCTTCTCCTGTTCTAGCATGTCCAGGGATTGTCAATTCAGCATCTGTTAGGGCTTTTCTGACCACTAGGGTTGTGGTGTGGATTGATTACACACACCCTACAAACTGTTTTTGTTTTTAGCAGCACTGTTGAAAGAGAGGTTTTCTTAAGTTAACATTTAGGAGATGGCTTACTAACCTGCACCTTAGTGCTTTACAAATTTCATGTCTTTCATAGACATGCTTTCTTCATTTGTAGTAACATGAGAATAGTTATGTCACCTAGCCTTCTTCAGAGAGCTCTTATAAGGCCCAAATGGGATAAAATAATTTATAACTAAGTGAATTGCTTAAGGATATATGGCTGATTAGTGGCAGAGCAGGGGCTATAAGCACATCTTCTCCAGGTGTAGTATAAAGTACATTGGAATAGAGCAGCCTTTTTGTTTTGTTTTTTAATATTTTATTTTTTCCCAATTACATGTAATATTTTTTAATATATATTTTCTGAAATTTTGAGAGCCAAACTACCTCCCTCCCTGAAATGGTAAGTGATTTGATCTGTGTTATATATGTAGGATCCTGTAGAACATATTTCTATATTGGTCTCGTTGTGAGAGAATACTCATATAAAACCAAAACTTCCAAATAAAAACAGACACAAATAAAATAAGGTGAAAAATAGACTCCATTAGTTCTTTCTCTGGAGATAGATAGTATTTTTTGGTCCTTCAGGATTGCAGCAGACATTTTATAGTCCAGGTTCTGGAACTAATTATGTATTTGGGCAAATCACAACTTCTCTGGGCCTCAGTTTCCTCATCTGTAAAATGAGAGGGCTGGACTAAATGATCTATAAGGTTTTTCCAGCTCTTAACATCTTGGAATCTGTTCTGCTTCCTAATGGAGTGTTCTTTCTGCTACTTCATGTTTTCTCTTAATTCTAGTTCATGTTTTTTTCTTCTTATGGGCTAATCTAAGCTTAGACTAGAGGAAATTTGATCTCTGTGGAGAAGAATTTTTTAGGGGTTGGGGGCAGTATAGGACTTGTTTAAGAAAAACAGCAATGGACTATGACATAGCATTTCTAGTCTGCCACTGAGCTGATCCTATTCTGTGAATTTGACCTTCATAAAATCTTACTTGCCTGTCAAGTGCCTATTTTTTGGATGGTAATTACAGCTATCAATACATATATATGTAATATATATCTTTATTATACATATATATGCAGGAATGGACAGTGGCAGAAGTAGATTGTCATGTTCAGAAGTGTCTCCATCCCTCTACAAATAGCCCTTTCCCCATTGGAAGAGAACAAAAGGCAGAGGAACACTCTCTTTTAATCCTACTGACAGAGGGGCTTTTTTTTCTCTCTTAAACATTCTGACTTTATTCTTATTCTTCTTCACTCTGAAATATTCTGATTCTGATATACTACAGAGAGTAGAGAGGAACAAAGTAGAGAGCTTCTGGGAGAGAAGCAGAAAAGGAGGAGCCTCTTGCTTAAAAATGATCACCTGGTTGAGGTTGGGAGTTATTCTTATTTTGAATTTGGTCATCAAAGATGATAATGATGTCAAAGGTTCTCCATTTTAACCAGGTCTCCACAGATAAGAAGCTTCTTTTACCTTCTTGTGCACTGTGGAATTCACTCAGCAAACATTTATGAGCACCTGCTGTGTGCAAGGTCTGGTAGAGAATACCAAGATAAAGAAAACACCAGTGTAGACCTTCAAGGACCTTAAGGTCTAGTGAGGTAGAACTTTTTAAAATTGTTCAAGTACCATAAAATAATACAAACAAAGCGCCATGGGGCAAATGAAGAAGAAAAGATTATTTTCCTTGAAAAATAGAAAATGTGCTTTAAGGAGGAAAAAAAGAATATTGGAATCTAGCCTGGGTTAGGAATTTGGAGACTAAATAAATTTGATGCAGAGAAGAAAAAGAACTTCTGAACCTCTGAAGTTTTGAGGCCCTTCTTATGCAAAGTGGAGCTAGATGCCCTGGGGAGGAAACAGCTACTTATATTTCAAGGAACCATATTGATAATCTACCCAGTCCACCAGGAAAGAGGACATCCAGCTCTGGAGACAGAAAAAGAGAAAGAAATAATGGTGGTTGGTGATTCTCTGCTGAGAGGTATCCAGGTAACCCTATCTGATGGGATCAATCAGGGTGCATACTGCTGGGAAATCCTTATGTCAGGGGGTCTCTTGGCATGGAATGGCTGTGTACTTTCTCTAGCCATTCAGGGGAAACAAGTATTCAATACTCCCCATTTGTAGTTCGGACCAGTTTTTGTCATTAGAGTAGGAAAGTTCTATTAAAAGACAGAAAAACCCAAACAAGATGGAAGACAAAATAGAATTCTTGGAAAACAGATTCTCTAAATAATCCTCTTCCCCGAATTTGTAGTAAACCTCTAATCCCAGTTCTAGATACTTGGGTTCAGTTACTTCAATTTCTGGTTGCTCCCAGCAGGTCCTCAGTGCCTCAGCTGATTGGGTCAGGTATTGTTCTCCAGTATAACTCTGCCCCCATTTCCTTGTTCCTCGCTGCTCTCATCATGGGTTACCAGCTATTCTTGCTATCATAATTCTTCCTCAGTCCCTCCCAGGCCCCAGGAGTCATTTTCTTTTAGTGCCTCTCAGGGGCTTCAGGTGTGACTTTCCCTCATTCACTTGCCCACACCGTTGCCTTTTTGCCAAACATTTCTCTGCAGTTAGTTGCATTATTTGTGGTGGAAGGGAAAGGGGAGATGCCTGAAAAGAAATGTTCACAATTTCCTTCTCTGGAGGGAGACATGAAATTCCGTTCATCATAGCTCTGAGGTAATACCAGACTAGGGATTTACTAAGATGATCCCTCTTAGTCATTAATCTGGTCTGCCTCTAGCTGGGTACACACAAGTTTGCTTGGAAAAGCTGGGTCTTTCTAACTTTCCCATTTCAAAAGGGCCGTTGCCACTTACAGGGGGCCCAAATATGCAGGATGCTGCAGTGAAAAGTGGGCTAGACTTGGAATCAAAGAATCTAAATTCTCTTCAGCCCTCGTTCTCTTTACCTGCTCCTGGGCGACCTTGGGCATATTGCTTAGTCTTCCTGGGTTGCGGTTTCCTCTGTAAAAGGAGGGGAGTGGGCTGAACATGAAGGTCATTTCTACCTCTGAATCGCTGTTGCTATGGCTACAAGTCATGTTGTCCTTTCCCTTTCTGACATCTGGGAAGAATGGCTTCTTCTAAGGGATTCCTTCTTACTAGAGTATAAGCCTGCAAAGCACCCCAATTTTCTCCTAATTATCTCTTTTAAGTAAGATTTCTTCTGGAACAACTGGGTGATACTATTCAAATAGCCTAAGGCTGTCAACCCAGCCGGCTAATTAGGAGCCTACCGGCAGAAAAAAAGCCTCCCCCAATCCCTCTGGTATACATTTCCTTGGGGAAACCTTTACATTTTGAAAGAGGACAAGGAAATAAAAAGGCCTAGCTCAGGTCCTGACTGTCTTCCTGGAACATCTATCTGAGATATTGTCAGAAACCTCCCAAATCTTGTCCGATTCCAAGCTAACATGCACTTTGGATGATTCATAAAGGGACAAACAATACCACAAGAGGAAAACTAGGAAATCCTATTAAGCATAATTAAATCTGGAGGAATTGTAAAGACCTTAGGGTCACAGATTCTTTTTCATCCCCGCCTCTGATTTGAGGAGTGAACATCTGGTTAAGAAGATGGTATTGGAGAATTGGGATTAAGATTTACTGTCCAAGGGTTTAGAAATAGGCATGGTGTTTGAAGAATAGGAAAAATTTGTCAGGAGACTTAGTGATTTGATTTTTTAAAAAACATGTTTAAGTGAGCAGGTAGGTGGTCCAAGTAGATTGAGAACCAAGCCTGGAGCAGGAGTTCCTGGGTTCAAATCTATCCTCAGACACTTCCTAGCTGTGTGGCCCAGGGCTAGCCATTTAACCACGATTGCCTAGCCCTTGTTGCTTTTCTGCCTTGGGACCAATTTACAGTATCAGTTGATGGAAGCTAAGGGTTTAAAAAACAAACACACAATTTTAAATCTTGAAATATAAGGGGTGGTACATTGACCGAGCCATATACCACAGCTAGCATTAGGTCTGACCATATGGAGGGGTCAACAATTCACAGGAAGGGGCAGTAATAAAATCCTTGTGTAAATATGAGTAATAAAAGAAACCAAGAATGCTGATGTAAGAAGATAATTTTAAATTCATAGGTGTTCCTGACCCTTGGTAAAGCATGAATATAGTAAAATAAAGATTTGCCTCATTCTTAAGAAATAGATTAAGTAAAAGAAGTGGTAGGATGGCTTTTGAATATCAAGATGATATATTCATTAAAAAAAAAAAGATACATTCATGTAAGGAGATCCATGAAGGGGAAAGCATTTGGGTGAGGCTCAGTGGGAGAAAATGACATTGTGGTGGAGTATTTTTTAGATCTGGACAGAAGAAGAAAAATGGATAAAGAATTTAGGTTGTAGATTAGAAACCTGCCCTAGAGGCTTGGTGTAGAAGTTTAGTGTACAATTCTAACTATTCTGACAGCTCTTTCTTGCTCTACATGGAGCAGTTAAAGAAACTTTCCTCTTTTCTAGTCTTCTCTTCCTCTCTCCTGTGACATATATGATTGTGTCTCCTTACAGCATCTCCGTAGTCTTAGGACCTCAGCCTCAAGCAGGGAGAGAATTTGGAGTTACTAAGGAATTTATCCTTCTCTCTGTCCTGCCTCCACCCCACCCCAGTCCATAAGGCTCAGTATCAGTGAAAGCTAAGGCCTGGGATTGCTTCTTCTTTTTAATGGCTTTATCCCTTGCTGCTCTTTATTTTTGAGCCCTCCTTTGACGTTCCATTGTGGGTTTGCTGCTGCCTTTGGCTCTTAGGTATCTCCAGGTGTGAGAGACATTAATTTCTTTCTATAGCTTCTCTTTCTCACCTACCTAGGTCACTAAGTCACCTGCTCTCTCCCTCTTATTGAGACTTGTAAGCTCTGTCTTTCTGCTTTGCAGATAGAGTTAATGGCTCCAAAGCTAGTAGTTGGTATCTGCTTCTTGCTGCTTCTGACACTTCCTTATTGGCTTTATACATTTCTTCTATAAAACTCAACATGTCCTTCTCTCTCTCCCCTATGCCCCTCCCCCCAACTTATTGCTCTGCAAAATTTTCCTATTTATGTCCAGAGCACTACCATTCTTTCAGACACCTGAAGTCTCTTACATCTGGCCCCATTTTGTGTCAGTCTCCATGGCCACAGCCTTAGTTCAACTCTCATCACTTCTCACATAGCCTCCTACCTTATCTCTCCTCATTCTTATTAATCCCCCACACAGCTGCCAAAGTGATTTTTCCTAGCATGCAGGTCTGACCATGTCATTTACCTCTTGAGTAAATGAATTCTCTCTCTCTAGAATCAAATATAAACTCTGACATTCAAAACCCTTTACAACCAGGCCTCATCCTGAAGATCAGATGACATCTTTTCACTATTAAAATTCTGTCATTCTGCTTTGTTTCTATTTTCATTTTCCCCTCCACAAAGAATTTGAGTGAGTCATAATTTACCTTATAGAAACCTGGGTAATTGGATTGGAAACAAAGTTGTCTCCCAATAGCCTATACTTGCTTAATTATTCAGTAATAGTGTCATTCATTATCATTCCTACCAGTTTGTCAGGTCAGTATGTAATTGCAAGCCCTTCCTTTTTTCCTTAAGAATTTACTAACAAGATGCTTTTATTGCAACAATTTCATCTCTTCAGATACCATTATTTTTAGGCTAATGAGTAAAGTAAATCAGTCCATGGGATCTGAAATTGTGTTCCTAAGCCCTTTTCAAAAATTATCCATAAAATTGGCAGTATACCCATTTCCTAGCATTATGTTTAATTACAGTGACAAGTTACATACTTTGATGAACAGTTTTACAATTTCAATCTTGAGGTCCTTAAAGTCTTATGCATAGGCAAATGCCAGTTAGATGTGGACATTTCCTTCATCTTTCTCAGTAAAGACCAAAAGTAATCTTGTGTACTTGGTTTACCCCTCTTTTTTTTCCCCCTCTTAAAACCCTCAAAACAGAACCAGTCTATTTCCAGGACTTCTGTTTTTCTTATACCCTTTGAAAACATTAAGGTTCTGAAGGGATACTTGTTTTTTTCTCTCCTTATTAGAATGTTAGCACTATAACTTCTTATTTTGATGTTTTTCAGTCATGTCTGACTCTATGTAATGCCAAGTCCTTGGGGTATTCTTAGAAAATATCCTAGAGTGGTTTACCATTTCTTTTTTTTTTCCAGTGTTCTCCCATTTTACAGATGAGGAGCTGAGGCAAATGGGGTTTAAGTGATTTGCCATGGGTCATATACAGTATCTGAGGCTGAATTTGAACTCAGATTCTCCTGACTCCAAGTCAAGTGCTCTGTCCATTGTACCACAAGCTGCCCCACATTATCCAATACCTCCTTCCAAATGCTCAGATTAATTTACCTTTCTAAGTTTCTCTGGACTCTTGTGTTTATATATTAAAGTTCCTACTTTATTATGATGTTTTCATTAGAAATATATAATTTCCTTCATCCCATTAAAAGTCTGTTTTTTAGGATTATACACATATTTTTAGGGTAAGTTTTTTTTAGTTATAGGGATACCCTTTTGGATTTTTGGAATATCTTACTCTAAGATCTTTCATTTATGGTAGAAACTGTCAGATTTTGTGTGATCCTGATTGTATTATCATGGAATCTGAATTTCCTTTTTTTGTATGTTTACATTTTTAAAATTTGATTTGGGAACTCTAGATTTTAACTATGAGATTTCAATGTGGAATTTTTTCAGGAGGTAATCAGTGGGTTCTTTCTAGCTTTACTTTTCCTTTCAATTGTAATAGATTTGGGCAGTTTTCATTTATGATTTTTTAAAATATAGTAACCAGGGTTTTTAAAAAAATTATGATTTAAAGGGAATCCAATGATTCTCAAGTTTTCTTTCCTTGAATTGTTTTCCATGTTATTTGCTTTTGAAAGAAACTGCCTTACATTTCTTTTTTTTCCTTCAATCTTTTGTTTTGTTCCATTCTAGTCCTGAGATTACATTTCTTGGGTAAGGTTCACCACTTTGTTGCTGTTTATTCTTCTAATTCTTTTCCCCAGAGCTTTTATTTCAGTTTTTAAAAATTATTGCTCCTCCTCTAACTTCTGGGGTTAACTTCCCCTGGATCTTTGAAATTCAGAGGACTGGATCTTGAGGGCTCTCTCTAGCATCTTAGAACAGTGTTAGGGAGCTGATAGGACTGGGCTGTCCTGATCCAATTACCAAAGCCTCTTTTTGGATGATGATCATTGTCTGCTGCTGCTCCTTGAGGATTTCACGGCTACACCCTCAGGCTTTCTCAGACTTTGGGGGAAGGAGGAGAGTAAGTCTTCTGTTCTTGCTATCTCTGGTCACAGAGCCTTATAGGCTACATGTGCCTCATTTCTCTTGTGTTGGAACTGACTTTGCTTTAGGGGTCCACATTCCTATTGTCTGTGGGCTTCAAGGTGACTTTTTGTGCATTGTGGGGGTGGAAGAAGTCACTTGTAATTTTTTACTGAATTCCTTTATTATTATTTATTTTTAATTAAAAAAATTTTTTTCCATGGTTACGTGATCCATGTTCTCTACCTTCCCTCTTCCCTCACCACTCCTGGAATTGACAGGCAATTTTATTGGGTTATACATATATTATCTTGATCATTATTTAGTCTGGTACAAACTTCAGGGTCTTGCCAGAATATGTACGTGGGACCTGAGCAGCCTTCCCCTGGTTCAAAGAGCCATCTTGGCAGTAACTACATCCCTACAATAATCTCCTGGTTTGTACATATTTTTGTATATACCTGAATATGAACATGTCGTTTCCCTTAATAGAACATAAGCTCCTTTGGAGCAACTGAGGAAGTTGTTGGTAACAAAGCCTGGATTAAAACTCTGTAGATATAATTAACTTAGACTTTTAAAAAATTGGCAAGGTGTTATGCCAAAATTCATGTATAATATTATTACACTGTAAGGAATTATGAAAAGAACAATTTCAGAGAAATCTAGAAAGACTTGTATGAACTGATGTGGAATGAAATGAGCAGAACCAAAGAACTGTTTATACAATGAGCACAACATTATAAAGAAAAACAACTTTGAAAGACCCTGATTAATGCAATGACTAACACCAAAGGACTGCTAAAGAGGCTACCCACATCCTGACAGAAGTGATGAATTCAGAAGGAAAAAAAATTAAATGTTCCTTTTTAGATGTGGCAAACAGCTGGATTGATTCCGTTGGGCTAATACTTTTTTGTTACAGGCATTGAGTTTTTCTTCATGAGAGATGAGAGCTAGAATAGGGTTGCCAAAAAAAAGAGAGAAAGCAAAAAGGGTCATTGAAGCATTTTTTATGCTTTTTTTTTTTTTTAGCATTTAAAAAATTTTTTTTGTTGGATTACAACCATTCTAGAAGGCAATTTGGAATTATGCCCAAAGGGATTTAAAAGAATGCATGCCCTTTGATCTAGGAATACCACTACTAGGTTTGTACCTAGATAAAATTACAAAGAGATAATAAAAAGGGTTGTACAAAAATATTCATAGCCGTACTCTTGGTGGTGGCAAAAATTTGGAAAATGAGGTGTGTCCCTTGATTGGGGAATGGTATATGATGGTGTTGGAATACTATTGGGTTGTAGGGAATTATGACCTGGAAGATTTCTTTATTTAATTTAGAATATTTTTTTCATGGTTACATGATTCATACTGCTTCCCTCCCTGCTCTGTCCCCCACCCCATACCAATGAGCAATTCAACTGGGTTTCATATGCATCATTGATCAAGACCTATTTCCATATTATTAATATTTGCATTAGAGTAATCCTTAGAGTCTACATCCCTAATCATATCCCCATCAAACCACATGATTAAGGAAATGTTTTTTCTTCTGTGTTTCTGCTCCCACAGTTCTTTCTCTGGATGTGAATAGTGTTCTTTCTCTTAAGTTCCTCAGAATTGTCCTGGATCATTGCATTGCTGCTAGCAGAGAAGTCCGTTACATTTGATTGTGCTACAGTGTATCCATCTCTGTGTACAACATTCTCCTGGTTCTTATAAGGATGATATTAGAAAATAAGTCTTGTTATATTAGTCTAGAGATAAGAAGTAAAGAAGCTGGCTTGAGAAAGAACTGGAGTTTCAAACAGAGCTGATACAGAGTGTCAGTTTCAAGTCTAGCAGTTTTTCTGTGACAGTTACTCTCCCTGGGTGTGGCGGTTGGTCTCTGGCAGTGGGCAGAGTCACACATAGGGACTCTCTCTCAGGGCTGGAGGAGGAAACATTTTTGCCTCTCTTTCATTGTCTGAGGGAAAGACCTGAAGGAGCTTAGTGTTTTCTTTTTCCAACTTGGGAAACACTATTAACTATCTATTGTTGTTTTTATAGATTGATTTAACTCTGAGATCAAAGAAAACCTTGGTCATTGGTTTGGACTCTGAGTCTATTAAAGGCTCAGAGTCCTAACTTGATTCTTGTTGAGACTCAACCAGCTAGCCTTTGCTATTTTTATAACTTAGAGGTGAAGTTAAGAATTATAAGGATAGTAGTAGTAGCTTATTTAGAATAGTAAAAATTTGGGTTAGTCAGATCAGGAAGGATTAGTGTAGCCTGTGAAAACAGGAGAAGCAGTTCCTTGTGGAACCAGGGACTTTTATTTGGGTGGAGTTAGAATTCCTTAGAGTTTGAAATCCTTTTTTTATCTTTATATTTTCAACAAATAGTTTATTTTTCTATAACAAGAGTCTCTTAGTGTCCTTGCACCTGGCCCTGAATAGATGTTCATTTATGAGCTTCACTTCACTTTATCATTGAAGATACTTTTGATTATATCTGTCAAAAGTATCTGAACAGTTTTGAACTTTTTTTGAAGTTTTCTCCATTTATTTTTACAGTCTCCTTTTTTTTTTTTTTAACAGTTTGGCGAGTTACATAGGACAAAGAACCAGACAATCTGATTTTAAGGGGCCAACAGTCAACTTGGGCAGTTGGAACTGTTATCACACACAGCAGGGGATCTGTGGAAGCAGCTAGAGCTGACAGTTTCACTGTGAGCTGTAGTAAGCTGAAGTCTATGTGGCTCCAAAACCCTTCTCCTAGTCAACTTGACACAAAGACTCTGAGCTCTCCAGTGAGCTGAAGTCTATGTGGCTCCAAAACCTTTCTCCTAGTCAACTTGACACAAAGACTCTGAGCTCTCCAGTGAGCTGAAGTCTATGTGGTTCCAAAACCCTTCTCCTAGTCAACTTGACACAAAGACTCTGAGCTCTCAGAAAACCTGGTGAATTAGCTACATAAAATCACCATAGGATTTTTTTCTGTTAGATATGGCATCTCTCATTTTCACTATTGTACCAGAATATATACAAAATTCACTAGCTTTTGACTTTCTAATGCCATTATTCTCATTGACACTCCTGCAACTAATCTTTTATGTCCCTGTGCTACTATTGTTTTTCATGTGCTTTTACATGATGATCCAATCTTTGGTAGTCATTTTTAAACATTTAAAGTAAGCATCAAGCAAGCTATTGCAAAGGATGATCTAATGTTAAAAGTGAACTATCTAGAGACTAAACTAGATAGAATGCAAACTCAATATGAAGAATTACCCAAGGCTAAAGGGACAATGGCAGAAACTAAAGAACATGAAGCAACTAAATTAGGAGGTGCAACTAAATCAGATAAGCCAACTAAATTAGAAATTGAAACTGAAGCATTAGAAAGCAAATCAGCTCATATGCTCCTTCTAAGGGAGGGACCCATAGTGCCCCCAGAGTGTGGTAGAGTGAATCTTATGTACCACAAAAGGTTTACACAAGCTGATATAGACATTTTTAAGAAAAATACCCTAATATATGAAGAAGAACCAATGGGAGTGATAAAGCAGTTCAAGTGCTTAATTAAGCTTTACAGTCCGTCTTATTTGGACTTTGACATCCTTATGGATGAATTATTGAGAAAGAGAGAGAAACAGCAGATTATAAAGGACACTAATAATACCCCTTGAATTGCCGATTGTCCAACTGAGGATCCTGGATGGGAAATTAACCCTGTTGTGGGGTACAGAGATTTAACTACAGGCAGGAAGGTAATAATTGAAACTATGAGGCAAAATTCCAGACACCCAGAAATCTGATCTAAATCTGAGTGCATAAAGGAGAAAGTGAGAGAGACTCCCTTCACTTTCCTTGGTAGAATTATTGACTGTGCTGAAAAATGGATTGGGTTGGATATTTTGACAGAGGAAAATGTAAATCACATTCGCAGGTAGTTTGTGAAAAATGCATGCCCTATGATCTGAAACTATTTTTGGAGTAATTGTCCAAATTGGTTTGATATGGGTCTTGATGAAATTTGGAGAATTGCTAACTATGTTTTCCAAGATGAGAAAGATAGGCAATCAGAAAAGAAAAATGATATAATTGATAACTTAACTAAAGAAATCAGAGAGCTTAAACAAAAACTGAAATCCAATGAAGTGCAGGAAAAAACAGTAGCTGCACTAAGAACTCATGACAACCCAGAAATAACTGCAACCCCAGACAATACAGACAAACCCCGAGATGTTTTCTTTGTGACAGACCTGGTCATCTCATGAGAGACTGCAGATTTAGGGGACAATTCTTTGGACAGAATTTCAGGGGAAACCGAGGGAATGGGTTTAATCACTTTAATGAATTCAGGCAAAATATGGAGATTATGGGAACAACAGATTTAATAGTGGATTTAATAATGCAATCCAGTATAGGAGATCAAACTACCCAAATTATTTTGATACTGGATGCTACCATAATTCACAACAAGCCCCAGACTAGTTCTGCTCCTTTCACTTTGCATCACTTCCTGGAGGTCATTCCAATTCACATGGAACATTCCTTTCAGCACAATAATATTCCATCACCATCAGATACCACAATTTGTTCAGCCATTCCCCAATCAATGGACACCCCCTCATTTTTCAATTTTTTTTGCCACCACAAAGAGCATGGCTATAAATATTTTTATACAAGTTTTTTCCTTATTATCTCTTTGGGGTACAAACTCAGCAGTGGTATGACTGGATCAAAGGTCAGACAGTCATTTAAAGCCCTTTGGACATAATTCCAAATTGACTTTGAACTGGAGGATTTCCATATGAACTGGAAGAACCTCCATGAACTGATGCAGAGTGAAATGGGCAGAACCTGGAGAACATTGTATGCAGAAACTGAAACATTGTGGAACAATCAAATGTAATAGATGCTGCTACTAATAGCAATGTAATGATCAAGAACAATCCAGAGGGACATATGAGAAAGAATGCTATCCACATCAAGAGAAAGAACTGTGGGAGTAGAAATGCAGAAGAAAAACATATGATTCATCATGTGGTTCTATGGGTATATGATTTGGGATTTTGGTTTTAAAAGCTTTCTCTATTACAAAATATGAATTATATGGAAATAGGTTTTGAGCAATAATACATGTATAACCTAGTGGAATTGCTTGTCAGCTCTGGGAGTGGGGAGGGGAAAGGGTAGGGAGAGAACATGAATCATGGAATCATGGAAAAATATTCTAAAGAAAGAAAGAAATTTTAAAGAAATAATAAAATAAAATAAAATTTTTGTTGGACAATTGGAAAACAGGAAAGGGCTTTCTTGGAGGGAGTGGCACTTGAGCTGAGTCTTGAATGGGCTCCAAGAGTGTGAAGGGAGAGAATGTTGTGGGCATGATGTGCCCAGGCATAGAGGTTTTAATGGTCGTTAAGGCAGCTAGGAATCATGTTCTGTGATTGTATGATTTATAAGTTATTGTGGGCTCAGAGAAAAATTAAAATGATGTTGGAAACCCAGAGACTTTTTATTAGCTGAATTTTAGAACATTTTTTACTGAAGGGCAGATATGGTTCAAGTTTATCAAATCATGAAAAAGTAGCACAGATTTGCAAAAAGTATGTTAGATTTGAAATGAAGGGATCTGGGTTCCAAACCCAACTCTTTCATTGGTTGCACATGTGGCCTTTGGAAATCACTTTAACTGAGCCTCATTTTCCTTATTTGTAAAATTAGGCAGTTGGGCTAGATATCCTCTGAGGTCTCTTCCATCTCTCAATCTTTGAACCTTTGATAGTCATGGGAACTAGTCCAAGTTCACCAAATATAGAATGCTTACAGGTGAGCAACTCATAGAACTCATTTCCTCAAGAGCTCACACAGAGTGAAAATGTCAATAGGTTTGGAAGAGATTTAGATATATTCCTGAATGGTAGTTTCAAATTATTTTGGGGAGCTAAGGATGTTTGGTATATTTTCTTCCCTGTTTATTTGAGATGATGTCATGTTTACCTCTAAAATGTCCTTGAGTGCTACTCCAAGATAGAGGACTTATTTGAATGGGCAATTGATCTGACCTCATCTGGTACTTCTTGGCTAAAGAAATCATTGAGTTGAGAATAGAAATGGCAAAGTCATAGTCTACTAAATTGGATATAGAGTTTGTGGACTTAATTCAAGAAAATATAATTATGCTGCATGCATATTAGTCACAATATTTATTGAGTGGATGAATTGCATAACATGCAATTGCATAAGGAGATATGCAGTGAAATCTTATCATTTAGGACTCTTTCAGGGAAAACTCCTTTATTATGAAAATTCATCTCAAATAGTGAAAATTTTAAAGTATAGAGATACTTGAAATGTAATTTTATTGTAGTACTTGAACTAATTTAAATCAAGTGATGTCTAGGAATCTTTAAGAAACTTAGTATGATTAGATGAGAATGTTTTATAATTATTATCTATTTGTGTATACATGTATGTAATATTTCTTGATATTTAAGTATTTACAGATTTATAAAGTTGCAGGAGACCTTGGGGGTCATCCAGTCCAAGCTTCTTGCCTGTGCATGATATCTCTGCAAGTGATCGTCACTGCCACATAGAAGGGATAGAACAATTTCTTCCCCATTCCTCACTCCCATCCCATTAGATTTTTTGGATATAGGATATCTCTCTCACATTTTATTTTATTTTAAATTTAATTTAAATTTCCCCCCCATTACATGTTAAAACAAGTTCCAACATTTTTCAAAGAATATTGAGGCTTGAATACTCTCCCTCCCTCCTGCTCAACTTTCTACTCCCTTTGAGATGGTAAGCAATCTAATATGATTTTACATGTGCAATCATGTAAAACATTCTCCATATTAATTCTTTTGTCTCTCACATATTTTAAACATTTTTCTAATAGATCTGTCCCATGATAACATCTCTAAACAAAGTATATGATATGTAAAAGTAAAATTCAATCCATCTCCAGATCCAGATTTGTGAAGTTTTATTTCCAAAATTTTTTAAAGCTATAGATCTTAGGATCATTTTATACTTACCTGCCTTTAATGATACTAAAAAGGGTAAAGGATCAAGTCTCTCTTTATTACTCTCCAAAGTGATTTTCCTAAATCATAGATTTGAGCATATCCAGCCCCTATTTGATAAATTCCAGTGATTTCCTATTCTTCCTTAGATAAAAACATAAACTTTTATGTTTGGCATTCAAAACCCTTCCCAATTTGGCCCCATTCTGCCTTTCCATCCTTATTAGAGGTTCCTTCCCTTTATACACACTCTGTCCAATCAAACAAGCCTAATGGTCCCTTTCTCATCTCCATTCCTCTGTGCTGTTCTCCCCCATGCCTGGAATGCTCTTCCTGGCTCACCTTCTCCTCTTAGAATCCCCCGCTCCCTACAAGCTGAGCCCAAGTGCCACCTTCTCCATGAAGCCTTTCCTGATCCTCCCAGATGTTAGAGCCTCCCCCTGCCAGATGGTCTGGTTGCTATTTTGTATATGCCACCATATGTATTGTGTGGATACTGAATTGTAGGAGCCTCGTTTTTGTCTGTGAATCCCTAGCACCTCACACAGTGGCTGGCTCATAGTAGGAACTTAAATGCTGACTGATTATTTGACTGAGGGCTTCTAGAGGCTATAGAGCTGGGAACGCTTAATAATATACTCTTCTAATGGATTATAAACACATCTTAAGGACAACCACACAAACACCAAGCAAGTGATGAAAGAAGAGTCCTTTCCAAGCACGCAAACAGCTGGGCATTATGCTCCTCTAGGGTGGAAAGACCTTCCAAGAAATGTCTGAATTGGTCGAGCCTTAGAAGAAGTAATGTGGTGTGTGCTCCTGGAGCCGTGGACTGATGACAGCACAGAGTGAGGGTTCTCGAGGCTGCGCCAGCCTCCTGGGTGGCAATATGGCATTCTGGTTGAAAGGTCAGTAGAAGGCACGTACAGTCTACAGTCAGTGATGTGTGACGGCAAGAGGCAAAGTGAAATAGGGGTTTGAAGTAACAGTCTCTTTTTACCCAACGAGAAAACAGAATCTGACGCAAGTAGTGCAGGTTGAAATGGCTGTGAATGGAACAACTTACCAGCAACATTTTCCATCTGCAGCTCCATATTGAGATAATTAACCACAAATGAAATTAAACTGCTGGAAAACTGCAAGAGCAATGGAAAATCAAAAGGGCAGCCTGGAGCGCACGGGTTAATTGCTATACTGAAGCTTCATTGAGAGAGTTGCAGTTGTTGAAAAGTTGCAGCAATTCACCATAGTATGAACTGTGTTAATTTAATAATGCATTTATTGAAATGGAGTTTTAGAGGAGATGCCCTAAAATGTCTTTTGAAATGGATGTCTCCTACTAGGGCTTGTCTTCTTTAGGACTCTATCCATCCTTTGCCAAACAGAAACTTACTTCACAGAATTTCAGACAAGTTCAGTAGACTCATTGTCAGAGCCTCTCTAAGGAAAAGCAACTCATCAAATTTAAAGAACCGGGAGATCCCATGCTGCCATTTTGTTTCCTTTTGCCAGTTGGGTGCCTGTCTTCCCTGACTCTGATTATAGCAAAAAGTATTATAGTTCAGATGGGTAAAGTTGTGGCACAGGAATTGCTGGCTCATTATGATGGCACCTCTGACTTGATTTCATTCATCAACCTTTTGGGTGACATTACTCTGGTCTTTGTTCCTGTGACTAAGACTATATTTTTCTTCCTTTTGGGGATATTCTAATTTCTCTTTAGATATCCTCTCTAACGTACTTCCTGATCTGTGGGCAAAAGCCTTTCTCCCTGGGAGTATGAACTTTTCATGGACCTCCCTCCATCTTACTATGTGCCTTTCTAGCCTAGGATCTGTAGCATTACAGAAGGACACCTGGGATCAGCGATGATAGCCACGTAGCTGGGGTTTCTGTTTCCCTCCTTTTGGGCCCTTACTAACAAGGCTGGAATCAGGGCATTTTGGCTGTGTACATCCCCCATCTTGGGGACTCACACCACCACAGAGGACCTCGGGCAGCAGTAATGGGGCGCACCAGCCCCAGAGTATATGGTAGGATCCTTGTCTCTTACCTTCCCTCTAAATGAATTTGCCTTAGGTGCTAGAATTCCCATTTACTGTACTACTAGGAGCTATTATTATATGGTGTTAAGTGAGCCATGTATGAGCCAAAGCTATTGGTTTGAGCTTTAGTTCCAATAAAATTTAAGTGTTGTGACTCAGTATGATAAATAAACAGATCCAATTTCTATAGACTAATAACTATTTTTTAAAAATACATATAGACGGGTATCTTTTGGCAGTTGCTTTTAGCCCCTGTGTCTCGGTTTCCTCATACATAATATGAAATCATTAAATTAAATCAGAGGCCAATGAGCAGGTAGATTAGTACTTATTTGGATTTTTTTTAGCCAAAATAAATAAATGAACCCATACCCACATGATGACTTATATCTCATTAATTCTAAAGCTGTTCTTGTAGAGCTCAAGCTTATAGTGCTTCTGTTCCAGAGCCCTCTCCCAATTCTCTGTCTCCTTATTGCATAGAACATCATGGGGTTCCCTACTTGGCCTTTTCTAATTAATCTATCAGTCAAACTGTTTATCCTAGTATTTAAAGTTCTCTACAGTTTGTCTCCCACCTTTCTTTCTAGTGGAAAACTCTTTGTACTTGAAGTCAGATGCCCTTGTTTGCCTCTTAGCTCTGACACTATTACCACGGAAAGGTTACTTAAATGCATGAGCTTTAGTTTCCTTCTTGGTAGAATCAGGATAATCTTTATAATGGTTCTCATAGAATTGTTGTAAAGCAAGCATTTTGTCAACACTGAAGAAGTCTCCTTTGATTTCTCGGATGCTTCTTTGGTGGATCTGTGATCACGTTGATGGGATACATTTTTCCTTGCTATGCAGATCTGTCTACATTCTGTCTACATTCATCATCTTCTGCCGCTCTGGTGTGTTTCTTTCTATAAAACCACCACAGGAAATGGCCCAGGTGCTAGGAAAACTTTCCAAAGATCTCTTAGAATTGTCTCTTAGGACAGATCCTACACAGGCTGGCTGGCCAACAATTAGGGACTCTTGTGAGGGACATTTTTTTTTCTGGTCGTATACATCTCCATATTCTTTACTCTGTTCTCTGCAATATCCATGCATCCCTTGTTGATAAAAAAGACTATATGTGGGCAACAGATACTCACATGTATATTACTTGGTCTTTGCCCTTTGGGTGATCCTCAACTCTTGGAGACTATGAAGGAATGTACCCAACAACAATAGCTAACATTTCTGTAACGTTTTAAGATTTACAGAAAGATTTCTTCACATCTTATGTAAAGAAGTTATTTTTTATGATCCTGGAATGTCCTTCTTCCCCTCTTTACCTCTTGAATTCTTTTTCATTCTTTAAAGCCTGATTCAAATGGCTACCTTGTATCATTGAGGCAAGGCAAGAAGTACTGGGTAGGAAATTTGATTGATTTTAGTTGATTTCTCAAATGGCTTGTTTGTATAGAGATGCTTAAGCCTTGGAAGCTCTGAATGAGAAATTGATTGAGGGGAAAATCAAGAACTTGTTTAATTTGGAGTTTTTGCGGTGGAGAAAATTGTCTTGAGAACTGATGAAGGCAGAATTATGATCTTTGGTATTCCCCTCCCCACCCCCGCACTGGGATCTCATTGTATTTCCTCCTACAGTACAAATCTTGAGCCCATTCATCTTTTGTTGTCTTTGCCCCTTTGCTGGATTTGCAATGCAGGCTCAGGTGTTTTGATCTGTACTTCTCTTATTAGTGATTTGGAGCATTTTTATATGGCCTTTAATAGTTTTCAGTTCTTCTTTGCAGAATTATTTGTTACATTTTTGGATCACTTATCTTTTGGTGTTAGGCATTTCTGTTAGTTACCTTGATCCTTACTGGAGACATTTGATGCAAAGATATTTTTTCCGCTTGACTCCTTACATTCTTTTGCAAGGTGAATCAATTTTCATTCATGAAGAAACATTTAAAATTTCATTTAATTGAAATTATTCTGTCTTTTGTGATAGAAGAAAGCTTTTACATCCCCATTTCTTTCTTTCCACCAAATTAAATTGTTTTATAAAAAACAATAAGCACCATGGAATCTTGTATTCTTTGCACCTGTAGGTTAATTGTGTGGCTTCAAAGATGTGGTCTGCTCCAAAATGTTGTTTGCAAAAGCCTGTCTTCTCCATGAATGCCCTGAATATATGTGTAGAAAATTTGTAAGGATGGGAAAGTAGCCATTTTAGTTGATAGTTATTGATTTTTGCTTAGTCATGTTTGGGGAGTAATAATAAGATCCATTTTTTCTCTAAGTCTTTGGTGGCTTTTCCTTTTTCAGAGAGCTTCAGAATTCATACCTCAGTGTTCTCAAAATTGTTACCTTCAGCGCCATGATCAGTTGGAGAAGATTACAGAGAGAAGGAGTCCTATTCTGTTTAAGGATAAACTTTTTAACATTTAGAACTGTTTGAAAATTAAATGGTCAGCTTTTATTTCAGAGGAGCAGTGAGGTCCCTGTCATTGGAGGTATTCAGACAGCGATTAGATGACTATTTATTAGTGAAGAACTTCGTCCTGGGTTGAACTAGCGGACCAAGTTTCCTTGATTACAGTTGAGGATGGACTTTCATATGCCTGTTTTACTTCTTTTCCCACATGAAGCACTGAAATTAATAAACTAGCAAAAAAGGAGGATCTCTCTGTGCTAAAAACACAGGGCATCCAAAAGGCCTGTGTCTATGCCATTTCCGAGGGCAGCCAGGAAAGGAGAACAGGCCCAACAGTGAAAAGCCAAGCTATGCTATGAAGTCAGGTTGCAGATGATCACAAAGAAGAGAGAAACTGGGAAACAGTTTGTATGTTCTTGGCATCAGCTTGCTAGAGAAACTTATATGAGAGAGAGAAACAGAAAATAGGGCAGAGAAGGTGGTAGGGCCATTTGGTTTCTCATGGCACACACCTGTGTGGGAGGAATACCATGTCCCAAAGCTACATATTTTAGTAGTAGTAATGTGAAATGCCATAAATTTGGAAGAGCTAAGTCATGAAAATACACTCTCTTTCTTCGAATTTTCTCTTCTTTTTTCCTCTTTCCTACCATTTTAGGTGACTATATCTGACTCCCTGGTGGCATTCGGCATTTCAAATTAACCTGTAATCATCATTCAGAGATGTGATGAAATTAGCCAGTCAGAGATGGGATGAAAAAAGGTTTATCATTTTTATTCTGCTTTGTAATTATGTCATACTGTAGCTAAGATATCTAGGGAAGTCAAGTCCCACATAGATATCAAGATCTAAAGTACTCCTAAGAACTGAAGCTTTTTGGTTTCTTCACCCAGTAAATATGACACGGGTAATGGTTAGACAAAGTTTCTTCTTGAATCTCTTCCCCACTGTCTCCATAAGGTGAGAAGGGATGAAGGGCAATATGTATCCTATTTGGAATGCAGACATGTAAAGCAATATTGGTAGAAAATAGTCTTAGTTCTATAATCTGTATGGTCACTGTACTAGAGAAGCCAGGAGGGAGTTCAAAATTGATGTCAATTATGGTTCTTTTCTCGAAACCCATTATATATATTTTAAATAAACATACTTTTCCTGAAATACTCACTCACAGCCAAAGAGTGCATTAGTAAGAGGGGTAGAGGGAAGAACAAATGTTTATACAGCACCTCTTAGGTGTCAGGCGCTATCTCAGGTGATCTATCATAGATACTGTACATTTCAGCTGATTGTGGATTTCTAATTGAATGTCCCCTAGACACTTGAAAACTCAACATGTCAAAAACAAAACTTAGTATCTTTCCTCCTAAATCCACTGCTCTTCACCCTCTTGGGTTTTTAACTTCTCTATTACCTCAAATGCTCATACTTGCTCACCCCACACTCTTAATCAATTGCCAAATGATCCGTCTCTACCATGTCTCTTATATCTGGCCCTTCTCTCTACCCAGACAACCATCACCTACAGTCTAGGCCCACATCCTCTTCCACCTAATTGATTGCAGTGATCTAATTATTCTCTCCCCACTTCAGACCATCCTCCACAAAGCACAAATTTGATCATGTCACTGCTCTACTCAATAGCTCCCTATTGCTTTTAGTATGTAATGTACACTCATCTGTTTAGCTTTTGAAGTCCTTTACAGCCTGACCCTAACCTTTCTTTCTATCCTCATTGGATATTAATCTCTCTTGTATTGATTAGCATTTTGTACCTTGGACTTCATCCCCCAAAAGTCCTTCAGTATTTCCCAGAATTCCTTTTAATCTCTCCACCATGTTGCATGGTCACATTTTATATATAGTTGGAGGTGGGGAACTCTGCCTCTCTCTTCTTTCACAACCGGGCCGGCTTAGCTAGTTGTTTTTTTTACTTTAGTTAGTATTAATAAATTTTATGAAATATAATAGTCATATATTAATTTTAATCTTTATACTCTCCTATACTCTGCTATCCAACCAAACTGGCCTTCTCTGTTCCTCAGTGCATTCTAGGCTATTCTCCATGCCTTTTCACTTCTCCCTCACAGAATAATTCTCCTTTTTCAGATGCTTTTCTAGCACCATCTTCTTTATTAATTTCTTTCTGATCCCCATTCCCAAACTGTTAATTTCTTACCTTGTATTTATTATTTTCATAATTCTGCATATACTTATACATGTACTTGTTGCCTTTTGGGAATGAGTTGGAAGGTATTGAATAGAAGGAATTATTTCATTCTCTGTATTTATGTCCTCAGCATCTAACTCAATACCTGGCATCTAATTGCTGCTTAATAAATGTTTGTTGATTGATTGATTGGTTTCTTAGATCCTAGTTTCCAGAATCCAGAAAATATTTAAGTACTCTAGAGTAGGAATTCTTAATCTTTTTATTGTGATATGGACTTCTTTGACAGCCTGGTAAGGCTAAGGAAGCCCTCTCAGAATATTTTTAAATGCATAAAATACATATGATTATAGAGGAAACCATTTATATAGAAATTAACATGTATTTTCCTATCCAAATTTACAGAAATTTGAAATCTATCCATATGCCACTTGGTGGGGAGAGGTCAATGGACCACAGATTAAGAACTGCTGCTCAATAGGCTCATGATTGGTACAAACATAGATGACAGCAAATCGGAGACCAAATTTATATTTCTATTTGATATTTATTATTTTCATCTTAGTATATGGATTGAGAATTCCTGATTATAGACAACCACTTGAAAACTCTTGAGAAATGTTATCAATAAAACCTTTGATGTTGGATTCTTCAAATAGAAGACAGACATGCCAACAGTAGGTTCTGTACCCTTGATTGTACTGTTTGGATATATGAGATGAGGGAGAGTGAGGAATCCAAAATAATGTTAGGATTATGAACCTGGAAAACTGGAACGATAATGGTACCTTTGACAGAAATAATGAAATTTAGAAGAGTTACAGAAGGTGGTGGGGTGAGGAATTAAAGGATTCAAGAATTGCAATGGCTATTTGAGTTGAGATTGAAGAGGGAAGAAAATGAAACCAGAGTAGTCGTAATGGTCTGAGAAAGTACTGAAAGTTGGGGGGTTTGGAGGTCTCAGTGAGGATGAAAAATTGGTTCAGGAAGGATGAGACATAGGGAGGGATGAAATGATAAGAGATTATGTCAAATAGAGAAATGTCAGAGTTTCTTCTTAGGGAAATGGAATACTTGTGGGTAATGGTGAGATCTAGTGTGTCATCAATCCTATGTGGAGCTGAAATATGGAGTGAAAGAGTCGGTCTTTGGATTTAAGGAGACTGAGGAATTAGGAGGTAAGGAAGCTTAAGGAAGTATATAAATGGAAATTAAAGTCTCTTAGTGTAAGGATAGGAGTTGGGAAGTAGAGGAAGAGGATGAGCCAAGTGCTAGTTCCTTTCACAAGGAAGGAGAATGACCAGGGAGTTGTTATGTTACAGCCACCATAATTTTGGATGCTATAAAATTTTTTGAGTTATTATACTTAAAAATTGGATGAAAGTAGCAGAGGAATCTAGAAGCGACAGTAAAGAACAAGGAATATTCCAGTACCAGTTTGCAAGAATGTTTTAGTTTTCAAAGTCCAAGTAGTCTTTAGAAAATATAGATCTACTTTTAGAGTTAAAGAAGCTTAAAACTAGAAGGGACTTTAGAAATCTTCTAGGTCATCAGCTTCCCTGATAGTGCAGGATTCATTCCCTTTTATGGAATCCCTCAGAAGCAGTCATGTAGTCTTTGACTTCCATTCCAGTATTGGGAAGTACACTGCCTCGCAAGGCAGTCCATTCCATCTTTGGAGGAAATAGTTTCTTGGGTGCCAAGTAATAATGAAGAAGATCCACAACAGGTGACACCAGGTGTGGGAGAGGTCATCCAAGAATGGTCAGAAGAAGCAGAAACAAATAGTGGTCAATTCTTCTGAAGAATGTGTCGACCTGATACAAACAACAGGAAGGGCTTCTCTGTGGCAGCTTTGTGAGTGGTATGCTTGTGAGACCTGTGGATGACCCAAAGCTCAAAGGCAGACTTCTCATGCTGAATGACAGCATCCAAAAGACCTTTATGGGACAATTAATTGAATTGAAGAAGATGAAAAATGATAAGATAAACATGTGGTTTTATACTTTGGTACAGATTATCAAGTTCACGAGTATAGGATGATCGATACAGACAAAAGTTTCTGTGGAAAAAAATCAGATGGTTTTGAATATGATATACTTATGCAACAGGACAGCCCCCCCAAGTTCTCATTCTGTTAGGCTACATATTAAGAGACGTGTAGTGTCTAGCCAGAATGGTACTCCATTCCAGTGTACTCCCCTCTGAATTACTAGAGGGGAGAGAGTTAGATTACCTCTCTGGTCCCTTCCAGCTCGGAGATTGTCTGAGCTTATGACTTCATTGTCAGATAGCTCTTGATTAAAAAAAAAAAAAAGCTTTTCATTGCTTCATTTGAAATCTACTTTTTTGTAGTTCAGAGCAATAGTCTCCAAACTCTTTTCTAATTGCATATCCCTTGCAATAAAATATTTTTGAAAACACTCCTAATTTGTTTATATATTGTAAACATGTGCGGCTATGTGTTTGTTATAAAATATATACAGTATATATACGTATATAAATATATACAACAATTAGAAATAAAAGGATGAGATAAGGAGGGAATAATAGCTTTAAATTTTTTAAATACTTTTTACTCACAAAAGCGATGTATCATATTCAAGTTAAGATTTGTCTACTGGAAGTATAAAAAATAGCTTCATGGTAACATAGTGTTTTTTACATACTAGTATTTCTTCTGATCCTCATGGTGACTCAGTAAGGGTACATAGTACAAATATTGTTACCTCATTTGACAGATGAAAAAACGTGAGTCCCTGAAGTCAAGGGACTTGCTTTAGGTTGATAGCTAATAGTGGCCAAGCCAAGGCTTGAAACCAAATCTTCTGACTTCAGGCCATTGGTGGTATCTGGTTAGTTTAATTGCTGTTTGAGGAATCTCTTCAAAAGGTTTAAAAAAAATTTAATTCTTCTGATGCAGTATATTACAAGGTTAGGCTGTTATTTATTGAACTATACTTTAGAGAACTTGATCTGGATCTAGTTTTTTTATAATGTAAAAATTTGACTATGCATTACCCCTCTCCTCTGAGAAAAAGGGTAAGTGAAGGGTCAAAATATCAGGAAAGCATATTTACAATAAATATTGGAAAGGATTTTCAGAGAGTCGGGCACCAAGTCTTTCCCCTCTCTAATCCATCTTCCACTGCTGTTATTCCTGAAGATGATATCAGTCCATGTTGTTGCTCTGCTGAAGAATCTACAGTGGCTTTCTTGCCTTTTGGACCAAATATACATTCCTCTTTTTGGCATTTCACAACTTAAATTCAGTCTACCTTTGCCCACCTATTCCAATCTGGTCAGAATGGCCTGCTTGCTGTTTCTCCCATTTAGTACTCCATTTTTCATCTCTGTGTGTTGAGGGGTTTGCCTTGAGAAGGAGGCCAGACAGGAGAGAAGGAAGGAGAGAGTAGCAGAAGGCATCTGGGTGATAAGAGATGAGGAGGAAGGGACCAACCTCTCAGTAAATGGTTTCAGTTTGTTCAGTAAAATAGGAGGCAAGGTTTTTAGTGGAGAATAATGGAGGGGAGCCATGGTGGGTCTGAGGAAGGATTAAAAGGTTTGGAAGAACCACAGATAAGTGAGTTAATTAGAATCGGATAAAAGGATCCTCTTGCAGCGGTGAGGGCCCAGCTGAGGTTATGTAGCCTAAATTTGTAGGCAACTAAGTAGCACAGATGATAAGAGTTCTTGACCTGGAGTCAGGAAGACCAGAATACAAATCCTGCCTCAGACACTTATAGTCAGTGTGGTCCTGTGATCACTTAATCTTTGCCTTACTTCTCTCATTTGTAAAGGGGGGATAATAATAATATCTCCCTTCTAGTATATTACTTATAAAGCATTTTGCAAGCATTAACACACTATGTAAAATGCTGGTGGTTGTTCTTATTACTGTAGTGGATCCAGTCAGTGTATTTATCCCATTAATTAGCAAGTCTTTATTAGTGTCCAGTAGGTTCCCAACCTTGGGCTGGGTCATGCTGTAAAGGCTCTCAAAAGCTTGAGAATAGAACAATGTTGGTCTTTTGACTATTAATAAGGTTTGGCACATAATCAGTACAAATTGAATTCAGCCTTGCAACTAGTTTGGAAAATCATTGAAGCTGTAAGATGTGGACTGTCTCTGCCTGTCATATTAAGTGCTGGTACCATCCTGCTACACGCCTGATTCTTGTCCCTTGAATGGGCAGGTGCCTAGATGAAAGCACATAAGCCACTCTCCTCTTCCTTCTCCTTGCTCTCCTAGCTTCTTTTTTTAACCCTTACTTTCTACCTTAGAATTGATATTAATTATCAGTTCTAAGGCAGAAGAATGGTAAGGTCTAGGCAGCTGGGGTTAAGTGACTTGCCTAGGATCAAGACCTGACACTATCCACAGCCACCTAGCTGCTTCTCCTAGACTGTTTAAGAGTTTCATGATAAGATAAAAACTTAAGGAGAGACACAAAACTTGACAAGATTTCAGAAAATTACCATAGGCATGTGAGTTTCCTAAGAACTTTTGAGAGAAAGAGATATATGAGAGAGACAGAAAGGGAAATGGAAAGAGGCATAGACATAGACACAGACACACACAGAATGTATGCCATTCAGAAAAGGAAAGCTTTGCCAGTGAATTTCTGAGGCTCTCATAATGATCATAATTAAAAATCTTTGACCAACTCCTTTTTATATTTTCTCATGGCATGGAGGTAACCAACATGTAAAGGCCATCTCTTAAAGCGCAGAGACAGTGAATTTTGTCCAAGAAGGGAGCATGAAACCCCAGGTTCTTATATTCATTGACATGGAGCTAGAAGGGTGCTTAGGGATTATCTAGCTCAACTTTTTCATTTTGCAGATGAGGAAATAGACTCCAAGAGAAGCAGTTATTTGCTCAAAATCATGAAAGCAGTTGTAGAGCCCCAGTTCAAACTCAAGTCCTCTGCTCTTGTCATCTCTTGTCCTCTCTCCCATCTCCAGCCCTTGCTCTGGCTATCCCCAAGGCCTGGAATGTGCCACCTCATCTTCTCCACTTCTCAGCATCTCTAGTTTCTCTGTAGACCCAGATCAGATAATACTTGATTTAGGAGGCCGTTCTTGGTGCCTTCCCCTCTTTGATCCCCTTTCATCTACTCTGTACATGTTTTGTATGCACTTATTTCTATTTCTGTTTTCTCCTCCATTGAAATGAAAGCTCTAAAAGGGCAGTGACTATTTTTGCCTTTCTTTGGTTCCCTTAGCATTCTGCTCTTAATAAATGGTTGTTGATTGATTGCTACTATGCCATGCTATTGAAATAAATAATAATAATAATAATAATCACAGCTAGATCTGAGAAGGACCTCAGAGGCCCCTTCGTTTTACAGAGGAGGAAACAGAGATCTGAGGAAGTCAGTCACCCCCAGTCACATAGGGAATGAGTATCAGAGACATAGGAGCCATATATCATCTGTATTTGAACTCTGACTCCAGAGCCAGTGCTCTTTCCATGGTACTACACTGCCTCCCCTTTTTATGAGTTTGATTTTTCAAAAATTTCAAATCAGTTTTACATTCCTGATCTCATTTGATTCTCCTAATAACCCTGCATAGTTGGTAGGTTAGGTTTTATTATTCTCCTTTTAAAGATGAAATGCCTGAGGTTGAGATGTTCAGCAGCTTGCTCTGATTGTGGAGCCAGGGCTAGAACTCATATCCTCTTGCTCCTATTCCAGTATTTTTTCCATTTGCCAGAATATTGACAATTGCAAGAAAAACTCAGGGGAGATAATTTTTAATTGATTTTTCTCCCTCAAATACTATGTCATTGACAGAATTTTTATGTCAGCAAGACCCTCAGCAGATATTCATGAAACTCTCATACCTCATAACTTAAAAGTGATTCTGGATTCTTATAGGGCAAGCCAGCATTGCACAAGCTGGCTGGCCCTCTTGGAAAGTTGGAAAGATTTGGACCATGGGTTTAGTAACGGACTATCAGAGGATCAGGTTGTTGTAAGGATGAAATGAAATAATATTTCTAAAATGCTTAGCACAGTGTCTGACCTAGAGTATGTATTTTCCCCTTCCTTTCCCCCCAAGTTGGGAGAGGCTCTTCACCAGGTTGGTCATAGAACAGTTCATTTTTTGGCCCAAACGACTCTTAAAAACCATCTATGAAGTTGTATAAGGGTTAGGTTGTACATTGGGGGAAGGAATATGCATCTGACAAAATCAGAAGTTCTTGAAGCATGAAAGTATATGGTAGTAAGGTTACATGAGCTTTTACCTTTCTTTCATCATAGATGACCAAAAATTGGGTAATTGAATATTTGGGCTCTTGTTACTCCTACCTAGTAACAACACTCTCTCATTCCAAAGTGTAGACTGCTAAGCAGAGGTTTTAGAGATGGAGTGCCTGAGTGAGATAGAGAATTTATATCTGTGTATTTTCTCCAAATAAAATGAACTGACACTTTGACCACTTAAAAAAGGAACAGGTAGCTCCATTTAGATCCTTAAAATTATATTGCTTGAGTAAAGTAGAATACTAATGGTCTGTTCTTCAGCATATTTTCTGGGCCCACTAGCTTTTATTCACTGAACAACATTGCAAACTAAGAGTATAATTAATGTCCTCTTGGAATCTTCACTAGGCTACTGTCATAGTTAACATCTCTTAAAATTATGCCTTCTTCTTGTATATGTAGATCTTGTCTCTTCATGACATCCAGAAATCAATATATTTGGACCTCTCATCAAAGTATTAATTTGATTATTGATGCACAGATTAAAATCCTCTGCCAAACAGAGCACACCACATGAATCCATTAACATAGAGACTTTGCAGGAGAAGTTCATGTTTCTTTTTAAAATATCTTATTTGTATTGGGTATGTTGAACTGTTATTCTTAACCATTATAATTGGTTCCAATTTTCCATCCCTATGAAATCTAAAGTTCTAGAAGAAATGATGGAAATAGATTCTTTGATTTTCAAAACAAAATTTAAAACACTATAGAAATGATACCTGCCTCTTGGGAAAAGATGAATAGGCTTCCATCTTCTCTGACTGACTAAGATCTTAGGATCTTAGTTTTTCTCTCAACTATGTTTCCCATCACTGATCATTTACTAGGAAAACATTCCAATGTGTGTACAGTGTTCCAGACCACACAAAAAGATAAAGTGGAGAATATCCCACACAATTCATAAGAAAACAGTTCCATCCCCCCAAGATGAGAAAATCGAAATCTTTAAATACTTTGGAAGTGAGAAAGACTGATGGGAAAGGTCTTCATTCTCTGCTCCCTTCTGGTCATGAGTTTTTCTCACAAGTCCAAAATATGACCAGTGTCTCATACTAATAGTACCATTTCTAGTTTCTGGCCAACCCGCCTGGCTGCAAGTACAGACAAATGAGTGAGAAAGAGAGAAGAGAACTGCTGTGGAGTGGGAATATGAGCCTATCTCTTGCTGATTGCCTAGAAGCTTGATATTGGGGGAAAGGGCCAAACGGGCCTGTCTTTAATTAGATGTTCCACTTGGGTAAACTGATAGGAATAAATGGCTTGTTTCTTTCTTTTGAAAAGTAACTATTGCTAAGTCTGGGTTTTCTTTCTACTCACTTAGGTTAGTTTGCTGGTTCTTTCTTTTTGTGAAATAATGAGTGCCTTTATCTGTCAGGAAACTCACTGAGAGGGCCTCCTTGCCTTAGATAAAGCACTTCAACACTAAAAACACATCTAGTAAATAATAATAATGGGCCCATTCTCCAAAGATGGTTGAACCCAGTAAAGTTCAGTGCTGGTGCACTGCCCCAAAACAGGAACAGTATTACACAACTAGTAGAACTGTGTAGTCTTTTTGAAAAGTCTTTTTAGAAAACTACAAAGCCACTCATGTCCTGAATCTAATGAAGCCCCTTTTGGGACTATTCCCTAGAATATTATAGGAAAGGAGGGAGATATTCCCGGACCCCAATCTTTAAAGTAGCAACAACCTGCAAACAATGTGTGTGTATATGGATATGGGGGGGTGGCTGAACAAATTGTGATATGTGAATATGATGCAATGTTATTACACAACACATTGTCCTTATTAGAAAATATAAAGAATAGGAAAAATATGTAACTATTACATATATATTTATATATGTAAGAGTTACAACTTTGTTAACACTAACAATAGTAAAACTCAGATAAATATCCAAAACAATGCAGAGGGGTATAAAGAAACAAACAGGATGATTTTGTTGCTACTTTGTTAAAGTTAATTTAAAACAAAACTGTAAATGACGCAATTAATTTTTTTTGTCTTTTATGTATTTGAATCCTTGTGTTTGTCAAGGCATGGTTGTTGAGTATATTTTACAAAACCCTGAGCCATTGCTTTCAGTTAGATTTTAGTCATTGTTTACAGTCTGACCCTAGTTTTCCTCTTTTGTAGCTTTGAGGATGGATATTGAGGGAGGCCCATTTGGAGACTGAAGATTACATTATGACTTGTTTCTGCTGATGCTGTTCTGAACTTCTTTCATTCTTTAAGGGTCTGTAATTCCCTTTTTGTGTATCCCCGGGCTACCAATGCTGAACATAGCTCTCCCATGCCTTTCTATGTTATTTCATAAGTTGTGACAAATAACAAATAACTTATATTACCTGATAGTTAACCTGGCAATAAGGCAGCCTTAATAAGCAAACCTGGAGATATTTAGATGGGCTGGCCCTCAAATGATAGCCAGACTTGAATTGCCAGGCCCATCCTCACTCAATCCAGACAAGGTCTGTGCTTTACTGACAAAGCCTTCAGGAAGGCAGAGCTGCTGCCCACATGCCAGGATGAGGAATCAGAGGAGGAATTTGATGGAAGATCCATTACTTACACTTACTAAATAAAGCTTGGGATGAACCTCTCCCAAGCATGGCTATGTCACATTCTTAGTTGTATCACAGCCCTATATTTTTTTCTTCAATCTTTAAACAACCCTGGCAGTCAGAACCTGTACTCAAGCCCTTCCAAGTTTGTGTATATCAGATTTTTTATTGTTCTATCCCATTTTCCTATTGGATTTTTTTCTTATTAGATGTATTTGATTTTTTGTCCAATCCTATTTTCCTATTGACAGACATTTTTAGAACACCAATTGGCATTGGTTCCTAGGCTTTAGGTATATTAGCTTCTAAGAAAACCTAACTATAAATGATCTTTTTTTTGTTTGTTTGTTTGTTTGTTTTTTAATTTTAAACCCTTAACTTCTGTGTATTGACTTATAGGTGGAAGATTGGTAAGGGTAGGCAATGGGGGTCAAGTGACTTGCCCAGGGTCACACAGCTGGGAAGTGTCTGAGGCCGGATTTGAACCTAGGACCTCCTGTCTCTAGGCCTGGCTCTCAATCCACTGAGCTACCCAGCTGCCCCCTATAAATGATCTTTTAAAAACACTCAAAAAGACTTCAAAGGAATATTAAAAAGAACCTTTTTGCCAAGTAGAAAGTCTATTTGTAACATGAATAAGCACTCAAATGATATATTTATAAAGCACTTAACAATGCCCAACATGTAGTAGGTGCTACGTAAATGCTTATACCATTCCATTCCTTAGCTTTTCTGTTTGATTAATTAGGATTATATATATATATATATATATATATATATGTGCAAATATACATACACATGTATATATATATGTAGGTATATATGCATGTATGTGTGTATATATCATGTTTATGTAACAAATCTTTTTAAAAGAGAGGACTTAACATTTCTGGGCATGAAGTAGATATGCCATAAATACTTCCTTGATTTCTGTAGCAGATACATAAAATTTTCTTGCTTCATCAGAGAATAGAGCTGGAAGCCTTATTTGCTAGAAGGCTGAAATTCAGTGCCTTTGATGAATTAATGAAATAAGAATATGACCCTAAATGACCTATATATAACTCTGCTCAAAAACTTTTTTTAAATCAAGAAAAAAGAAAATAGATTAGGTGCAAAAGGCAGCTATAGTTTGTTGGAATAAGAGAACAGTCCTGCAAGTTTGGAGTTCAGGGTTCTTGTAACTTAATAACCTTGTAACCTTGAGCAAAAAGCATTGTATCAAAGAATCTTAGAATGGAAAGGACTCCAGAGATTATCTAACACCGTTTTAGAGAGATGAACATTCTATAGCCCAGAGAAGTTAGTGACTTATCCAAGGCCAGGTAACCAGAGAGGGAAAGAATGGGGTACAGTGGAAGGAGCTCTGTGCATTTGGAACTGTAGGATCTGGGTTTTAATCCTGATTATTTACTACTCATATGACATTGAATAAGTACAGTACAAATATCAGCTTCTATATTACAGTGAACCCTTTACTTTGTACACACAGAAAATCTCATAAATCTCATAGGTCACTGGAGTCAACCCATATTTAGAGGCCCTCAGTGAGAGGGAATCCAGTACCTCTTCTAGATAGCTTGGTTGGTTAGAAAATTTTCCTTACATCATGCTTCTGCTCTTTGCTCTGAGTTCTACCCTAGGGGCCGATTAATTAGGTCTCATTCCTCTGCTGGGTGATGACAGCTCTTTAAGCCCTTGATGCTCGTATTACTGCATCCCCCTCCCCAATCTTCTTTTTTCCAGAATAAACGTACTTCCATCTTTAGGCAGTCCTCATATGGCATGGTCTCTAGTCCTCTTACCATCTGATCATCCTCTGGATAATCTCCAGCTTGTCAACATTTCCCCTAAATATGTGGTATCCAGTTAATTCCCTATCTGTTGGTTAATTGAAATTTTGCTACATTATTTTTCCAGACTGTCATCTGTCATCATTCTTATAAAAATATAAAAATGAAGTTCTTAAAAGAAGCAGAAATCATGATGTCACAATTATATTAATAATTCAAAATAGCTCTTGGTTTAAAAAAAAATAGAGATAACACTCCACTAGATAGTGCATAGAATACCAGGCCTGGAGTAAACAGGACCTGAATTCAAGTCTTAACTTACTAGCTGTGTGACCCTGGATAAGTCACTTAACTTCTGTGTGCCTCAGTCTCCTCATCTGCAAAGTGGGGATAATAATAGCACCTGTCTCCCAGGATTGTTGTGAGGCTCAAATGGGTTAATAATGGCAAAGCATTGTGGTCATTATTCATTCTGGGTAAGTTTTAAGTTTTTACTAGAGTAAATATGGGAGCTAGAGAGTCTGCCTCTTTTTAGGTAGCCATCTTAGAAGAAACTAGAACTCAGGGTTATAGATTTTAGAACTAGAAAGAATCTCAGAGATCTTTAATCTAACTTATTCATTTTAAAGATGAGAAAATTGAGACTTAGAGAGGGAAAGGACATAGGTTTCAGAACTAATAAGTCAGAGACAAGATTTGAACTTAGGTTTCAGAATCACTAAATCTCAGAGAAAGACAAGACTTCAAAAGTCATCTAATCCAATGTGAAGAATGAATCCCCTCTACCACATCCTTCACAAATGACAATCTAGTGTCTCCTTGAAGATCTCCAATAAGGGGGAAACCACTTTCTCTGGAGGTTGCCTGTTCCACTTTTGGATAGCTCTAATTGTTAAAACTCTAAGTCTATTTGTTATTTAACTAAGTGTTAAAATCAAAACTAAATCTACTTCTTTGTAACCTTAATAGTTCTTAGATTTTTCCTCTGGGGTCAAAAAGGATAGGTTTCATTCATCTTCATCATGATAGTCCTTCATTTTTTTAAATTAAAAAAATTTTTTCCCAATGGATACATGATTCTTGTTGTCTCCTTCCCCCTCCCTTGAGTTGATAAGCAATTCCAGTGGTTTATACATATATTATTCAAATCCATTTCCATATTATTCATTTTTGTAATAGTGTAATTTTTTTAAAACCAAAACCCCAAATCATACACCCATATAAAATAAGTGATAAATTATATGTTTTCCCCTGAATTTCTATTCCCACATTTCTTTTTCTAGATGTGGATAACATTCTTTCTCAGAAGTTCCTCAGAATTGTCCCGGATCATTGCATTGCTATTAGTAGCATATTTGATTGTCCCACAATGTTTTAGTTACTATGTATAATGTTCTCCTGGTTCTCCTTATTTCACTTTGCATCCATTCACGTAGGTTGTTCCAGTTCTTATAGAAATCCATTGATTCATCATTCCTCATAGCACAATAGTACTTCATCACCATCATATACCACAATTTGTTCAACCATTCCCTAATCAAGGGACATCTCTCCTTTTCCAGTTTTTTTATCACCACAAAAAGCACAGCTATAAATATTTTTGTACAAACAGATCCTTTCCCTTTTTTTTTTATCTCTTTAGGATACAAACCTAGTACTGGTATTACTGGATCAAAGGACATGCATTCTTTTAAAGCCCTTTGGGCATAATTCCAAATTGCCTTCCAGAATGATTGGATCAATTCACAACTCTACCAGCAAAGTATTACTATCCCAATTTTGCCATATCCCCTCCAATATTTATTATTTTCCTTTACTGTCATATTGGCCACTCTCCTAGGTTAAAGGTGGTACCTCGGAGTTGTTTTAATTTGCATTTCTCTAATCAGGAGGTATTTAGAACATTTTTTTATATGATCATTGATAGTTTGGATTTTTTCATTTGAAAACTGCCTATTCATATCCCTTGACCATTTGTCAGTTGGGGAATGATTTGATTTCTTATGAATCTGACTTAATTCTTTGTATATTAGAGATATTAGACCTATGTCAGAGAGTTTTGTTATAAAATTTTTCCCTACTTTGTTGCTTCCCTTCTAATTTTGGTTGCATTGGTTTTGTTTGTACAATTGTACAATGTACAATTAATTTAATATAATCAAAATGATTCATTTTGCATCTTGTAATGTCCCCTATCTCTTGCTTGGTCTTAAATTGTAATTCTTTCTCCCAATGAAACTCACAGAGAGAACAAAGCTATTTGGGAATTAAAACTCTGTCTCCAAGAACTAGTCTTCCAACCACTTGGCATTTGCCCAATCAATCATTCAACATGTATTAAGTGCCTCCTATGTCCCAAGCACTATAATAGGCACTGGATGATAGAAAAAAAAGAAACAATCTTGCTCTCAAGAATCTTATATTCTTTTGGGAGAGACAACATATATGCATAAAATAAATATGTTAATGAAGGTGAGCACTAGCAATTGGGAAGCTCAGAAAAGGTAATTTGTAGAAGATAGTGCTTGAATTGATGTGTCTTTGTTTTTGATGTTGGTTGTTACATTAAAGTTCACTGCTCATTTTCATTCTTCATAAATTCATGTAGGTCTTTTCACATTACAAAAAAATTAACCTGCTCACCATTTCTTATAGCCCAGTATTATTCTATGATATGCCACAACTTTTAGCCATTCTCCACTTGATGGGCATCCCCTCAATTTATAGTTCCTTGCCACCACAAAGAGAGCTGTTATAAATACTTTAGAACATATAGATAAGTTCTTTTCTTTTTACCCTAATTACCTTAGAAAACAAATCTAGTAGCAGTATTGCTGGGTCAAAGGATATACACAGTTTTATAACTCTTTGGCCTTAATTCCTAATGAATGGTTGGATCAGTTTACAGTTCCACCAATAGTGTATTAGTGTCCTCATTTTCCCACATCCCCTCTAATATTTGTTATTTTGCCCTTTTATCATTTTAGCCTATCTGATATGTATGCCTTGAAGGAATTAATGATTCATTCCAGATATGGGTAAAAGTTGGTGGAAAAGCATAAACAGAGATGGGAGATGGAGGACTATGAATGAAGAAAGAAGTCCAATCTGGATGGATGATAGAGTTAAAGAAAAGAAGTTTAATATAATGAGGCTAGAAAGATGATTTGGGGCTAAGTTGTTAAGGACTTTAAAAGCCAAACAGGGGAGTTTCTATTTTAACTTTGACCCAAAAGAGAGAAAAAGTGGCTTTTAATTTTGACTTATATATTTGGGCCTAGCAGTATCCTGGATTCTCTCTTCTTAGCCTCTCCATTTTCTAAGCTGTCTCATTTTCTCCTTATAGAAGATATTATTTCAATGGCAAAACAGATGTTCCAATTCTGGAATTTATCTGGAGAATATATATCCTTCTGTTCACACTGAGGAAAGTTTTTTGACTCTTAATATTACTTCTCTGGCTTTGCGATGTCAGATTTAGGGATAAGGGTTAGAGTTTAGGGTTAGGGTTTTTCTCTAACTCTGGCTCCAAAGGATTTACCAAAGGGTCCCTTGCCTCCACAAATTTTGCTTTTCCTCCACCTGCATAACTTTCTACTTTGAGCCCAGTTGCTGTCAGCATAGGTTGTTAAACTACAACTTTGACCATTGGATAGAAGCAGGTAGTCTGGTCTTCATGAGATCATAGATGAAGCATTTTAAAGAACAACAGAGGCCACTTGGGAAAGATGAGGTCTAGAGAAGTTGAAAGTTTTGCCATGGTCATGTAGTCAGTAAATGGCAGATCTGGAATTGTAACTCAAGTTCTTGGATTCCAAATCCAGGACCGTTTCCCACTCTGCTGCTTTCTTTGGGGTAGACTATCTTTAGGGTCTTGCTGTGGTCCTAGGTCAGGTATCCCAAGGATCCCTTTTTTCCATTTAGAAAGATCTATCTGGGGATGTGATAAGAAGAGATCTAAATCTACAACCCTTAGTTTAGGGAATGAAATTAAACTAATTACCAGTTTCTGTCTGCATCACAAACTTTTTTCCTAGTGAATATTAAAGAATTATTATTTTATTTTCCCAGTTACATGTAATAATAATTTTGAACATACCTTTTCTGAACCAGATGATCTCCTTCTTATGTTGTGAAAGAATACTCACATAAAACCAAAACCTCCAAATACAAATAAAATAAAGTGAAAAATAGTAAGCTTTGATCTGCATTCTGACTTCATTAGTTCTTTCCTTGTGGGTGGAATACATTCTATGCTGCAAGTCCTTCAAAATTGTCTTGGATCATTGTACTGCTAAGAATAGCTAAGTCTTTCATAGATGATCATCATACAATATTGCTGTTACTGTGTACAATGTTCTGGTTCTCTTCACTTCATTCTACATCAATTCATTTAGATCTTCCCACGTTTTTCTCTTTTTTTTCTTTTCTTTTCTTTTTAAAACCCTTACCTGTTTTGTGGTAAGGGCTAGGCAATGGGGGTTAAGTGACTTGCCCAGGGTCACACAACTAGGAAGTGTCTGGGGTCAGATTTGAACCTAGGACCTCCCATCTGTAGGCCTGACTCTCAATCCACTGAGCTACCCAGCTGCCCTCTTCTCATGTTTTTCTGAAAGTATCTTACTCATCATTTCTTATAGCACAATAGTATTCCATCACAATATACATCACATCATATACCACAATTTGTTCAGCCATTTCCCAATTATTGGACATCCCCTCAATTTCCAATTCTTTCATTGCAAACTCTTGATCTTAAATTCAAGACCCTTTTCATAGTGTCACATGGAAACAGTCCTTTAATCTTACATTTTTAATGTAGGATTATTAGTTATATAATTGTACATAGCTAATAAATCTCTATATTGGCTATAGTATCATAACCTAGCTAAAGGAATATGAAAGGTGCTAGATTGACTTCTGAGTTTCCAAGCCCCTGCTGGCTCCAGAAACAAAGACTTGATAAACCTGGAACTTGAAGCATTGATATCAGTATCACACATATCAACTAGCAGGATTGGGGATCAAATACTTTTTCAAGGATAAGAAAAAATGATTTAGGTAGAATTCTTAAAATATAACTTTTGAAGCATTACATTATGTTATATGTGTTCAAACTTTCTCTATGCATATATATGTACATATATATGTATTAATATATATTTAGATAGATACTAATTTTTTTCAGATGATACCAGAGCAACTCCATTGACATATTAAAGCCAGAGAGATTTTATACAGTTCTCAGTTGTACTGGTTTAATTTTTTTATTATGTGATTTAATTTCTACAACCTAGATCAGTGTAATGAACCATATTATTACATATTATCTCAAGAAGGCCTTTGTTATGATATTATAGCCAAGGAACAAAAGAGAGATCCTTAAGGGTCCACTCTGGTTTTCTTTTCGTCATCAAATAAGTACATGAGTCTTTCAGATTAACTGAGAACTAATCAGGTCAACAAGAACCTGTCCTTGAGTGATTGAAGTATGGCACAGGAAGGAGCAGAAATGGGAGATGGGAAGTAAGCATAGTAGCGACAGACCCCAGAGGAGGGGCATTGCCAAATGGGAATCATAAGTAAAGAGGTGTCCTAAGTGGGAATGTCCCAGTAGTAGCCCTGTGCTATGTGAGGGTGGAGGAAGAAGGTGAAGAGGAGGGGAACAAGAGATTAAGAAAACTGTTTTCATATGTGTGTACAGTATACTGTTAATTTTTTTACTAGTGCAGATCACAGCCATAAACATCTTTCCCTGTGGAATGTTCTTCCATATGTTCTCCATAGAGGATCTGCCCCTCCAGTGCTTGAGGTTTCCTTTAGATTAAAAAAAGAAAATATTCTGAGGGTACCAGTGCAGCACACTGTGTCCATATCTCCCTTGATTATCCTTTGTTCTTGCTATGACCATAACCCTCCTTCTCTGAGGATCTTCAGATGTTCTGGATGATATCTTTTAGGCCACTCCTTGGGTTCAGTTTGTCACCAGTAGGATGGTATTAGTCTACTTACATGCACATAATATATAGAATATAAAGAAACACCAAACAGGAAGTTTGTCTGAGTTAATGTAAGGTCCACATTGTAGAGTACTTAAACAGAACGAATTTATTACTTTCTAGGACATAGTTTGAACTGAGCTATCAGTAGCATGCAAAAGCAGATATAAACAAATTACACTCCACATTAGGTCTTTGCAGTGTAACAATCTGTTCTTAAGGTAGAGGAAGAAATTGCTGGAAGTAGGACTTTAGGTCTTTTCTACCTTTGAGAGCTCCTCTCCAATCACCACCCAACCCCTACCCCTCATTGCAGGCTCCAATAATACCTCTGTAGTATTGTCAAGATTATCATACTTGATTCAAAATTTTCCTCTTCATAGTATAAATGAATCAAGAATCATTTATGCTTTGGGTATCCTAAGACCTGTTTGCTATCACATAATGTTAATTGGCATGATTAATGAAAGAATTTTGATTAGGAAAAAAACTTCATTGTCTTAAAAAGTGATTTATAGCTTTAACATAAGTCAGAGTACTTGAGTAAGACTTTGTGAATTGGTAACTGCTATAGCTAAGCCTACTGAAAAATGAGCTCCCTTCTGTTTAGGGTGAAGGTGGCTCGGAGAGGACATCCCTGAATGAAAGGTTCAGCTCCTTGAAGGCCAAGGCTGTCTTTGTCTCCCTAGTGCCCAACAGTGGCTTGGGAATAGAAGTACTTAATATATGATTGATGAGCGTATTGGACTACGTTTTGTAAAATCTAGTAGTACACAGATAAATCTTGCAATTCTCAAGCTGGGAAGTACCCTTGAGACGCTGAGGACAAATGAAAGTGCTGCAATCCCCAAGTAGTTCTGTGAGCACAAGAAATCAGTGCATGAGATAAGGTCTCAGAGACCTTCTAGAATGATAAATCTATAGTATGTGATCTGCTTTCCTGATTGGTGAGTCCCTAACCTGGACCATCAATTTTTGTTCACTTATACCAAGCTTCAAATCCTCTCCAAACCTCCCCACTAGCAGTTTTGCTCTCTTCCTCCCTCTCCAGCTCCCTTTAGGTATTGTTTTCATTAGAATGTAAGCTTCTTCAAAAAGAGACTTTCTTATTTGCCAGGATATGTATCCTCAGAACTTACACAGAGCCTACTACTCAGTATGAAATTAATAGATGGAGGTGCAGCTAGGTGGCTCAGTGCATTAAGAGCCAGGTCCGGATATGGGAGGTCCTGGATTCAAATTTGGTCTCAGACACTTCCTAGCTGTGTGACCCTGGGCAAGTCACTTAATCTCCATTGCCTAGCTCTTACCACTTTTCTGCCTTGGAACCAATATACAATATTGATTCTAAGATGGAAGAAAAGGGCTTAAAAATGAACATACTCCATATATCCCTTTGCCTTATCTTCAGGAGTTCATTTGGCACCTTCCTTCCTCACATTCTAAGGTTTAAGTCACAGACGTTACCGTGCCTCTCCTATAGGCATTTCCCTTAATACCATTGTTGTAGCCTGAATTTTGAACATAACTTTCACATAGTCCAACAATTCTTATATTGTTGTTCTTTGATCTATTTTCTAGGTCATTTATTTTTGTAATGAGATATTTCACATTCTCTTTTATTTTTTCCTTTTTTTGATTTTGTTTTCTTAATTCTTGGTATTTTAGGAAGTCACTAGCTTCCTCTCACCCAATTCTAATTTTTAAATTATTTTCTTTTATAAGTTTTTGGATCTCTTTTTCCAATTGGTTGACTTTTTTCATTACTTTCTTGCATTCCTCTTATTTTTTTCCAAATTTTTCCTCAACCTTTCTTATGTGATTTTTAAAGTCAGTTTTTAAATTCTTTCAAAAACTCTTTTTGGGCTGGTGACCATATTACATTTTTCTTGGACACTTTAAAAGTAGTTGTTTTGATTTCAGTGTCTTCTTCTGAGTTTGAATCCTCATCTTCTTTATCACCATATTAGTCATCTATGTTTAAGTTCTTTCTCTTTTGCTTACTCTTTTTTAAAAATAACCTTTCTTGGCTATTAAACTTATATATTAGGGTTGGGTTCTGCCCTTGGCATGTGAAGGATAATGCTTTAGGCTTCAGGTTTTTCATGTTGTTGCTTTCTGAGCACCACCTTGGTTCTTCCAGTTTTCTGTAATCCAAGGCCAGTGGTCATTGCTTTTCCAACTCATGCTTTGGTCTGGGAGAGACTTCAGGTACTACTGTCTGCTATTTGAACCATGACTAGGGCCCCCTGCAACACTGCTCCCACAAATGCTCTTACTCTCTGTGGTCTATCCTGAAGTCTCTCCAGTGACTGCAAACCATCTTTTTATAATCCTCCTTGAATTTTGAACTAGATGGAATATTAGTCTAACTTGGTGTGCCATTTCTGATGTTCTTATCAAATGTAAATTTTATAGAACTATTGAATTCCATTAGACATCAAGTATTGTTTTAAATGGATTTTTCTCCTTTTCTCATATATTAAGAAATCTGAAGGACTAAAAAACTATCCCATGGACCCAAACAAGAGAAAATTTATATTCATCAGTTTGAAAAGTTATAATCATCTCCCCTAATCTTAACCTTACTACTGCCTTTCCTCACCTAGATAAATTAGTGTATGAGCTTGTGTATGGTGAGAGTGGTGGTCATTGAAGGGTGAAAGAAGAAAGTAGGAAAGATACTGGCTTATTTTACTGTAAGAAAAAGCAAGGATAAAAAGCCCATATAATTAGAGAATGTTCTCCCAGGCTTATGGCCATTATTTTATATTCAAATTTTAAACATCAGAAGAACTGGATTCTCTTAACAAATAGGAAACCCATTGTGTCAGTGGGAAATGGTACCTTTTGAGGCTTCAAAATTGAGATACTTGCTACTAGTAGGTATTTTCCATCCATCCAGCATCACTATATAATTTGGTTTTCTTCTTTCCCACCCATGTCAGTCTGCCATTTGGATTTTAGGCCTGCTGCAGAGCAGAACTGCTTCCTGTATTCCCAGTGTAGATTAAATCTTTATGAATACTGTGGCCTTGTTGTTGGCGTCGTTGGTTAGTGAGCCTAGTAGATTTATTCTTTGAGCTTCTGAATGTAGTAAAAGTCTTGGCGGCCTTATGTCTCCTAGAACAGCATTATTTATGAATTGCAACCAGTTATTTCTATATACAGCAAATGTTTCTATATATACTCACATTGCATTGTTTGTATAGGGCTATTTTAAGATCTGTTGCATTTTCTAAACTATTTTTATGGTGGGAAAATTCAGTCGGAAAAATGTGCTTCATTCTTGTGGGACAGTGAAGGTAAAGTAGCTACTTTTGTGAAATGGAGCTTTTTTTAGATCTAAATGGTCCAGAAATAGCCAAGTGATGTCCCTCTAAGTGAACTTGAACATCTCCCTTTAGTAGAGCCTGACTGCTCATTTTAACCCTTGTAAGGACAGCAACCCAGTGCCCAAACTTGGTTGGTAACTTACACGGATCAAAAAAGAGGCTTACAGAAGTGTACAGAAGATTGCTCAGATGTTTTTAGTGGTGGTCTCTTCCTTGCCCTTGTTATGGCACATCTTTATGCTTTGTAGAGACTTGCGGTAGCAGATTTGACTTTCAGGGTGCTGCGTTCATGGACTTTTTGGCTTTCAGCCCCCCTTATTGTCACTTCTGCTCTCCCCTAACACTGAGTTCAGAAAAAGACCTGTATTTAAAAGAAACAAAGTCTTGGGTCCATGTAGTAAGACTGTGTGGAATGATGATGATGATTAGAAATCTGTATAAAGTATTGCACATAGGTCTGAAAAATCAAGGACATTAGTAGAATAAAATATGACTAGAAAGTGTACCTGGAGTTTTAATGGACTACAGGCTCCTGGTGAGCTAGCAGCACGAGGGGGCCACTGGTGATAATAACTTACATTTAGCTAATGCTGTAAGGTTACAGTGTTTTCCCCACAAATCTATGAGAAAGTACAAGTATTATTAGTCCCGTTTTATAGTGCTTAAGAGGAAACTGGTACTCATAGAGGTTAAGAGATTTGGCCATATGTGTCAGAGATGGGATATGAACCCAGGGCTCCTGATTTCAAAGTCTAAAGCATTTTATATCACACACAAAAAAATAATTTTTCAAAAAAAAAAGACAGTCAAACCCTATCTAATTCCATGATTTTTAACCTTCAGCTCAGGAACTTTTTTTCTTTTAAATAAAACCTTAACCTTCTGTCTTAGAATCTATACTAAGAATAGGTTCCAAGGCAGAAGAGCAGTAAGGACTAGGCAATGGGAGATAAGTGACTTGCCTAGAGTCACACAGCTAGGAAGTATCTGAGGTCACATTTGAACCCAGGATCTACCATTTCTATGCCTGACTCTCCAACCATTGAGCTGCCCCTAGGAACTTTTTTTTAAAGTTTGGATAACTATATTTCAATATGATGTATTTCCTATGCAACCCTAATGATTATATTCTATACATTTAAAAGCATTCTGAGAAGAGGTCCCTGGACTTCTCCAGACATTGCTGGCTGAGGGAGGGGGCAGGGCCATGGTGTCTAAACAAGGTAAAGGAGGCCCAGGCCAAAGAAAGTGCGCTTGGGTGCGCACACACACACACACACACACACACACACACACACACACACGGGACACATACACATGGGACACACACACACACACGAGACACACACACACACTCGGGACACACACATACACACACATCACACACACACACACACACACACACACACACACACACACACACACACCCTCAGGACACTTTGTTTTAGGAAGGGAGTTAAGGGAGAGTGAATCTGCAGAGGGGCAGCCAGGATAGGGAGGGATCCTGAAATAAAGTCATTTGAAGAAAGGTTAAAGAAACCTAAAGATGCGCAGCTTAGAGGAAAAGGAAAAAAAAAAACCAAACCTCAGAGGAATAATAATAATAATAGCTAACATTTGTCTAATATTTTAAGATTTTCAAAGCAGTTTATATACATGATCTCTTCAGATGTTTGAAGAGTTGCCATACGGAAAGGGGATTTGATTTATTCTGTTTAAGCTTAGAGAGCGAAGCTATAGTAGTAAGAGGTGGAAGTTATAGGAAGAGAGATTCCGATTCATTATAAAGAAAAACTGCCTAACAGAACTGTTCCAAAATGGAAGAGAGCAGCTAGAAGGAGTAATGGATTGAGTGCTGGCTTTCGAAATCCTAGCACAGACATTTATGGGACAAGTCATCACTTTCTCTTTTTCAGCCTCAGTTTCTTCATCTCTGATTGTGAAGGTCAAATGAGATAACATATGTAAAGTGCTTTTGAAATCCTATAGCTCTGTGTAAATATTTGCTATTACTATTATTATTTAGAGGTAGCAAAGTATCCATTATTGGCAGTATTAAAATGTAGACTGAATGAACACATCAAGAAATGCAGAGAGGGTTCTTGTATGGGTTGAACTATACATCTTCTTACATTTCTTCCAGTACTAAGGTTGTGTGACTATAATGCATGGATCATGATGATCTTCAGTGCCTGGCCATTGTAGATGGGAGAGTCTATTATACAATAAGTATAAATCTCATCATTGTCTTATTTATTCCATTCTCTCTCCATTGCGCGCCCCCCTCCTTTTCTCCACTGATGAACAAGAAAATACTTATGGCTAGATACCTTGGAGCATTTTTAGCATGGGGCATTTAAATGTCATACTCTTATTATATTCTCTTCATACTTCTTCTCCACGACCACCTTATTGTTATTCTTCACCAATTTATTGGACCCAGAAATATTACCTCCTTATTGTATCCAGGGTCATTTTGTCTATATGAGATCTTCCTTTCCATGGTCTAAAATATTTATATTTAGTTAGCCTTTGCCTGTCTTGCTGCCATCATCCAGGTAATTGAGTATTTAATTCAATTAAATAAATTCAGTGTAGTTTAGGAAACTCTGGAACCATGCTGGCCAGATCTTATATAATTGTTCATCATTTTTCCATTTCTCTTGACTGTTCACAAATAAGTTGATCACTCTACACTTTTATTACTTCTTCTGTATTTCAAGAATTTGAAATTTTGTCAGCATGAGTACTCCCATCTTCCAATTGTAACCCATCTGTAACTTTGGAATGGCTCTAAGTTGTTTCCAGGTCTGATTTTAAAGCTATATAAGTAGGATGGAGTGCCATGATCCAGAGGTTCTTAACCTTATATGTATCCTAGACCTCTTTGGTGGACTGACAAGGCCTATTAACCTCTTCCCAGGGTCATGTTTTTAAATGGATAAAATAAAATACAGAGGATCATAAAGGAAATTACATTGAAATACAATGATCAAAAGCCAAGTCAATGGGCCTTATGCTAAAAATCCCCTTTTTAGGGCACCTAAATGGCATTGGAGATAGAAAGCCAGGCCTGGAGATGGGAGGTTCTGGGTTCAAGTGTGACCTCAGACATTTCCTGGCTGTGTGAGCCTGGGACAGTCACTTAATTCCCATTAATAGGTCTTACCATCCTTCTACCTTAGAACTAATACCTGTTTTGTTTCTGTTTTTGTAACCCTAATGTCTAGTCTAGCACTGTGACTGGCACATAATAGGCATTTAACGATTGCTTGTTGAATAAATTAATGCCTGGATAGATCTGGCAGTCCTGCCTTTTCTGCTGAATCTTTAGCGTCCAGGAAAGAGACAGAGGTTCTGGCTCTCAGGCTGATCCTTCATTTAATCAAAGTCTAGATGTAAAAAGTTGCTGAATGTGACTTTATTTCAAGGAAGTACAGAGCTATGTCCCTGGACCCTGGAATTCTGCTCTCCTAAAGCTTTAAACCAAGCTGTGGAAACAACTTATAGCAATTCCAAAAGGCCTTCAAAATGTTTTCTCATTAAATTTTTTGCTGAGAGCTTAATAGATTTCTGTTTTCTTGCCTTGCCAAAACCAGCAGTGGGTCCCAAGAAGGAGTATGCTGGTAAATGTTTAACAACCAGATTTCTGCAGAAAACAAAAACAAAAAAATGTGACAGCAAATTAAAAGTTCAATCCACATTATTTCCTCTATCACTTTTTCAAGTTGAAGCAATCAATAATACAATAAATCAAGCTTTGATTGGTAGCATTTGCCAATTTTCAAGATATAAAAACTCACACTGAAATTTTAAAAATTGAGTCAAGTTCAGTTGGCTCCAGCACACCTCTGGGCCCCAGCCTAAAGGAACTCTGTGGCAAGAAATCCATTTCTTCTTTGCTACTAAAACACGCAAAGAAGGGGAGGTTAGACTTGCCAATGATCTGAAGCAGAACCCGCTTTCCTTGGGGCAGAATGAATGCTTTTATTTCAGCTTGAATGGAAAATACTTGCTAAGACTTCTAGTCTTGGTGGAGAGGAGGGAAAGAAATACATATTTATGTAGCCCCTACTGCAGACTAGACTACAAATATTATCTCATATCTCACAATAACTCTACAAGGTAGGTGCCATTATTATTTCCATTTTAAAATTGAGGAACCTGAGACAAATAGACGTTAAGTGACTTGAATTCAGATCTTTCTGACTCCAGACCCAACTCTTTATTGCACCACCAGCTGCCTTTAATTATTCTTACTGAAACAAGTTTCATTTTTGGCTCACATTTATCTTTTTAAAAATTCATCTCATTTGTGATTGTGCTTCTTTGAAAAATCACCATCCTAAAAAGGATCTCTCTAGTATGTTTGTTTCTTTTTATTCTGATGGGGGGGGGGAGGGAGAAACACACACACACACACACACACACACACACACACACACACGGAGGTAGTGGTGATAACTCTAGAAAATGATGGAGGAAACTTCTAGATCTTGATTGGCTAGGAAATTGAGCAAAATCTGACAAGATGAGATTCAGTAGGGATAAACGTAAAGTCCGATACTTGGTTTCAGGAAACTGACTTCCCCAAATACAAAATGAGGGACCCAAGACATTTCATTACCTCCTAATTAACCCTTCATTATCTTTAACCCAACATTGAAGAATCAATAGACATTGAGGAGTCTCGTTGCTCTTGGGGTGCACTGGGCTCCCTAGGGTACTGTTCCACAAAGCTGATGACTTTCTAGCCATTTTGCCCTTCTGCCATCTCTTCAGGAGTATATAACTAGATTTTCTGCTCAGGTGGGTAAATGCTTCATTGTCTGTAAACCTCTTTAGGAAGAGGGAAAGACTCTGGTTCCATGACCTTTTCATCTCCTCCCCTTCATTCACTAAGCTCTTTCTTCCTTCAGAAGTCTCCAAGAAAAGGCTGGATCACCAGGTGTTGGGTATGGTTTCCAGAGGAATCCTGTTCATATTAAGCTTGGACAAGATTTCAACCACAGGACACAGGCAGAGTCTATGAGGTCTCTTTCAACTCAGATTTTTCCATTGTCAACTCTGTGCTTCATCTTTCTTCCAGAAATACATTCAGAAATTCTGGGCATTGTACTTTGGGAAAAGTCCCTGATCAGGTACATAGTGACCTCTTGAAGACTCATACATTAATAACATTAATACAGTCAGTATGCTTTAGAAGTACATAAAACAGTACTTTGAGATCTCAGGAGAATGATCACTACTGACAAGGATGATAAAGAAATACTTTGGGACATGGTCAGTACTATAGGATTTGGAGTCAGAAGACTGAGGTTAGTGTTCAGTTCAGTCACTTTCTACTTATGTGAACATGAGTAAATTGCTTAGCTCCACTGCATCTTAGTGCTCAGTTTCCTCATCAGTCAAATCAGGGAACAGGACTAGATGATGGCTCTGTAGTCATCTCCCCAGAGAAAGGAATTGTTAAAGGAAGCACTTCCTACTGGACAGTCAGTTCTCACTCAGTTACTCTCAAACTCAAAAAGTAGCTTCTAAGACTGGAGATGTCCATCTGTTAGGATCAGGGAAAGAAATATAAAGTAGAAGAAGCAGTCACTGACTTGAGGTCCCATCTTGGACTTGCCTAGGCAGCTGCTTGTTAGTTGTATGGTCCCCATGGCCTCTGTGGGAGGGGGGAAAGGAAAGAAGAGAAATCTCTCCTTTGCTGGAAGTGCAAGGAAGGACTGGCTTGGATGTATCCCCAAAAGAATATCCTCTAGTGTAAAATGAGTAAATCATCAAAGATAATTTCTAGATTCTCAGCTCTAAATCCTGTGGTAAAAGAGTTGAGATTTAAAGGATAAGTATTCTGTACTAGCAGCAATGCAATGACCCAGGACAATTCTGAGGGATTTATGGTAAAGATGCTACCCACATTCAGAGGAAGGACTGCAGGAGTGGAAACACAGAAGAAAAACAACTGCTTGAACACATGGGTTGAGGCGGACATGATTGGGGATGTAGACTCAAAACGACCACACCAATGCAATTATCAATAATATGGAAATAAGTCTTGATTGATGACACATGTTAAAACCAGTGAAAATGTGCATCAGCTATGGGGGGAGGGACTTGGGGGGTGAAGGGGAAAGTAAAAACATGAGTCATGTAACCATGGAAAATTTTTCTAAAAAAATATATTTAAATCTAAAATAAAATAATCATTAGAATGAAAAAAAAGGATAAGTAGTAAATTCCAGAAGTGAGGCTGAAGGAGAGCAGTTCAGCCACAAGACACATACTGAGCAAAGAAACTGAGGCAAGAATACATCAGGCATGTTTACAGAGATAAAAAATAGTCCCATTTGGCCAAAGTATAGAATGGGTAGAGAGTAGAGTAATGTGAAGTGAGGCTAAAAAGATAGGGTAGCATCAGATTGCAAAAGACCTTGAATTTCAGGCAAAAGAGCTACAGCTTTATTCTCTAGACAGTAGAGAACCTCTGAATATTTTTAGCCCAATAATTACATGACCATATCAATGTTCAAGGAAGATTGGTCTGCTCTAAAGGATACCTTGAAAGGAGAGGGAATTGAAGGAGGATGACTGAATGTTTGGTTTGTCATGCTTTTATGGTTGAATATAGAATGCTGCATTTAAGTTTTCCATGATTTATTCTTTCTACAATTTGAATGGTATTTCTTCAGCCCCTGACCTCTGAAGAGGTCCTTTGAAATACCATATTTCACTTGCTACTGTACCAACACAGCTGTAGAAACTTGCTCTTTAGTCCATTTTATCTCATCAGCCTTCTTTGTTCATGTCCACATCCACTGATGAGCTTCCTACTATTCCATTGATTGTCATTGACGTGTGCCAGGTGAAATAATAAATACATTTGTGTCCGACAGTTATGGGTTCCTTTTCCCCCTTGTCAACTTAAATATTGTTTGCTCCTTTAAAACAAAAGAGATCTTTTCATTTAAAGTCTGAGCCTTGAATTCTGCTGAAGCTAAAAGCTACTTGGAGCTAATGACCTCTTCTCAATTTGAGGCATGAATCTGAAGGAACATTTGCAATTAAGGAACCATATAGAAATGAACTAGTTTGAGTTATGAAGAGAACTTGCACAGATTCTGTCCAAAAAATGAACTCTCCACGTTCAAGTCTGGAAATGAGGAGATACCCAAATCTGCCTGGTAATAGAGCATTTGCAGTTCTCTCTGACCTGTATTGTGCAAACAGACTGGCTTCTCTTCTCTGCCTTGCCTTCTAGCCTCATTCACTGATCTCAGGGGTCTGCTCCAACCTGATAGTATTGCAGGAAATAGCCCCACTTTCAGAACCGCATGCCTAAAAATGACAATGGAAAGGGAAATTGGGAACCAGTTAAATGGGAGAAATATCAGGAGAACTAAGGCTTCAGGGCTAGATCTCTCTTAGCTCAGTAAGAACGGCGGTGCTATCACCTATTCACTGGGGTAAGGTTATCTATGCTACATGGGTTTCATTCATCTGTGTTTCACAGACATCTTTTTGCCTCATTTCTCCAGGTTATATAATCTGATTGCTTGACTTGCCTTAATGTCAAACAGTTGTTTTTTCTGATTGTTCTCTGTCTTTTCTTCGAATCCAGGAATCCTTTAGTTTCTGGTAATTTCCTCAAAATTTCTTCTACCTTTACATCTTCAGTGACTTGTTATTTGCAGGATTGAAATCCTGAAGGGCACTGATGGAACTCAGTTCCTCTATTTTCTGGTCCTACAAATGGTTCTGGTTTATCGATAGGGATAATAACTCCTGAATTCACCTTGCTATTTCCTTTTGATAAATACCTTGATTGAGCCAGAACACTTTGCTCTCAGCAGCAGTGACACATTTAGAAGGAATTGTGTTGTCATTCTCAGAAATTATTAATGCAGGGAAGAAGACTTCATTTCCTGGGCCTTGAGAAAAGGAAAGATTGAGAAAGTACTCTGTATGTCTCACCAGTAATCTCAAAGCAAACAAAGATTATGGCCACAGAGGCTAGCCAGCAAAGCTCTTGATGGGGTTGAGGATGGATGACAGATAAGAAGATAGGGGAAAAAATAGGTTTTGACTTTAGTCATCACTTTAATCCCTTCAGTAATTTCACATTTAAAAAACACAGCTCCCATGAACAATTTCTTCTTGAGTATGGTCTTTCAGATCCCTTGGTGTTGTGCAGTTGGTATTTAAAATATGTCCATCTGCATTTAAACGAATTGCTCCAAGACAATCAGATTATGCAGTAGTTACTTTGGTGAGAATAGCACCTCAGAGGAATGGAAACTTCATTTTGAGTCTAATATTAGACCTTGCTTTGGAAAATTCCTTTTAAATGATCACAAGCTCGGAATAGCAAAAGAATGTAACTTTCGACAGACAGCATTCACCAAGAATTTTTAACTGCTTATGGTGGGTCCCTGGGAAAGCAGATGTGAAAAACTTTACTGGGCTGAATAGGCTTGACCTGATAGAGTGTTTATATTGGTCCTTGATAAGTTTCCCTCCCTAGTCTAATTTGCTCAAATATTTTCATTCTTTGAACATGAATGGATATGAGATGGAAATTGTTCGGATGCCGGTTTGTGAACTTCTGTGCTTGTAGACATGATTGCCTAGAAAGGGAGCGAAGTCAAAGAAACTGAGCACTTAAAGTAATCCCAGGTCCCTTTAGAAAGCCATTCTGAGGTTATAAGGTTAAGAAGAGTGCTGGGAGAAGAGAAATACTACCTCTAAACCCAAAGCCTATCTCTAAGGGATAGTTAGTGCTGGGAGCCTGAGTAGACCTGGCTTTCCTGTCTCAGCTCAGCTAAAGGTCACAGAGTGGACTCACTGAACCTCTAGTTTTGATGAACTTTTATTACTCATGGCCAATGGGACTTCCTCACCTAAGAGACTCCTGCTCTCCTATAGGCTCAGATTCATCCCAGAGAGATCCTAAGCCCAAAGAAGGGGAGGTGAAGACATCTTTTCTTGCTTCTTCCTGGTTCATTATGCCCCATTTCAGATAAAGTCTTTTTTTATTTTTTTAAACCATTATTTTCTATCTTGGAGTCAGTACTAAGTATCAGTGCCTAGACAGAAGAATAGTAAAGGTTAGGCAGATTTTAAAATTAAGTGACTTTCCCTGGATCACATAACTAGGAAGTGTCTGAAGAAAGATTTGAATTTGGGACCACCCCACCGACCCACCCTGGCATTCCCATCTCTAGGCTACCTAGCTGACCTCTGTGTCTGCATTTGTAATCTTCTCAAAAAGTACTCATCATTCAAAGTGGCAGATGTCAGTTAATGGGGCGGTTATTTATTTCTTTCGCCATAGAAGTAATGCTTAAAATACAAAAGACTCCTAAATGTGCATTTATAAATACTTCCAACATGAAACAATAGCCCATTCCCTTTATTGTACTCTAATGAGAAGTAAAGAAAGCCTCCCAAGAAGCTTGTGGTACTGCTAAAAAAATATTTCGAACTGTCTGATCAACTCAGAATTGTGATTTTCAGGTGAGGCAGCCCTAACTTGGGCTTTCTTAATTCTTTGCATCCTCCTGGTAGTGGTCGTTCTCTCTGAAAGGGGTGTAAATGCAGGAATCATCTGCTAGACAACCAGCTCTGACTTAGGATTCACAAAGTAGCTGCACCCATCCCATAGGATAACTGCTTGGCGAGTTGTCCTCAGAGAAAGAAACACAAAACAGAAGGCAGCCGGGGAATTGAGCCCTCATTCATCACCACTGCCATGTGTTCACTGAAGAGAGAAATCCCCGAAGTCCTTCTTTGCTGTAAATGCAAGGGAGAGCTGGCATGGTTGTGTCCCAGAAGAGCGCTGCTTACCAAAGATAAGAAGAGCTTTTTTAACAGTTATTCTAGCCTACTCACGGGACAGCTTCTTTGATAGCCCTTTCGCCAAGCAGTCAAGGGGACACTGGAGGGCTGATCAGGAGTTGATGGGTTTCACTTGTCCTTTAGCAAGGAAGGGACAGAGCATAGGACTATGGGATGACTCCTGCTAAACTTTATTTCTTTAAATGTTTTTAAATACTTTTACCTCTTGTTTTAGAATCAGTGTTGCTTCTAAGACAGAAGAATGCTAAGGGCTAGGCAATGGTTTGCCCTGTGTCACATAGTTAGGAAGTATCTGAGATCAGATTTGAACCCACGACCTCCTCGCTCCAGGCCTGGCATTCTGTTGTTACACTTTATTTTAAAAAGAAATGATCCAGCCATTGGGTTAGATAATTGAGCTTGTTTTCTTAGGTACTTATTTGGTTAGAGACACAAATGGCAAGCATAGTTTTTGATAGATCTGTGCCAGTGGTTCCCAAACATTTTTTGGCCTACCACCCCCTTTCCAGAAAAAATATTACTTAGTGCCCCCTGTCACATACTATCACTGCCCCCTTACAGTTATTCACTGCCCCCAAATGCACCTGTGGCCATCACCGCCTTCCCTGGATCACTGCAGCACCCACCAGGGGGCGGTGGCGCCCACTTTAGGAATCACCGATCTGTGCTCTAATCACGATGGAACAATGACAGATCTAAATGTAGACTTAAAGGGCAAATGGCCTTCCACTTAGAAACAAAAATATAACAATTTAAAATATTATGTACCTGAAGTTCAGAGCTAAACTCCACCTTTATATCCTGAGTATCAGTAAAGAAGTGATGGCATGTGCATTTTAGATGTTTCATGTATGCCTTATATTGAGTAGAACAAGTGGTGTAGAATTCCTCTTTGTTATGGGTCAGGTTTCAAGCTGAGAAAGACTTAGCACACCCCCACCCAGCCTTTTCAGAAGAGCACCTGAGATTGAAGAAGGTTGATTTGTCCACGGTTGTATAACCTGTCTGAGACAGGATTTGAACTGAGGTCTTAACACCAAATCCAACCCTCTGACCATTACACGTCCTGCCACTTAGAAGAACTTACTGAGTAGTTCCTGAGATTTAAACCCTTGGGATGGTGATGATGAAGAAGGGGGATAGGATGAGTGAGTAACTTCCCTTTCGGTATTTTACAGTTTAAGATGAGCTCATAAGATATAAGGATACAAGCTATGGTATGCTCTGTTTATGTGCCTCTGGGTAAAGAATATAGACAATAAATATTATAGAAGCTGAAAGAAGAATGAGAGTGCTTCTAGATGGAATAATCAAAAAGGCTTCCTGGGGGAGGCAGGGGAGGAAAAGTAGGATGGAGAGAGGTATCAGAGTAGGCACAAGCAAGAAGGAGTATCATGATGAAAGAAGGGAGATTAATACGGCAGCCTCTGCAGAGTAGAATGAAGAAAATGAGACTGCAGACAGGGAGATTCATTAAGAAACTCTTATAGTATTCCAAGTGTGAGGTTGTCAGAATCCAAACAAAAATTGTGTGCCAGTGGGAGTGAAGGGTGGGGAACAAGTGCTAGAGATGTTCCCATAAGAAGGAATGGACAATTCCTGAAGACCAGGATCCATCGAAAAGGAAAGAACTGGGAAGCACTAATTGAACTGATGAACAAATGACCACTGTTCTGGCTGATTTTAGAAAGCTCAGAACGCTCAGCCCTTTTGACTTGCTTTATATCTACCAGAAGGTGTTTGCAGTAGCTCAAAAGAAACATGAGATGTGGAAATTGAGAGACATCTCCATCCCAAACGTTCATATAGAGTGTGCCTGACCATAGTAGAGCTTTCCGAGCTTGCAGTGGTCTGATCAGTCACAGCTGGACACACTGTACATTGACCCCAACATAATGATCTCATTTTGGTCCTGTTCAAGCATGAAGGACAACAGCCAACCACCCAATCTACCTATATCCATCTTACAATGCAGGTGCTTATATTAGTAATTAATGATTGATTTTATTTTGCTTTGGAATACAATTTGTACTCCTCTGAAGTTCTTTTTAGGTTTGGAAACTTTAAACTACTCTTTTTTTCCCTGAAGGTAAATCTCACCTGGCCATAGTGCAACGGGTAAACAATGAGGGAGAAGGGGATCCTTTCTATGAAGTGCTGGGAATTGTCACTTTGGAAGATGTGATTGAAGAAATCATCAAATCGGAGATCCTAGATGAAACAGATTTGTACAGTGAGTAGAATGACCTTTTCTTTCTTTAATATTGACTATAATTCCTCCCACATCTTTCCAGGTTGCTGACTGTCTTGGTTTTTTTATTATAGCCTCTGTGAGCTGTTGCTTAAATTAATCCGACACAATCTATTTTGTGTGCCTGTCTTGACATTAGTGGGAAATCTGATGATGGTCCTAGGAGAGGCAAAGCCTGGGATGTGGTGACGGTTGGGTGACAATGGCATTTCCTGAGAAGCCAGCTGCTCCATAGGCTGGCTGCCTAAGACTTGCCATTTTCCTGATGTAAGTGAGCTTAACCCAAGCCCTTGTTGGTCTTACTAGAATGATGGGCTTATTAGTTAAGATTATTGTCATGAATACAACTGATCCTTGCCTAATTATATTTTTGTTTGTTAAATGTTCCTGGTTTGGTGGGTTGGTTTATTTGTTTTAGAAATCTGAACTATTTCTAAATAAGTAGGCTCTATGATGTAAAATCTCTCAGCAGTGGAGACTTGAGCTAGTGAATGAAGTCAGTAAACTGCTGAATTAAAACTCTGCTTGGAGCCCTTACTAGAACCTGGATTTTCCTTTGCTTGGAACTCTAGGGCAGAAGTAAAAGATCGTGAAAAAGGGCAGGAATATTATCCAGTGCTATACCAACTAAGTCTACTACAGATTTATAATTCACATTATCTAATCTTCAGACTTTACTGAGAAAAGAGTGCCTTCTCCTCTCCTTCCCTATTCTACATCTCAAAACCTCTTTATCAGCCCCTTTACCACTATCAGTCAATCTCTCAAGAAGCTTCTTTTAAGCATCTACTATGTGCCATTCTCTATGCTTGACATTGGAGATAAATACAATAAATTGAATAATCCCACAGGAGTCTACATTCTAACTGAGGAGACAATTAGGACATAGGTCAGTACAGCATGTATAGACTATATGTATGAAGAGAATAAATGGAAATGAATGTAAAGTAGGGGGGTCCAAAGGAAGGATTCTGTGAGGAGAAAATGAAGGAGAGCATCCCAGGCATGTAGGATGGCCAATGCAGAGGTGCAGAAATAGGAGACAGAATGACATAGAGTTGGTGAGGAACAGCTTGTCTGGCCTGGAGGTGGAAGGAGGTGGGCAGTAAGGAATGTACGATAAGGCTGGAAAGACAGGTTGGGTCAAGGTTATGTAGGGCTAAAGAAGCTAAAGAGAGGAGCATCTATTTGATTCTAGACAGAAGGAAATGAGGAGAGTTCATTGAGCAAGGGAGTGGCATGTTCAGTCTCTGATGAAGAGGTTTTCTCCTCCCCAAGGCCCCTTCTACTTGTGCCTTTGATCTCATCTCTACCTATATCTTCTGATCTTCACCCTCTCTGATATCCAAACTTTCCATGTCTAGTGGCTCCTTCCTTGCTGCCTATGCCTATACTCATCTCCCCATCCTTAAAACAAATGCATTTAACCGAAACAGCATTTCTAGCTCTCATCGTCAATCCCTTCTCCTTTTCACAGCCAAACTCTAAGAAAAAGCTGACTACATTCCTTGTCTCCTTTTCTTCTTTTTTATTCACTTCTCAGCTATTTCCAGTCTCATTTTTGGTCTTATCACTCAACTAAAACTGCTCTCTTAAAGGTTACTATCAATTTCTCAAATGCCAAATATGATAGTCTTTTCTCCAGATTCACCTTCTTTGGCTTTTTTGTATTTGATCGTTGACCACCCTTCCTCCTGGATATTCTTTGCTTCTTGCATTTTCACTGTATTCTCCTGGTTTTCCTCCCTGTCTGGCCATTCCTTCTTAAACTTTTTCTGCATCATTGTTTATGTCCTGCTCCTCTTTTAGTGGGTATACCCTAGGACTTTCTTCTTTTCTTTTCACCCTTCACCTTCTCTTTCAATAATCTCACCAATTCTCCTCAGTTCAGTCTCTAAGATGATTTTCAGATCCGTAAATCCAGCCCTTCTTTTTCTTTTGAGCTCTAGTCTCCCATCACCAACTGCTCATTGGACATTTCTAAGTGGATGTCTCAGAAATCTCAAACTCATCATATCCAGAATAGAGTTCCTTATCTTCTGCTCCTCTCCAACACTGATTTTCCTGCCTTCTGTGTTTTTTGCCCAGGGCACCATCATCATTCCTGGTATTAGCTTTGCAGCCTGAGTCAGCTTCAGCCCTTTCCAGTGGGTGGTCAGGTCTCCTGGCTCTGTCTTCCCAGCACTTCTACCTCTGTCCTCTTCTCCCCATTCAGACAGTTCAAGTCCACCCAAGTCATGCCATCATCGCCTCTCACTTGGGCTATGGCTATAAGCTCTTAACTGGTTTTCTCTTTTTGCCTCCATGCTCTCCCTTCTAATCTATATCCTGCAGTCTGCTGGTTTGATATAACAAAAAATAGCCAGCATATATATGTGGTCATACAACTATTTTTTTTCTTTTAAAACCCTCACCTTCTGTCTTAGAATCAGTACTGTGTTGGTTCCAAGGCAGAAGAGTGGTAAGGGCTAGGTAAGGGGTTAAATGGCTTGTCTAGGGCCACATAGCTAGGAAATGTCTGAGGTCAGATGTGAACTCGGGACTGCCTCTCTCTATGCCTGACTCAATCCACTGAGCCACCCTGCTGCCCCCTCCCCCAGTCATACAACTATTAAGGGTCTGAAACTAAATTTGAACTCAGTCCTTCTTGACTCCAGCCCCAGGGCTCTATTCACCGTGACTGCCTAAGGCACAAATATGACCATGTTAGTCACTATTCAAAAAAGCACAAATGGATGAGACAGCTCAGTGGCTCACTGAATAGAGAGCTGGGCCTGGAAATGGGAGGTCTTGGGTTCAAATCTTGACTCAGACACTTCCTAGCTGGGTGACCCTGGACAAGTCACTTGATTCCCCATTGCCTAGCCCTTGCCACTCTTCTACCTTGGAAGTGATACTTAGCATTGATTTTAAAATAGAAGGTGAAGGTTTTTTAAAAGAAGCCTAGTGGCTCCCCATTGCCTCTAGGATAAGCCTTCTCCAGCATCTGTAGCCCTGGGCCTCATGGATAGCAGCACTCTCTTTTTGTGCCATCTGTGTTACAGGCCCATTGACCTACTTGCTATTTCCTCTACTTGTCATCGTCCTCCTCATCTCTGACCCCACGCCGAAGACAAGCCGCTTTTCATCTTGGCCCCTTTGAAACCCTGGCTTCCTTGCTTGCTTTCTCTTTAATCTGCTCCCCCCTTTAAAACCCTGCCTTCCATCTTATCATTGATACCAAGTCTAGGTTCCAAGACAGAAGGGTGGAAGGTTTAGGCACTCATGTTTAGGTGACTTGCCCAGGCTCACGCAGCCAGGAAGTATCTGAGTTCACATTTGAACCCAGAATTTCCTGTCTCCAGGTCTGGCTCTCTAATCACTGAGCCATCTAGCTGCCCCCAGATTTCTAATTTTCTTAAAGGCTCAGTTCAAATGTCACCTCATAACCTGGGGCCTTCCTGTCACCCCTTAATTATTAGAGCCCTCCTTCTCCTTCCTGGTGTTACTGTGTATTTGCTTGCATGTAGTCTGGATCTTCTTCACCCGTACACTTTGTTTCCCATCAGAGAATGTAAAGTCTTGGGGGTAGAGATGGATTTGTTCAGATTCTCTAACCCTGGTGTCTCACCCAGGACCCGGCACATAGAAGGCACTTAATAAAGACATGTGGAAGAGAGTCTACTAGCCCTGCCCATTCCCTTCACCCTTCAGAAGCCAGGAACTAGATGCTGGTTCTGGTGCTGGGCTTGATCCTTTGGTGAAGGAAGCCAGCCCAGGCTTACTTCAGGGAAATAAGATGCCCTATACCTCGACCTGACAGTCCTATTCTCATAGAGATTTAAATTTATGGCAATTCCCCAAACTTGTAAAATGTTATTTCTATCCGGATTTTTGCTTCTTTGTTTAGTTGCCATCAGTGTGTCCCAAGCCAGAGAGATCTCTGTGGCAGGAAATCCATTTTTTTTTATTACTTCTGAGACCCATATAAGGGGCAGACTGGACTTGCCAGTGATCCAGGGCAACTGCTTTGTTTAAGCCTGCTTTGTTTAAGGCAGAATGATTTCCTTCAGCTCAGCCTGAATGGAAACTGCTATGTTGCAGTATTGACTATGTCTTCTAGACTAATGATTCTTATTAGAACAAGGTTCATTTTTGGCTCATATCTTTCTAAAAATCCATCTCTTTCATCATTGTATTTCTTTGAAATCATCATCCTAAAAGGGGCATCTTCAGTGTGGTGGTTTTTTTTGGAGGTGGCAAGAAATACATATCCACTTGGGGACAGCATTCCCTAGGATAATGAAGGAAGCTTCTAGAATGCTAGAATCTAGATCCTGACTGGCTAGGAAATTAAGCAGAATCTGACAAGATGAGATTTAATAGAGATAAATATAAAGTTGAACACTTGGTTTCAGGAAACTGACTTCCCAAAAACAAAATAAGGGAGACGTGGTTAATGCAGCAATTTGTCTAAAAAGATGTGGGGATTTTAGTGACCTGCGAGATCCATCTGAGCACTGAGATGTGGTAACTAAAAAAGCTAATGTGATATTGGACTACATTAAGAGGTAAATTGAGGCTTGATGTCCAGAAAAACTTAAGAATTACAACTGCCCCAAAGTGGAATGGGCTGCCCCAGAAGGTGTTAGTTTTCCCATCAATGGTGGTCATTAGGAAAAGTTAGATGACCACTTGTCAAGTATATAGTAGAGGGAGGTGATTCTTTATAGGCATTGGTTGGGCTAGATGATAGCTGAGGCCTCTTCCAATTCTGAAATTATCCAATTCACTGATTCTGCTCTTTGTTAAATTTGATATTTCTAACCTTGCCTCAGAAATGACTGTTTCACATTAAGCAAACATATGTGTGTGTGTGTGTGTGTGTGTGTGTGTGTGTGTGTGTGTGTATTGATCCTGAGGCCAATGCCCTTGATACCAAAGAACATGAGCTACATTTCTATTTATATTTTACTTCTAAAAGCCAAATGTCAGTTTGTCCTGCTATGTACATTGGTCAGACTGGTTCTACTGAAAGAGTTGCCTGATCTTTTCTCCATGTTAAAAAGTAATAGAATTGGCAAATTTAACCAGACTTACAGGATTAAACCTATTTCCTTAGTGAGCAGTTGTTGGTGGCCTATATTTGAGGGTTACCCATTAAATAATCGACTTCCTCCTTTGAGATGTTAACAAAAGACAATTCATTGATTTCCTAGTTGTTGAATAACTTGATATTATCTTTGACTGTAACATTCTATTGGTGGCATCATATGGCAGCAAGTATGTAGTTTTCGTGATTATTTTAGAGAAGGTCCCAGGGCTCGATGTGAGCTGGCTGCAATATAGAACCAATAAGAAACTTAAGCAAAGAACAGTTGTGAAAGATGTCATCCAGGAACAGTAGGCCAATCAAGAGGAAAAAATAGTTTTGTCTTATGATGAGGGTGAGGGGTGATAGTGGACAGCAATAATACTCCGCTGGTACACTCAAAAAGAAAGCAAACATGGCCTTTGTTGAACTATCTTCTGTTAATATTTCAAAGGAAGAAGTCAATGATTTAACTAGTAAGAGTAATTTCTTAATTATAGGCCAACATTAACCATTCATAAAGGAAACAGTTTCCATTTCCCAAGTCTATTACTTTTCCCCAGGTTTACATGGATTCCCCTGTGACATACTTATGAGAGGACGTGGACAAGAGCTATACAAGGTGGGCAGTCATGAATGTTTATCATCTGCATCATTGGTGGGAATTTCCAAATGGATGTGATCATAGATTCATTTGATAAAATTTGGGTGGCTTGATTGCCAATTCTGGGCCTTTAAAATTAGGACCTTAAATGTGCTTAAAAATTTTTACCTTAGTTTAAATTTTTTTTCTTCTAGATTGATAAAGGAGAGGCAGTATAGTATAGTGGATAATGGTTTGGTATCAGGGAGACTCTTAAGACCATGAGCAAGTCACTTAATCTCTCTTAGCCTTGTTAACTTTCTAAATTGCAGAAGAGATGCTGATTAACATTGGTGAAGGGTGTTTTCATGGTGAGAGTTTCCTACACTAATGAAATCACAGGTCTAGATTGGGTAAAATGAAATGCCCCCTTATCTGTCCAAAGGATTTTTGATCTGGCAAGATAGGTCAAGAAGGAGAATATTTAAAACATTCTAGTTCTTTTTGTCTCCAAGAGAAGCCAGTATTCATTTAGACTAAAGAACAGATTGACAGCACAGTGACCCAAGTTCCACCTGAATGATCTGGAAGAAAATCTAGTCATTCAAGATTCCAGCCATGCTTTTTGGTTTAAGATTGATAATTTATGATTTTTAAAAATGGTGAAACCTCCTCTTTTCAGTATTTCGTGAGGGTAGGATTATTGCTGAGATTATTGTATACAGAGTATTCACAAGGTCCATAATGTTAAGAATACTATTATGGAAGAATTTGCTTTGCAATATAAAAGATAAACAACTAACAGTGATAATAAGTAAGCAACCAAGATAGACCTGTTAGAAGCACCCACAGATCATAAGTGGTGGGAGATGGATAAGGATTTGGAATTCTTGTTCCCTAATACTTTCTTTTATTTCTATTTTGTGAAGACAATTATATTAGTATTTTACCAAAGACTCGTTGTAATGCCATAGTGGACCATGAAGGTGACTCAGGTTCTTGGAGACTGTCGACAGCCCAGATTCTGGCAGGTTCCACTAACTGTAAAGGATTCAAGTCTGTGATTGGTAACAGACTGAGAGCTTGTCAGCTAAGTTCAGAAAGGCTCATCACCAGACACACATACATACATACATTTGGATAGATAATAGTAGATAGTAATAATAGCTAACATATGTACCAGGCATTGTGCTAAGCACTTTACAATTATTATCGCATTTGATCCTCACAATAACCCTGGGAGGTAGGTGCTATGATTAACCTCATTTTATGGAGGGGGTAAACTGAGGCAAAGAGAGGTTAAATGACTTGCCACACAACTAGTAAGTGTCTACGGCAGCATTTGAATTCAGGGCCCTGACTTGAGGCCCAGCCCTCTATCTACTATGCCATCTAGCTGCACTGTATCACGCCCTTACATAGGATGCCTGCCCTCCATTAAATTTCCATAATGCATGTTTTTCTTTCACAACTTTTGCAGTTATACTTGTTACAGGCTGTTTTCGAGCAGAGTGTGCCAGGTAGAATATAAACTTAATCTGCCCCCAGGTTCCATTTTTACCATGTGAGATATATTACAATTAGTCTCTAAATCCCTGGGTTCCTCTCATCCACCAGGCTCTTTTGTCTTACATTAAAGCACATCTCTTTGAAATGTGATAGTGATACTCCCGTGTCTTTCCTCTCCTTTCTCATTGCTTCTTCCTGCTGTATTTGGGGGAGTTTTGTGTACGACTGCAGGCAGAAATATTCTTTTAGCATTATGGAATCAAAGAACGACTGAGTAAGGATGGGGCAGGATTGTTGAAATTTTGAAGGAAAATGAAAATACTTAGAGACACTTTTAACCTATCTATGTAACTAGTGCAGGTACGTATATTTACTTGTGTGGTGTATATGGAACTGTTACCTATTATGCTTTACTTTGTTTCATTATATCTCCCCACTCTCTCTTCTGAGTTTACTCTAGGATAGTAGTTCTCAAACTTTTTGTTCTCACAACTCCTTTACACCTTTCCAAATAATTAATCGAGGACCTCACGAGTAGCTTTTGTTTATGTGGATTATATCTATCAATATTTATCATATTGGAAATTAAAACATCTTAGTATTATAATGAAAATAGTTATAAACTTGAGACCGCAGAAAAGGTTCTTAGGGACTCCAAAGGGACACTAGACCACATTTTGGCAATGGCTGCTCTGGGGAAGTCTCCAGATATAGCTTATGTCTAAATTTCCACAGATTTGGATAAAAGGGTTCCCCAGATTCTATACAAGCAATCAAGGTTAAAAATGCATTTGTCAGATACAGAACAGCTATTATTTTGCCCCATGGAAAATGTAGAAAATTCAAAGGACTCATAAGAGGCCCTAGATGAGCATGCTTTCTGGATTCATAATAATCAAATCAATAGAATTCTCTTCCTTCTTCCACTAACCACCAGGATGCTAACATCCTTCATACTAAATAACATCCTAGGGGGCAGCTGGGTAGCTCAGTGGATTGAGAACCAGGCCTGGAGATGGGAGGTCCTGGGTTCAAATCTGGCCTCAGACACTTCCTAGCTGTGTGACCCTGGGCAAGTCACTTAACCCCCATTGCCTAGCCCTTACCACTCTTCTAACTTGGAGTATTGACTCCAAAACAGAAGGTAAGGTTTAAAAAATAAATAAATAAATAACATCCTATAGTTTAGGATGTTACTTCCCTTCTCTTAGAAGGGAAATGAAATTGTGATTGCCAGAGAAACAACCCCTCAATATTTTGGTCAATTCCTCTTTCCCACAGAGCCTTACACAGTATCACCAGTATCATCAGCCTCCACCTCATCCTGACTTACAGTGCTATCTAGTGGTTTGGATTGCCCCAGAAAGGAAGTATTTCTTAAATAAAGCTAGACAGCTACACAAGCAAAACCTCAACATTTTGGAGAGTCCAGATTCAACCCCACAAAGACCCATATAGACATTCAGCCTTATGGTAACCCTCTGAGGGCTTGGACTCTCCTAGAAGGAAAAAACACAGGGCTTGTAGAGAGGCAATTTCTACCTTACCCCTTTTTCCCTATATAACTTTTTGCTTTAAAAGTATCTTTAGAAGAAAAGTAGAAAAGCAAAAAAAAAAAAAAAAAAAAGGAAAAAGGATTTTGTCCTCTTCCTTTTATAAGGCATTACAAAGGGATAGCCATTTTGGGAGGAACCTCCATCAGTGAAACTTGTCCTTCTGGAAGGGGGGACATGGGCAGAAAGCAGCTCATATCCCCAGTAGTAGTCAAAATTCTTCAACAAAAGCCTGTATACTTCTTTTCAAAACAATCAAGGAATCCCTAGATCAGCCTCCTTACAGAAATAAAATGCAAGGGTCATATCTTATTTATCTTTTATTCCTCGTGATGCTTACCACAAAGCCTTCTATATAAATTAGCAGTAAAATTCTATAGAATGATTAATACTTTCAAGAGTTTGGAGAAACTTCCTTGGGAAGATGGTCATATGAAACACAGACTTTTGTGCACTAACTTAACTAAAATGAGAATGTGTCTAAAATGTAGTTGTTATTTTAAAAATACTGTAGTTATATTCACTTCATGATCTCTCCCCTAATTGTCAAAATAAAGCTCAGAAAGGCAGCAGTTCTCCTAGGTGACAAACCTAGCATGTGTTTTCCCTCCAAGGCAAGTGGCTTTGACTTAATGGGAAGATCTAGCCTAGAAGTTCATAAGACTTTGCATTAGCCATTTCCGCAAGATTAAGATTTTCTACCCTATCTAGTCAGCAAACTTTTATACACCATTGCTTGTAGTTTGCAGTTAAAAAAAAAACAAATTGAAAATACGTGTCATTTTATTGAAAAAAAATTTTAATGTCTTTTAAAAGAAGATACTTTATTCGTGGAAAATGAGCTTACATTTGATTTCTTTATATGCTAATATTAAAATAAGCATCATTGATATTATTATTTTAGAGTATTATAAGAACGTGTAAAGTTGCAAAAGAGAAGCTTAATTAAAAACAAAATACATTGTAAGTTCAAGGAGGCAATAATAGGGAACTTCCTGGTTAAGATGGCAGCAGAGTAAAAAGCAGCTGCTTAACCTCTCCTAACCGAAACATATAGGACTCCTCAAAAAGACATAAAAACAAATCCAGAGGAATGAAGGGACCCCACAACAGGGCGCAGCATTGGAGGTACGTGGAATCGGGGGCATTTCCATGCTATAAAGGGGTGAAACAGCTCTCACTAAAATGCGAACTGAGCAACTCCTTCCCCCACCCCACACCACCTACAGTGCCAAAGACAGTGCACAAGAGTTAGAGCAAGTTTGGGGCACCCATTAAGTCCTTGGCAGCTACCTGGGGTCACCAGGGCCTGCTCCTGAGAGCAGCAAGACTTAAGACCCCAAGAAGCTAAAGAACGCTCGGACTTTGAACACAGACCCTGAGTGCAGGCGCGAACGCAAGCTCAGACACGGATCCTGAGTGCAGGCGAGGACTCGTATCCTGAGTGCAGGCATGGACTTTGAGTGGGGACCCAGTGCAGAGGGGTGCACGACTGTGGAAGCAGTGCCTTGAGACTATTAAAGGAGCCTCGGGCAGAGGAACAAGCAAGGAGACCACCAGGAGGCTTGATCCTGAAAACAACTAGACCTGAGACCTCAGGAGCCTAAAGAGCGCAGGCAGACCCTGAGTGTGAGGATAAACCTGACAGGGCGCAGGATTAACAATGGCAAGCCAGAGACAAGAACCCCAAAAGAGAAAGATCATCAAGAAGAAATCTGTAACACTTGACAACTTTTACACAGATAAAATCCAGAAAACAGAGCAAACAGCAGAGGAGAAGAAACAAGTAATCATATCCAAACCTTCCCAAAATAATGAAAACTGGCTAAAAGCTACTGAAGAGTTCAAATCTGAGATGATGAGAAAGATGGAAGAGATTTGGCGAGAGAAGTGGGAAATAGCTCAAAAGGAAATTAATGGGTTAGAAGACAGAAACTCCCAATTGGAGAAAGATGCCCCAAAATCAAATGAAATGGTAAGCAAATTGGAAACCAAAATCTGGCAAGAAAATAACAGTTTAAAAGAATTTCACAAATGGAAAGTGAGGCAAGTAAATTGAAGACCAGAAATGACCAGATTGAAAAGGAAAAACAAAAGATTATAGCCGAAAACCAGTCCCTAAAGGCTAGAATTGAGCAATTAGAAGCTAATGATCTCTCAAGACAGCAATATCAAATAAAACAAAGTCAAAAGACTGATAAAATAGAAAGAAACATGAAATATCTCAATGAGAACGTGACAGACCAAGAAAACAGGTCTAGAAGAGATAATCTGAAAATCATTGGTCTTCCTGAAAAGGCAGAAATTAATAGAAATTTGGACTCCATACTAAAAGAAATTATTCAGCAAAATTGCCCTGAAGTTCTACAAGAGGGCAATATAGACATTGAAAGGATCCATAGATCACCCTCTACACTAGACCCAGAAAAGACAACCCCTAGGAATATAATAGTGAAATTCAAGAGCTTCCAAGTAAAAGAAAAAAATTTACAAGAAGCCAGAAAGAGACAATTCAGATATCAAGGAGCACCATTCAGGATCACACAGGATCTGGCAGCCTCCACACTACAAGACCGCAAGGCTTAGAATATGATATTCAGAAAGGCAAGAGAACTGGGTCTACAAGCAAGGATCACCTACCCATCAAAACTAACTATATACTTCTATGGAAAAGTTTGGGCATTCAACAAGATAGAAGATGTCCAAGTATTTGCACAGAAAAGATCAGGAAAAGTTCGATATCCAACCACAAAAATCGAGAGAAACATGAAAAGGTAAATAAGAAACAGAGGAGAAAGAAAGAAAACTTGTATTTTTAAATTTGCCTCTTTAAGAGCTTCAGTATGATCTAATTATTTGTATTCCTATGTGGAGAAATGTTATGTATAATTCTCTGTAAGGAACTCTATTCACTATTACAGTATTCACTATTATAGTAATTAGAAGAATTATTCATAGGGAGAGGTTGGAATACTAAAATGGTGTAAGATGATATGAGGGTGGAAAAGAGGGGGTGAATAGTAGAGGACAGCAAGAGAAACTTGAATGAATAAGAAAAATAGGATATTCTATTAAACACAAAGAGGGCATGGGAAGGGGAAGGGATGAATACTATTATAAGGAGAGGAAGAGAGCATTAAGAGGTAATATTTAAACCTTATTCTCAGTGTAATTAACCCTGAGAGGGAAGAGTAGCTTTATCCATTGGGATATAAAACTCTATCTGACCCTACTGAGAAAGTCAGAAGGGATAAACCAAGGGGAGCAGAGGAGTGGGGAGGTCAAAAAAGGGAGGGGAGAAGAAGGCGGAGGGAATTCATTAGGCCTTAAAAATAAAAAGAGGGGAATAATAAGGGAGGGGGTAGAAAGGGAAGTAAATCAAGGGAGGGGACAAGGGTTACTGGCATAAAGCAAACCACTGATTTAAAAGGAAATAGTGTAAAAAGGAGGGGTAGAACTAGGAGAGGATACCAAAATGTTGGGGAATACACAACTGATAATTATAACTCTGAATGTGAATGGGATGAACTCACCCATAAAAAGCAAGCAAATAGCAGAGTGGATTAGAAACCAAAATCCTACCAAATGTTGTCTACAAGAAACACATGTGAGGCAGGTGGACATACACAGGTTTAAGGTAAAGGGCTTGAGCAAAATCCTTTGGGGCTCAAATGAGAAAAAGAAGGCAGGAGTGGCTATTATGATTTCTGACAAAGCCAAAGTAAAAGTAGATATGATTTAAAAAGACAGGGAAGGTCATTACATCCTGACTAAAGGCAGTATAGACAATGAGGAAATAACAGTGCTCAATATGTATGCACCAAATGGCATAGCAACCAGATTCATAAAGGAGAAACTGGCAGATCTCAAGAAGGAAATACATAGTAAAACCATACTAGTAGGAGATCTAAATATTCCTCTTTCAGATCTAGATAAATCAAACCAAAAAATAAATAAGAAAGGGGTAAGAGAGGTGAATGAAGTCCTAGAAAAATTAGATTTAATTGATATGTAGAGAAAAATAAATAGGGACAAAAAGGAATACACCTTCTTTTCAGCTGCACATGGTACATTCACAAAGATTGACCATGTAATAGGGCATAGAAACATTGCAAACAAATGCAAAAGAGCAGAAATAATAAATGTAACCTTCTCAGATCATAATGCAATAAAAATAATAATTTGTAAGGGCACCTGAACAGGCAAATCGAAAACTAACTGGAAATTAAATAATATGATTCTCCAAAACCAGCTAGTCAAAGAAGAAATCATAGAAACAATCAACAATTTCATTGAAGAGAATGACAATGATGAGACATCCTACCAAACTCTGTGGGATGCAGCCAAGGCAGTACTCAGGGGGAAATTTATAACCTTGAGTGCATATATGAACAAATTAGGGAGGGCAGAGATTAATGAATTGGGCATGCAACTTAAAAAGTTAGAAAGCGAGCAAATTAAAAATCCCCAGATGAAAACTAAATTAGAATACTAAAAATCAAGGGAGATATTATTAAAATTGAAAGTAAAAGAACTATTGAATTAATAAATAAGACTAGAAGCTGGTATTTTGAAAAAACAGATAAAATAGACAAAGTACTAATCAATCTAGTTAAAAAAAGGAAAGAAGAAAACCAAATTGACAGTATCAAAGATGAAAAGGGAGACCTCACCTCTAATGAAGAGGAAATTAAGGCAACTATTAAAAACTATTTTGCCCAATTATATGGCAATAAATATAGCTATCTAGGTGAGATAAATGAATATTTACAAAAATATAAATTTCCTAGATTAACAGCAGAAGAAATGGAATACCTGAATATTCCCATATCAGAAGAAGAATGAGTAAGCCATCAAAGAACTCCCTAAGAAAAAATTGCCAGGGCCTTATGGATTCACAAGTGAATTCTATCAAACATTCAAAGAGCAACTAATCCCAATACTATACAAATTATTTGATATAATAAGCAAAGAAGGAGTCCTACCAAATGCCTTTTATGACACAAATATGGTAGTAATTCCAAAGCCAGGTAGATCAAAAACAGAGAAAGAAAACTACAGACCAATCTCCCTAATGAACATAGATGCAAAAATCTTAAATAGAATACTAGCAAAGAGACTCCAGCAAGTGATCAAGAGGATTATCCACCATGATCAGGTGGGATTTATACCAGGAATGCAAGGTTGGTTCAACATTAGGAAAACCATCCACATAATTGACCATATCAACAATCTAACAAACAAAAATCACATGATTATCTCAATAGATGCTGAAAAAGCCTTTGACAAAATACAGCACTCATTCCTATTGAAAACCCTTGAAAGTATAGGAATAGAAGGACCTTTCCTAAAAATAATAAATAATATATACCTAAAACCATCAACAAGCATCATATGCAATGAGGATAAATTAGAAGCCTTTCCAATAAGATCAGGAGTGAAACAAGGATGCCCATTGTCACCTATATTATTTAACATTGTACTAGAAACACTAGCTATAGAAATTAGAGAAGAAAAAGAAATTGAAGGTATCAAAATAGGCAATGAGGAGACTAAGCTATCATTCTTTGCAGATGATATGATGGTCTACTTAAAAAATCCTAGAGAATCAACTAAGAAGCTTGTAGAAATAATCAACAACTTTAGCAAAGGTGCAGGATACAAAATAAATGCACATAAATCATCAGCATTTCTTTATATTTCCAACACATCAAAGCAGCAAGAGGTAGAAAGAGAAACACCATTTAAAATCACCCTTGACAATATAAAATACTTAGGAATCTATCTACCAAAACAAACACAGGAATTATACGAAAACAACTACAAAACACTTTCCAAACAATTAAAACTAGATCTAAACAATTGGAAAAACATTGATTGCTCATGGGTAGGACTAGCTAACATAATAAAAATGACCATTCTACCCAAATCAATTTACCTATTTAGCGCCATACCTATCAAACTACCAAAAAACTTTTTTACTGAATTAGGAAAAACTATAACAAAGTTCATCTGGAATAACAAAAGATCAAGAATATCAAGGGAAATAATGAAAAAAAATGTGAAGGAAGGGGGCCTAGCTGTGCCAGATATTAAACTGTACTATAAAGCTGCAGTCATCAAAACAATATAGTACTGGCTAAGAGTCAGAAGGGAGGATCAGTGGAATAGACTTGGGGTAAGTGACATCAGCAAAACAGTGTATAATAAACCCAAAGAACCCAACTTTTGGGACAAAAATCCACTATTTGACAAAAACTGTTGGGAAATTTGGAAAATAATATGGGAGAGATTAGGTTTAGATCAACATCTCACACCCTACACACCAAGATAAATTCAGAATGGGTGAAAGACTTGAATGTAAAGCGGGAAACTATAAAAGTTAAGTGAACATAGAATAGTTTACTTGTCAGATCTCTGGGAAAGGAAAGATTTTAAAACCAAGCAAGAGTTAGAGAAAATTACAAAATGTAAAATAAATGATTTCGATTTTATCAAACTAAAAAGCTTTTGTACAAACAAAAATAATGTAGCCAAAATCAGAAGGGAAACAAAAATTGGGAAAAATTCTTTATAACAAAAAACTCTGACAGGGGTCTAATTACTCAAATATACAAGGAGTTAAATCAATTGTATAAAAAATCAAGCCATTCCCCAATTGATAAATGGGCAAGAGACATGAATAGGCAATTTTCAGATAAAGAAATCAAAAGTATCAATAAGCACATGAGAAAGTGTTCTAAATCTCTAATAATTAGAGAAATGCCAATCAAAACAACTCTGAGGTATCACCTCACACCTAGCAGATTGGCTAAAATGAAAGAAGGGGAGAGTAATGAATGTTGGAGGGGATGTGGCAAAATTGGGACATTAATGCATTGCTGGTGGAGTTGTGAACTGATCCAACCATTCTGGCTGGCAATTTGGAACTATGCTCAAAGGGCTATAAAAGAATGCCTGCCCTTTGATCCAGCCATACCATTGTTGGGTTTGTACCCCAAAGAGATCATAGATAAACAGACTTGTACAAAAATATTTATAGCTGCACTTTTTGTAGTGGCAAAAAAGTGGTAAATGAGGGTATGTCCTTCAGTTGGGGAATGGCTGAACAAATTGTGGTATATGCGGGTGATGGAATACTATTGTGCTCAAAGGAATAATAAACTGGAGGAATTCCAGGAATTGATGCAGAGTGAGAGGAGCAGAGCCAGAAGAACACTGTACACAGAGACTGATATACTATGGTAAAATAGAATGTAATGGACTTCTGTACTAGCAGCAATGCAATGACCCAGGACAATTCTGAGGGATTTATGGTAAAGAATGCTACCCACATTCAGAGGAAGAACTGCAGGAGTGGAAACAAAAGAAAAACAACTGCTTGAACACATGGGTTGAGGCAGACATGATTGGGGATGTAGACTAGAAACTACCACACCAATGCAACTATCAACAGTTTGGAAATAGGTCTTGATCAATGACACATGTTAAAACCAATGGAAATGCGCATCAGCCATGGGGGTGGATTTGGGGGGGGGGTGTGTGAAGGGGAAAGTAAGAGCTTGAATTATGTAACCATGTTAACTTTTCTAAAAAATAAATGTTAATAAATGTTTAAAAAATAAAATAAAAAAACAAGGAGGCAATAATAAATATATAGTCAGAGAAAGACACTTGAGGAAAGATACTATCATTAAATAAAATAATAAATTATTTTCCAGATAACATGAAAATGGTATAATATTTGTGTAGTGAATAAAGTGCTAAGGTTGGAGTCCAGAAGATCTGAGTTCAAATCCTAATTCACTTAATAATGTTTCTGGACATTCCATGCTAAGATGGCAGAGTAAAGGACACTTTATTTGCCCAACCTATCCCTATCCCACACACAAAGAAAAATAAAACACCTCAAAACAAAGGAAAGCAAGAGGAATACATCTTACAGGGATAAGAAAAAAGACTAGCCAAGGAAGCACATCATCTGTGGGAAATAACACTGCTGACCAACCCAACCTGAAGCTGTGCAGCCAGAGGGGAATTGGTTCAGCCTAAGCCTCTCAGCATGAGTAAGAAAGGCAGAGAGGACACAAAACCAATGCACTTCCATGTGGCCTAAGGCAATGAAGCCACAGAGTGCCAGAGGCAACAAAACAGCAGAGCAAGGGACCAACCCAAACCACTTGGCAGGCAGGGGTAGTGAAGCAACAGAGTGGGGCCCAGCCCAACCCATGAGATAATAATAGGGAAACTGGCAGCATGGAGGGCAGAATCCAGCTAGACAGAAGAGTTAAAAACCCACCCACAATAAGCCAGCAGAACCAGCCCTTTGATAGACATGCTATGGGAAACAAAGGCAGCCAGGCCTATCCCAAGTACCATAGAAGAGTACTTTGCAAGCTTGGAATAGTGCTTCCTCAACCTCAGGAACAGAGAAGAACCTCAACAGATCAATAAGGTTAACAGAAAAGAAAATAATTAGAAAAATGAGCAAAATACAAAGAAAAAACTTGACCTTAGAAAGTTACTTTAATGACAGGGAAGATCAAAATACAAACTCAGAAAAAGATGACAGTGGCAAAAAGGAAACATGAGAAACCTCAAAGGAAAGTGTAAAAGGATGTCAGGCCCCAAAAGAACCTCTAGAAGAACTTAAAAAGAAGATTAAATTTTATTCAAATAATAAGAGAATTAACATAAATCTCAACAACTGGGAAAAAGAGTTCACTGAAGAAATTAACTTACTAAAAACTAGAATAGACGAAAAGGAAATGGAGGCACAAAATATACTGGAGAAAACACCTCCTTAAAGAGTAGAATTGGCCAAATGGAAAAGGAAAAAAACTCAAGGAAGAAAATAACCCTTTAAAAATTAGAATTGGACAAATAGAAACTAATGAATCTATAAGACATCAGGAAACAATATAGCAATATCAAAAGAAAAAATAGAAGAAAATATGAAAATCCTTACTGGAAAAACAACCAACTGGGAAAATAAATACAAAAGAGATAATCTAAAAAACATTGGAATACTCGAAAGCCACACACACACACACACACACACACACACACACACATACACACACACAAATAGGGCCTGGACACCATATTACAAGTGTTATAAGGAATTTTATAATTTCACACGGTCTCATTAGAAGCAGAAGTTTCAGGTCAGAGGAAGGTTTTTAATTTGTACGCTGTCTCCTTAAGAAACAGCAACAGACAGCGCTTGCCCTCTGTCTCTTTAAGAGGCTGTAGCAGAGAGGTTGGATCTCTGTCTTTTTAAGAGAAAACTATAAAAGAGAGGAGGAAGTCCATTTTGTCTGGCCTTGGAGGGAGCAGGAATTTTGGGGTTTGCTGTTTGGGTTTCTCTCTTTCAAGAAGATCAGGCAGTTAACTGTTTAGAGTTGAAACTTCGATACAAATCTGAGAAGAAGTCTGTTACTGAGAGCTTTCTTTCCCTCAGAACTCTGAAGGAGAGGAGCACTGTCTGTGACCGGCAGTTTCATTGTTGAGGGAAAAGAAATACTTTGAGGGGAGCTGAAGAATGTTCTGTGTCTGTGTATGACAGGCAGTTTTCAACTGACAGTTAATAGAAGAATTACTTTAAAGAGTTTTACTGATAAATGTTCATCAATTAGTTAGTTATGATAGATAGTGAATTTAATATTTAGTTAGAGTAGTTTGTAGGTAGGCCTGCTTTAGTCAGCAAGAAAATTCTCAGATATAGGGTTTTTAGAGGTCTTAGTATAGGATTAAGATTTTTAGACATAGTATAAGGATTAAGAGATTAATATCCTGTTTTCTACCTGCTGTTTCCTATCCCTACCTCTCCTCATAGAATAAATAGTATCAATGGTGTACCACAATGCTTCCAGCCTTCTATCTCGATAACACAAGAAATCATCAGGGAAAACTGCCTTGATATCCCCAACAAGAGGGAAAAATAGAAATTGAAAGAATCCACCCATCATTCCTGAAAGAGACATCAAAATAAAAATACCTCAGAACTATTATAACTAAATTCCAGAACTCCCAGACCAAGGAAAAAGTATTACAAGCAGACTGAAGAAACAATTAAAATATCATAGTACTATTGTCAGAATAATGCAAGATCTAGCAGCTTCTGCATTAAAGGACTGGAAGGCATCATGGCATATGATATTCTGAAAGGCAAAAGATCTAGGAATAAGACTGAAAATTATATACCCAGAACAACTGAGCATAATTCTCCAGAAGTTGATATTTAACAAAATAGCAGATTTCCAAGCTTTCCTGACCAAAAAACCAGAGTGGAAAAGAAAATTTAATGAGCAAATTCAATACTCAAGAGAATTATAAAAAGGTAATGTGAAAACTTAAGGGTTTCAGTAAAGTTTAATTGAGTATATTCATACCTGGGAAAGTAATAATTGGAATACCTAAGATGTCTATGATACACGAGATTCTTAAGGTACTTAAGATACTCAAGCTATCTAAAGTACTTAAGAACTTTATCACTACTAGGGCAATGAGAAGGAATATTCATAGAAAGAAGGGCTGCTATGAAAAAAATCAAGGGATAGGAAAGAGGAAAACATGGAGAGAAGAAAAAAGGAGAACTAGAAGGAGATAAACTATCTTTCATAAAGATTAAGTAAGAGTCAATATAGTAGAGGAGAAGATGGTGGGAGGTGGGGGGTGGTGGCAACTTTTGAACCTTAATCTCATTGGGATTAGCTCAGAGTGGGAATAATGCCCATACTCTGTCATCCAGAGAAACCTACCTTACCCAAAAGGGAAGCAGGAGGGAAGGGAGAATAAGAGAAGGGGTAGCCAAAAAGGAGGGTGAATTGGACAGAGGCAGTGGTTGGAATTTAAACATCTGTAAACAGTGAAAGGCTGAAAGTAGAGGAAGAGGAGGTTAAACAGGGAAAATAATATTGAGGGGAAACATATGATTAGTGATAATAACTGAATACAAAATGGGATGAATTCACCCATAAAACAGAAAAGGATAGCAGACTGGATTAAACATCAGAATCTCATAATATGCTGTCTACAAAGCATAAAGCAGGGAGACACACAGAGTAAAAGTGAGGGGCTAGAGCATAATCTACCATACCTCAGCTTAAGTAGAAAAATAAAAGCAGGGGTAGCAATCATGATCCCAGACAAAACAAAAGTAAAAACTGATCTAGTCAAAAGAGATAAGGAAGGAAATTATATCTTGATAAAAGACACCAAACAATGCAACAGTATCAATACTAAACATATTTGCACCAAATGGCATAGCATCCAAATTCCTAAAGGAGAAGTTACATGAGTTACAAGAGGAAATAGATAATAAAACATCACTAGTGGGGGAAAATGATAATGAGGAGAAAGCATATCAAAATTTATAAGATGCAGCTGAGGGGGAAATTTATATCTCTAAATGCTTACATCAGTAAAATAAAGAGCAGATCAGTGAATTGGGGATGCAACTAAAAAACTAGAAAAACTACAAGTGTAAAACCCCTGTTCAAAGACCAAATTGGAAATCATGAAAATCAAAGGAGAGATTAATAAAATTGAAAGTAAAAAAGCCATTGAACTAATAAATAAGACAAAGAGCTCATTTTATGAAAAAAATAAACCATTGCTTAACTTGATTTTTAAAAAAGAAAGAAAAGAACCAAATTAGCAATATCAAAAATGAAGAGTAAAATCACAATCAATGAAGAAAATCTTAAAACAATTATTAGAAGTTATTTTGCCCAACTATATGCCAATAATTCTGACAATGTAAGTGAAAGAGAAATTTTACAAAAAATATAAAATATACTCAGATTAACAAAAGAGAAAATAGAATAAACACCCCATCACAGAAAAAGAAATTGAACAAACCATCAAAGAATTCTCCGAGAAAAGGCCCTAGAACCAGACAAATTTACAAGTGAATTCTAAAGAGTTGTTAACTCCAATACTACTTTAGCTATTTGGAAAAATGGGGAAAGAAATAATCCTTCCAATTCCTTTTATGACATAAATGTGGTACTAATATCTAAACCAGGAAGAACTAAAACAGAGAAAGAAAACTGCAGACCAATTTCCCTAATGAACTTTGATGTAAAAATCTTAAATAAAATACTAGCACACGGATTATGTATTAGGGAAACTATAAACATAATGAACCATATCAATAATAAAACCAACAGAAAGTATATGATTATCTTTAAATTGATGCAAAAAAAAGTTTTTGGTAAAATACAACACTCCTTATAAAAACAGTAGAAAACATTGGAATAGAAGGAGCATTCCCTAAATCGATAAATGGCATTTGTCTAAAACCATCAGTAAGTACATCTTCAAAGTGGATAAACTAGAACCTCTCCCAATAAGATCAGTGGTGAAGCAGGGATGCCCATTATCACCACTACTGTTTAATATTGTACTAGAAATGCTAACCATAGCAATAAGAACAGAAAAAAATTTAATTAGGATAGACAGTGAGGAAACAAAGTTATCACTCTTTGCACATGAAGAACCCCAGAAAATCAACCAAAAAATTAACAAATAATTAACAACTTTAATAAAGTTGCAAGATATAAAATAAGCCCACATAAACTATCAGCATTTCTATTTACCACCAACAAAGCCCAGCAGTAAGAGATAGAAAAAGAAAATCCATTCAGAATAACTATAGACAATGCAAAATACCTGAGGGTATACTTACCAAGGCAAACCCTGCAACTATATGAACAAAATTACAAAATATTTTTCATACAAATAAATTCAGACCTAAACAATTGGAAGAACATTAATTGCTCATGGATAGGCTGAGCCAGTTTAATAAAAATGACAATCCTATATAAATTAATTTGCCTATTCATGCTACACTAATCAAACTACTCAAAAAGTATTTCATAGAACCAGAAAAAATAATTTGAAAATTCATCTGAAAGAATAAAAGGTCAAGAATAACAAGGGAATTAATGGAAAAAAACATTAAGGAAGGAGGCCTAGCAGTACCAGATCTCAAACTGTGCTATAAAGTAGTAATTGTCAAAACAATCTGTTACTGGCTAAGAAATAGAGAAGTAGATCAGTGGAATAAGTTAGGTAATCAACACACAGTAGTCAACAACAATAACAACCTAGTGTTGGATAAATCCAAAGACTTAAGTTTTTGGGATAAGAACTCACTCTTTAACAAAAATTGCTGTGAAAACTAGCAAACAGTATGACAAAAACTAGGTATAGGGGGCAGCTGGGTGGCTCAGTGAATAGAGAGCCAGGCATAGAGGGAGGTCCTAGGTTCAGATCTGGCCTCAGACACTTCCTAGCTGTGTGACTCTGGGCAAGTCACTTAACCCCCATTGTCTAGCCCTTACCACTCTTCTCTCTTGGAGCCAATACTCAGTATTGACTCCAAGACGGAAGGTAAGGGTTTTTAAAAACAAACAAACAAACAAAACTATATAAACCAACAACTCACACCATATACTTGATTTAGAAATAAAGGATGACACCATAAACAAATTAGAGAACACAGAAAAAATTACCTATAAGAACCATGAATAAAGGAAGAATTTTTGACCAAACAGGACATATAGAACATTGTGGAAAATGAAATTAATAATTTTGATTACATTAAATTAAAAATTTTCTGAACAAATAAAACAATGCAACTAAGATTAGAAGAAAAACAACAAATCGGGGTTGGGGGGGTTGTAGTAAGTGTCTTTGACAAAGGCCTAATCTCTCAAATATATAGAGAACTGAGTCAAGTTTATAAGAGTACAAACATTCCCCAGTTGTTAAATGGTCAAAGAATGTGAATAGGCAGTTCTTAAGAGGAAGAGAGTAAAACTATAATCATATGAAAAAATGCTCCAAATTACTATTGACTAAAGAAATACCAGTTCAAACAAGTCTGAAATATTATCTCATACCTATCAGATTGACTAATGCAGCCAAAAAGAAAAATGATAAATGTTGGAGGAAATATGGGGAAATTGAGACACTAATATCCTTTTTTTTTTCAATTTTGCTTAAATTTTTATTTTTAAGTAGGGAAAAAATCACATAATTTAACCCAATTTAGTTGCAAGTTCCTTAGCTTTTGCTTTTTCCAGCTTGGCAATACGAGCCACCGATTTGGGACCCAGGACATTGCCACCCCAGTGGCGACGGATCTCATCATATCTGTCATTGTAATTAGTTTTGATGGCCTCTACCAGCTTAGCCAGGGCTCCCTTATCTTCCGGGTTAACCTGTGTGAAGGCAATGCTTGTGCAAGTCTTTCTGTGAACCAGTCGACCCAATCTGGCTTTACCTTTGATAATACAGTAAGGAACCCCCATTTTTCGGCACAAGGCAGGTAGGAAAACCACAAGCTCAATGGGATCCACATCATGTGCAATCACTACCAACTGTGCTTTCTTGTTTTCTACCAGGGTAGTAACAGTGTTAACACCTGCTCTGAGGACAGGTGGTCTCTTAGTAGGGGCATCCCCCTTGCCTGCAGCTTTTTGTTCAGCCCGAGCCAGCAGCCTTTGCTTCTTTTCTTGCTTTGTCTCAGGCCTGTATTTGTGAGCCAGTTTAAGCAGCTGAGTAGCTGTCTGACGGTCCAAAGCCTGGGTAAATTGGTTGATTGCTGGTGGCACCTTCAATCGCTTATTAAGGATAGACCTTTGACGCTGCAGTCTAATGTATCGAGGCCATTTCACAAAGCGGGTGAGATCCCTTTTGGGCTGGATATCCTGACCAATGCCAAAATTCTTGGGACGCTTTTCAAACAAAGGATTGACCACTTTCTTGGCCTCTTGCTTTTTTACAACGGCAGGGGCCGGGGCCACCTTCTTCCCCTTGGCCTTCTTTCCCTTGGGCATCTTGGCTGGCAGAACGAGAAAAACTAATATACTTTTGGTGAAACTGTGAACTGATATAACCATTCCAAAGAGCAATATGGAACCATGCCCAAAGAGCCTTAAAATTACATGTGCCCTTTGACCCAGAAATACTACTACTGGGTTTGCATCCCAAAGAGATCAGAGATAAGGGAAAAGGACCTACCTCTATAAAAATATTTTTAGTGGTGATTTCTGTGGTGGCAAAGAATTGGAAACTAAGGAAGTGTCCATCAACTGGAGAATGGCTGAACAAGTTGGTGGTATATGGTTGTAATAGAATACTATTGTACCATAAGAAATGATGAATAGGATGAGTTCAGAAAAACCTGAAAAGATTTATATGAATTGTTTCAAAGTGAAGAGAGCAGAATCAGGAGAACAGCATGTACAGTAACATATATTGTATGATGATCAGCTATGGAGGACTAAACTTTCAAAGTGAAGAGAGCAGAATCAGGAGAACAGCATGTACAGTAACATATATTGTATGATGATCAGCTGTGGAGGACTAAACTATTGTCATCAATGCAAGATTCCAAGATAACCCCAAAAGATTCATGATGAAAAAGAAGGAGATGTTGGAGTCTGATTACAGTTCAGAACATGCCATTTTCTACTTTATTTCCTTCATGAGTTTCTTCTGTTGTATGTGTGATGTATGTCTTCTGTCATGGCATGAGCTATATGGAAATATATATACATGCATGTATTTCATGAAAACACTGGTATAACCTATTAGACTATTTGCTATAGAGGAGGGAGGGTAAGAGAGAATCCGGATTGTAAAATGTTAGAAAACAATTGTTCAAAATTGTTTTTACATATAATTGAAAGAAAAATATAAAAAGAGAAAAAAATAGCTTTTTTAGTCTGGGCAACTCACTTAATCTTTCTCAACTTCAGTTTCTTCATCTGTAAAATTGAGATATTAGTAATTACCACATTATTATGAAGATCAAATGAGAGTATTTGTAAAGTGTTTTGTAAACCTTAAAGTACTATGTAAATGTTAGCTTCTATTATTGTTGCTGTTATTATTATATTAATTGCAGTAATACTGGGTGGCCCACTGGAAGGAATTCAAGTACTGAGGAATCACAGTGAGGGCTAACAGCTACTACATTAAAGCAGCAGAGAGCTTAGAATATGATTTTCCAGAAGGCAAAAGATCTGGATTTACAATAACAAATAACTTATCCTAGCAAAACTGAATACAACCTTAGAGGAGGAATGCTAAACATTCTTCATGAAAAGACCAGAGGAGAATATTTGACTTGCACAAGAGATAGGAGAAACATAAAAGGGTAAACATGAGTGAGTAATCAATCATAAGGGACTAAACAAGAATAAACTATATATCTATATGGAAAGATAATACATGTATCTTCTCAAAATTCTATTATTGTCAAAGGTTATAGAGGGAACCTAATTAGAGATTCTGGGAGTAATTCTGTTACGTTTTGATAATCTTATAAGAAGAATGGAAAGGAAAGGGAAGAGGATTATATTGTGGGAGGTAGGGAGAGGAAGAATAGGAAAAATGATCTTACATAAATGGCGTATCTAAATAGAAGTCTGTATAAGGAATAAGAGGGATTGGGCAACATTTGAACCTCACTTATCAGAAATGTCTAAAGGAACAAAGGATACACATACACATACAGTTGAGTATAGGAATATATTTCACCCAACATAGAAATGGGACAAAAGAGGTTGAGAAAGGAGAATAAAAGAGAGAGTAAAATATGGAAGGGATTCGTCAGAAACAAACTAATCCCTTTAAAAGGGGTTGTGAAATAAAGAGAAGGAAAAGTCTAAGAAAATAGGGTAGAGGGAGACACACAATTTAACAATTATAACTCTGTATGTGAATGGGATGAACTCACCCATAAAATGGAATAGGATAGCAGAATAATTTAGAAACCAGAAAATAACATGTTGTTTACAAGAAACAACACAGAAAGATAGAGAGTTAAATAAGTAACTAGATAAAAAAAAAAAAAAACAGGTGTAGTAATTATGATCTCAGAAAAAAAAAAAACCAGCAACAAAAATTGGCCTAATTTAATGACATAAACTGGGAAACTACATTTTGCTGAAACATACCAGAGGTAGTAAATTAAGATTAATATCATAGCATCTAAATTCTTAAAGGAAAAGTTAAATGAGTTACAGGGAGATATGGGCAGTAAAATTTAATATTATAGGACTTTAATTTACCTCTTTCAGAGCTAGATAAATCTAAAATTTTTTAAATGAAGGATCTGAAGAAAATTTTAGAGAAAATAAATATGATAGATCTCTGCAATATATTGACTAGAAATAGAAAAGTTTATCTGTTCTTAGGTATGCATAGCACCTTCACAAAAATTGACCCACATATTAGGATATAAAAACCTCACCAAAAAATAAGAATGCAGAAATATTAAATGCATCTTTTGTCAACCATAGCAATGAAATTATATATTTCAATAAATTTTTAAGATTAAAATTAATTGGAAACTGCATAACTTAATGCTAAAGAATGGGTGAGAAAAAGAACAAACCACAAACAATCATTCATTTCATCAGAGATAATGATGATAGTGAGTCAATATGCTAAAAATATTTGGAATGCAGGCAAAGCAATAGTTAGGAGAAATGTTATGCCTCTCCTTTCATCAAATGAGCAAGAAAGTAAAGAAAACTAGAAAACTAACAAATTAAAACCTTTCAACTAAACATCAAAGTAGAAACCCTGAAAATCAAAAAAGTAACAAAATTAAAACAAAAAAATAAATAAAACTTAAATGTCGGGGGCAGCTGGGTAGCTCAGTGGAGTGAGAGTCAGGCCTAGAGACAGGAGGTCCTAGGTTCAAACCTGGCCTCAGCCACTTCCCAGCTGTGTGACCCTGGGCAAGTCACTTGACCCCCATTGCCCACCCTTACCAATCTTCCACCTATGAGACAATACACCGAAGTATAAGGGTTTAAAAAAAAAAATTAAATGTTTTTAAAACCAATAAAATATATGTTATTAGTTGACTTAAAAAGAAAAAAATTACTAGTATCAAAAGTTTAATTCACAACTAATGAAAAAAGAAATAAATGAAATCATTAGGGCCTGGTTTGCCCAAATATATGACAATAAAATTGACAATCTAAATGTAAATGGATGATTACTTGCAAATATATAAATTACCTAGGTTAACAGAGCAGGAAATGGAATACTTAAACAGCTCTGTTTTAGAAAAAGAAATGGAACTTGCCCAAAATGAATTCCCTAAGGAAAAAAACCCCAGGATCAAATGGATGTATAAGCAAATTCTATTAAGCATCTAAAGAACAACTGATTTTAATACCACATATATTGTTTGAAAAAAATAAGAAAAGGATTCTAACAAATACCTTCTATGACATAAATGTGATCTTAAGAACAAAACCAGAGAGAATCAAACAGAGGAAACGACAAACTCTGGACCACTATCCTAATAAATATCAAAATGCAAAATATTTAAGTAAAATATTAGCAAAAAGTCTACAGCAAAATATAATGAACATTATATACTGTGCCCATTCTGGATTCATCCCAGGAATACCGGGCTGGTTCAATATTTGGAAAACTAATTTTTTTTATTGTTGTGTCTGACTCTTCATGACCTTTAAAATTTTTTTTTAATTTTAAAATACTTTTCCATGTTTACATGATTCATTTTCTTTTCTTCCCCACTCCCAGAGCCAAGAAGCAATTCCAGTGGGTTGTACAAATGTTATCACTTGATACCTATTTCCATATTATTCATTTTTGTTATAAAGAAATTTTTTCAAGCCAAAATCCCAGATCATATACCCATATATGCATGTGATAAGTGATGTCATATGTTTTTCTTTTGCATTTCTACTCTCATAATTCTCTCAATGTAGATAGCATTCTTTCCCATAAGTCCTTCAGGAGTGTCCTGGCTTGTTGCATTGCTACTAGTAGTCAAATCCATTACATGGGATTGTTCTACAATGTTTCATTTTCTGTGTACAATGTTCTCCTGGTTAACCTAGCCCTGGATCCCTTGCTTCACATCACTGTCTATAAAGTAAATAATTCAGGCAATGCCAATAATGAAAGAAAAGGAGCTTTTACAATCCTGTTCAAAGCTGTTTTCTTCTGCCTATATGTCTGTCTGACATGGAAATGATTATCTTTGTCACACTATAATATTCTCTGAGCCCAGAAGTACATTTCAAACATCTCCATATTCCCCATAGCAGGGCCCAACAACATCCTGCACATAGTCGGTACTCAACTAATAATTGTTGACTGATTGGCTGGGCTTCTAACAGTCAAAGTCTGTCCTATACATATAATCCATTGAACAGTCAAGCTAACTATGGATTCCCCCAAAAAAGGTAGAATTAAGGCCCCCCCTTATTAGCATATAGCCATAAATCTGATTAAAGCCAAGTGGTATGGAGCTCAAATACTGGTAAATCTTACTAAAATGGAAAAGCTTTTAATATAGGCTTGATGATAGTCAGTCTATCATCAGACAAACAGCCTAACTATCAGCAGAGGTTTGCTTGATGAGTTAAAAAAAATTTTTTGATCATAACTTAAACAACTACCTGCTGTGGCACAAGATGACCATCTCTATAGCAGTAGAGAGAATAGCCACATAGAAATAATAGATCCTTAAGTTATTTAAGTGAGCATTCATCTAGATATAACAGTATAACAAAAAAGAATTATTCTGACAGTTGCTAGCATAAGATCATAGGATCATTGAGCCTTTTCTCATCCACTCTCTTCATTTACAAATAAAGAAACTGATCCAAAGGGATAAAACGGCTTCCTCAAACAAACATGTAATAACAATAATAGTCATAATATTTGACTTTTATATAGCACCTTATTTGCAAAATACTTTGTTTATATTATCTTATTTGATTCTCATAAACCTGTGAAGGAAGTACTATTATAATCCCTGTTTTACAGATAAGGAAACTGAAGTAGAGAAAAGTTAAGTCAAAGTTAAGTCAGTTTTCTAAGGCCATGTTGTTAGGGTCTTAGGAAGGATTTTAATCGAGCTTTTTGATTCTAAGTTTAGTATTCTATCCCATTATGCCATACTGCTTCTTAGAATACTCAATTCTTGGTTTATATCTTATTCATAAATTATTGCCAGTCTTCACTGGTAGAGGGATTTTCCTACCTCTGATACAATGGAAAGGCTACCTAAGACAAAAAGAGTACTTAGCATTTGCTTAGCCCCACCTAAATGGGATTGTCTAGGATTGTCATTTACCTTAGGGTCCATTATTCAGTCTGAAACTGCTAACCTGAGATTCCCTTTAGGGTGGATTCTCATGGGAACAGGGAACCAATACAAGCTTCAGAGTCTCCAGCTTCTCAACAAGTCCTAAAACTTGGGGTTCATCAGATCTTACTAGGCTAGGCTACAAGTTTGGGGTTTCTAGATTCCATGTTGACATAGGTTTCATATGAGTTGCTGTGTGACATTTTAAAAAGAAGCTCATGAATACTTGTCACAAATTCTCCAGATCTAGCCAATCTTTCAACCTTGGCTCAGATATTTTTAACAAAGTCTATTACTGCCATAATTCCAAAATGTGGCAGAGGAGCCAAGAAAAAAAATACAAACTTCTGTACTGCTGATGAAAACCTTTTGTGTCTAAAACATCACCAAGAATATAGATCATTCTGGTGGAATGGTAGAGTAAGCCAAAGAGTTAGAAATATTAAAAAAAACAATAACCATGTAGGGGTTACAAAGTCCCCTGGGAAAACCTTCCCTCCTCCTGGATGAAATTATAACCCATCACAGGGTAACTAAACCCCTTGGGAAACATCTCTCCCCTGGTATGAGACTGTAACAGCCATAAAAGGCATGTCTTTATATGTCCCATCCATTGCAATGTGGAGGCTAGGATTGCAATAGTGAAAATCACTTTTGATGTCTCATCCATTACATTTTTATAAATGCAGAGGTGAGGAATACAACAGTGCTATTGCACTTCACTTCAACTACTAAATGGACCCTTACTGCTTGTTAGATCAATAAAAGGTAGTGGTGCTGCTGGATATCTGAAAATCACTTCTAAAGACCCTTTAAAATCAATTTAAATTCTTAGGTCATTAAATTCTCCAAAGGTTGTATATAGGTTGTAACCAGTTTGATGGAGTCCATCCATCATCATCTATGTGACAATTAACAAAAGCAAAAAGGGAGAAACGGCTGTTAAGGCAACATGTGATTTTGATGGATCTGGTGACAAACCCAGCATCCATAAGAACCTATGGTTTTGCCACAGAAAAGGGTTTGTCCAACTTGTTTATGAACTTTTATAATGGTATTTTCTCTAGTCTAGTCATAGGGGGAGGTACAAATAAAGACAGTGTAATAGAACATATAGCTAATGGCCAAAACACAGTAGCTGAAAATGACTTAGGGTAACAGAAGATCTTAGATTAGATTAATATGTGAATTTAAAAAACAAAATTAAATCTTAAAACAATCAGCAAATACAGTATATGTGACAGGATGTCAGTAATCAATCCAAGAGTACTTTTCTCCAATTCTGATAGTTACATTACAGAGACTTCTTCACTATCTGGAGGGGAACAAACTGAAATAGTTAACATCAATAAAGCAATGGAATCTGAAAAGGCTTAAAATTCACCTCCAAACTCTTTAAGGTTCCTTCCCCTCCCAAGTATCATCATCCATCTAGATTCCTTTGGTCACAGCTTTGGGGTTCCCCATACCTGCACTGAGCATAGTATGGATGAACCCCATATTGGATGTGTTGCAGAGACTGGGCAGGCCAAAATGGCAAGAGGGTGTAGGGAGATGAATCTCCCCTCTGAATCTCGAGATTACTCAAGCTATCAACTGCAAGGTATCCAATCAGTACACCCATGAACGGTAATAAGAAAAGACATCATAAAACTGCAGTGCACTGCTCTTTCATAGAGTGGGCCATGCTTGCAATTCTACTTCTGTCAGTAGGTGGTGCCACCCTATCATAAAGTTAAAGAGTTAACTAAAGTTAAGAGGTTTCCTTCCCCTCCCCACTAGGGTTAAAAATGCCAGGGGCCATGTGACACCTCAGTCCGCACCCCCACAGCCAGGAGCATGGAAGCTCCCCTGGGTTAGTCAGGCTGGGATTGAGGTGGATAGCATGGATTGGCTGCTCCACGCTGTATTCCACTGCTGAAAAGCAGCCAGTACGGGCTTTGAGACCCACCTTAGGGGAGGGGATTTATACCTCACCCTCTGTGCAGAAAAAACAAGTTGGTTCTAAATGGCTCTCGAACCCTCAGGCAATTGGGCACTCTGTGGGAAATAGCTTATCCTTTTTGGCCAGGAGCCCCAGGATGGGGTAGCCTGTGAAAAATGGGAGGAAAAAAGGCATGGCAAAAAGCAGCTTATCAGCAGGAGCAAAATTTATCTGCTCCCTATCCTTTACTCAAAGGCTTTCTTTAAAAAATTCAAGGATTCTATCTTCCATAGTGGCTCGCCAAAAATGTAAGATTAAAATTAATATCCAATAACTCTAAGTATTATATTTTATAAGATTTATTAATAATCACTTGAAGTAGAGGAAATAAAAAGAACAAAAGTAAAAGCCTGAGTAAAGAGAAGTTTTCCCGACCCCATTAGCAGGAGAAGAGCAAGAGAGGGCGGGGTTATAGAAACTTTATCTCCAAAATTTAAGTAATGTAAGGACGAAAGTGGGATTCTGGGAAATGGAGTCCTGGGGCACAAAATTCTAATTACACAACAAACATGGAAGAGAATTTGTACAAATGCTCAGAGGCAGATGATAGAGTATTGAGATGGGGGAGCAGGTATTAGTCCAATTTAGGTAGAATGTAGAGTAAACAAATTCAGGGAGTAGAGAAGTCTAGAAAGGTTGTGAAGGGCACCAAGTACCAGACTGAAGGGTTTGTATTTTTATCCTAGTATCAGTAAGGGATGCTGCTCAAGATTTTTGAGCAAGGGATTGGCGCTGTCAGACCTGTATCTTGTAAAGAAGAAAGATTATAAATAGCAGACTGTTAACAGTAAAGCAGGCCAAAGGTGATAATGCTTTACCTAGGGGGCTGTGTGCATTGAAAGAGGGGGAGAGGTATAAGAAATGTACTATTTAGGGAGACCTGATGAGATTTGGAAACTTATTATATCTAGAGGGTGAGAGGCAGAAGAGTCAAGAACAATTCCAAGATGACCATCCAAGAGCCTGGATGGCTGGTATCTACCTACAATGAAAGAAACAGAGACATCAAGAAAGAGACTGAGGGACAGTTTAGGAGGAAAGAGAACAGAATTCTGTTTATCTTTCTAGAAACCAGCCTAAATTTCTGCATTTCAGCCCCAGCCTCCCCAGCACCCTAGGCTCTAAAGTCTAATAGGGCATTTTGAGATTGAGGTGCCAACAGAAAAGGTTTAAGAGGTCCAGCCTTCAGCCAATGATGCAGAATCATCATTTTGGAGAAAATAAGGATTGTATATGTAGATTTGGAAGTCATCTCCATACGGATATTTACTTGAGCCCACTAGAATAGAGGAGGTCGGCAAGGAAAGGTGTAGAGGAGATGGTGCAGAAATCCAGTGTGATCTGATGTTTCTATGTCATATACGTGTTATACAACTTTCTTAGGAAAATCTGCTCATTGCCACAAAATTTGGGAACTTTTGCATTTTCCAAAGGCCAGGAGGCTGCACTCTCGGGGCTTCTTTTCATTGCTCCATACTCGTGGCTGAGCAATGCTAGGAGACATGAGCCAGTGTGGATGGATCATCTCTCTTCTTCCCTCTCCCTCCTTGTGGGCGCCTGCTGTGTGCACATGCGTGTGCATGCGTGTGTGTACACGTGCATGCGCAGGAACTCCTGCAGAGGCCGGTGTAACCTTTCTAAGGGCACTAACACTTTCTTTCACAGATCTCATGGAACAAACTTGCTTTTTTTTCTTCCCTCTTTGTCTTTCCCTCCCCCAGCTGATAATAGGACTAAAAAGAAAGTGGCCCATCGGGAAAGGAAGCAGGATTTCTCTGCCTTCAAGCAGACAGACAGTGAGATGAAGGTTAAAATATCACCACAGCTGCTCCTGGCAATGCACCGTTTCCTAGCAACAGGCAAGTGCCTCTTATCACTGTTTGGAATCACTTGTTTCTCAGCGGCCAGGACAGGGTGGGCTGCGGGGGGCGCTGGGACCTGGGGTGACAAATAATGCCACTTTTGTGTTTTGTTTTGTTTTGTTTTTCTTTTTAAACTCTCTCCTCTCCTGTGTTCAGTGTCGGCATGAACCCTCTGAGACATTTACCAGGGGTGGACCAGTAACTTTAAATTGGTCTGAAAGGTAAGGATGAACGTTAGTGCTGCCACCCTGCATGTACAGTTCATCAGGTTAACTGCTCGCAAATAAACCCCACGGTAGAGGCTGCTTTTGCGGAGTAGGAAACCAAGTCATGAGACCTGGACATCATCTGCTCTATTTGATTTAGGCAGTTGACCAATTTGCCTTTATTCAGCTTGCCTGGGAAGAACTGTGGATGCCAGTGGTAAAGTAACACAGATAACCTTACCGATTTGTAAAGCAGATAGATTTTCAAAATTGAATCTTTGCCTCAACTAGTTTGAATGAAAACAAGAATATCAAGTCTTTTACATGGATTTCTCGATGGCCTCTTCAAAATAAATTGGTAAATTGAATCTGTTTCCGGTAGGCATATAATCACGTTACCCAATCCACCAACATAGCTGGCACTGACTGATGCAGAGGGGTCAAGGTTGAATACACCAAAAAGACCATTTCCATGCTCCCTCTGTGGCCCCTTAGGGGAAGGGTGAGCTCTGTTTATCTAGCAAGATGATTGGGAGGAAATCTGGAACTGCCCAGCGACTCTTTCGAAGACTCTCCATCCACGCCATTCCTTTCTGCAGCACACAATGTGCTGGAAAATATTTTGAAAAGAAGAAAAATGGGATTCACAATTTTTGTTTGAAATTTTCATACATATTCTTTTGCTTTAAGAAAAGAACAAACATCAAGCTTAACTCGTCATTGTTCTTCATTTGAAATTCTGGTAACATTGTTCTCTGCCATCTAGGAACCATTATTCAGAACTAAAGCAAATAAAGTCCTTCTTTTACCTGGCTTTTAGGTTGTCCTGTAGGCCTGGTCAAATGCAGCCCTGAGAAGTTAGCCATTGGTATTCTAATCATTTGTAATGAAACTACATTTTTCTCAATTGCAATAACAACTGTGATTTTTTTTAAAAAATCACAAGTTGAATGCATATTAGACTGTGATTAGATCTTCTTTGTGAAATTCTAAATCTCTACATTTGCTTTTATTTCTAGTTATGTCAAAAGAAGGAGGAATTGTGAAAATGAGATTCTGACAGGAATTTTGTGCTTATGTGGTTGTGTGAAAAAGTGAGGAAGAGAGAGAAAGGTGAAGAAAAGTAGAAAGGAGAGGGGAGAAGAAGAGGAGAAAAAAGAGGGAGAAGAAAGGAGGGAAAGAGGAGAGGGAAGGAGAGATAGATGAAGGAAAGGGGGAAAGAGGGAGGGAGGGAAGAGAGAATGTGTGTGTGTGTGTGTGTGTGTGTGTGTGTGTGTGTGTGTGTGTGAGAGAGAGAGAGAGAGAGAGAGAGAGAGAGAGAGAGAGAGAGAGAGAGAGAGAGAGAGAGAGAGAGAGACTAATCCTATATTTTTAGGTACCTCCTGTCCTTGGATTTGACCTATACTTTTCTAGGTCGTTGTCTGACAAGCTGTGTTATGGCTCAGAAAAAAAGCATGCTGGAGGTTAGGGAAGCTGCTTCTGTTTTTTCTCTAACTGGGAAGTCAGGTGCTTTCCATGAAAATAAAAATGAGTGAATGAGAGTGGTAAAGAGGAATGAAAATGAAATATAAGAGAATTCAGTTTTTTCTGATTCTCCTAGGACCTAGGTGATCCAGCCCCTAGTGGAGTTACATGCAGAAGTTTCATTAACATATAATGCATCACTTTGCATCCATAATCTCTTTTTATTCACTTTAGAATTAATTGATACTATTCTTTTCCATATATTCAAAATGTAATATCAAGTTGTGTTTATATCTGTAGAAGTAGAAGCATTTAGCCCGTCCCAGATGTCAGAGAAGATCCTTCTAAGGCTGCTAAAACATCCCAATGTCATCCAGGAGCTGAAGTATGATGAGAAGAACAAGAAAGCCCCAGAATACTACCTCTACCAGCGAAACAAACCTGTAGACTACTTCGTTCTCATTTTGCAGGTCAGAAGAATAATTTTAATAAACAATTTCTCATTTGGGCACCCTTCTTTCCTTCCATCTGATTGAGCCTTTTAAGCATGCTTACACTAAAGGAACAAGAGCCAAAGTTCTCATGTCCTATTTCATATGATCTTAGCTATGGGAAGCTCCAAGTGACATCCCCTATTTTCATTTCTGTGTTCTTATCTGCAGATAGTGCTAGTAAAAAATAATGTCAATAACTACTTTTAGATCTTTGACTAGAATTCTTTTAGTAATTATAGAAAGTATTAAGACAAAAAAAGAATATTTAGTATGATTGAACTTGAAGAGTTTCAGGAGGTGTGAACTCAACGAATCCAAATCACAGTTTGACCAGAATGGATAAAAGCTAGTTGGTATATATTCCCTAGCGCTATTTGCTGAAACTGGGTAGGAGTCTGGTTTTCCTGGGTTCCAAAAAAGATCCTATTGTCTTTCTTCTTATCTCTACCATGCATCCCATAATTTTCCAGATTTTTCCTTGGTGGTTCCTAGACACTGACAAACTCCTACCTTCCTTAGCTTTGAAAATATAATGGCATTATCCTAGTCTCACTGTAACATTATCTGTCCTAGTATTATAAAATTTGGCTAAAGTGGAGGGTCTTAAAGCCCATAATTGACTTGGTGGCATTCTAGTATACAGAAAAACCTAGTGGGAGAATAGACACTTAGCCCAGAGCAGCATTTGAATGGATATTCTGGATAAGTAACCTTTTGAACCTGTCTCCACCCAACTGATTTGAGCTATTTCTGCAACTTTTTAATATCTTACAAGTTTTCTGTGCAGTTTACTGTCTGAACGTGGCTTCCTAATTTTTGGGCCATGTTTTGTTCCATTCTAGAGCAGAGCTGAGAAAATAGAGAGTGAGGAATGGGCACTAATCATCTTGAATAAGCAGGAATGGTTTATTTGAAAATAACTCTCAAATAAACTTTTTCTGCTGGCTAGGAAAACTAGAATTGTGTCATGTGTGACCCTCTGGATGAGCAAGGCCTGAGTGATTCTTAAAAATGCATCAAAAACTTAACTGCAATTTTCAGAAAGCTTTTCCATGATGCCTCAGCTTGATGGATCTCTAACTCAGTAGTTTGATAGATACGCCACAGCCACACAGACCTGGTTCACCCCTGAATTCTGATTTTATTTTTTTTCTTTGGAGATACTAAGTTTCAAACTCTGGCAACCTTAGGGGATTCTGTTATGTTAACTATAGAGAGAGCAAAGTAAACATTAATTTGCCAGGCAGGGTAATGAATACTACTTTGAATTAGAGAGAAAATATGAATGATATAAAAGCCATTTACTCTTTAGAAAGAGGTCTTTAGTTTTGTGAATTTCTGTAGTTATATCTCTCCTTTACATGTAATCTGATATCATGGAACTCTCTATGTCCTGAGTATAGTCCCTATTGACTTGGCCTTGTTTATTTGATTTGATTTTTTGGTCTGGATTTATTTTATTGTTAAATTAAATTTGATTTTTTTTTAATTCTGTACTTCAAAAAAGGCCCATTTCCAAATACACAGCAGAACACAAAAAGAGAATTGTGTGTAAAACTGTGAATTTCTATGTCCTACAATTTGCCTTAAAGAAAAAAATATAATAATTCTACACGTTACTTTCAGAACTATCCTGTTTATACTTCTTTTTCTTCCTTTCTGGGCATTTTGAAAATGTTTCAGTAGACCTCTTTTTTGGCACCATTCCCATCTTCCCCTCCAAATAAAAACTGAGAGGGGGCAAAAAAACCTCTTGTAAGAAATAATCATAGTCAAGAAAAACTAACCCACACAGTGACTGTGTCCAAAAATGTATAACTCTTTTTTATACCTTGAGTCCACTAGCTTTCTGTCAGTGATTTACTTGCTTTATAATGTATCTCCTGAAGACAAGATGTCATTGCATTGATTAGAGTTCTTTACAGTTTCAAAGTATTTTTTATTATTATAATGTTGTTATCCTTGTATAAACTACATCTCCTACATCTGTTCACTTCATTCTATATCAGCTTATATTACCCAGGATTCTCTGCAGTCATCTCTTTTGTAATTTCTTATGGCACCATAATATTCCATTACATTCAAGCGATTCAGCTTTCTTCAATTGATGAGTCCCCTCTTAGATTCTAGTTCTTTGCTTCCCCCCCCCCCCTTTAGAAGCAAGTAGTGAGTTTTTCTTGTGGTTGTTCTATTCCCAGTATCACCCTTTCTCTTCCCCCTGATCTCCCATCCCTGTTTGTGTCCCTTTTGAGTTTGATGTGTTTCTATACCAAACTATGTCTGTTCAACCTTTTTTTGTAATGACTCAGATAAGAGTTCATCTGATAACCCATTCTGTCTGCCCCTTCATCCATATTTATATACCCTTCTTACGTATCCCAATTGTGAGAAATAGTGTGTCACCCTCTTTTTCCTCCTTTCTAACATGTGTATTCCTTTTATACTCTTTTTTTCTTCCCCCCCCCCAATAACCTAAGATTTACAGTTGTAGGGTAGAAAATTCCTCCGCCAATGTAGCTTGACAACTTTTCTTTAACAGTCCTGGAGGAGACACTAATTGGTTAAGTGTCTTACTTGTCTGTGTTCTCAGAGGATGGAGACAGGATTTAAAGCTCAGTCTTCCTAGGTCTAAGACCAGAACTCTGTCCACTATATAATGAAATTCTTATATAGTAGGCATGTTTTCAGATCTCTGTCTACTTAGTAATTTGACCAGTTAATAAATATATTATTCTTTTAGTAAAATATTTTATATTTTATATGAGTACTTATACTTGAAAACCTTTATGTTAAGCAATCTTAAAAAATTTATCCTGTTTTTCAGATTTGTATTGATAATGCAATAGGATTTATAATATGGGCACATTATTGGTTAAGAGAGTTTCCTAGCAATGAGTACTAAGCTGGTGCTGGCTAGAAAATGATAGAATTGGGTGATCTTAGCTCTTTCAAGATAGCCAACTATGGGGGCACCTGGGTAGCTCAGTGGATTGAGAGCCAGGCCTAGAGATGAGGGGGTCCTAGGTTCAAATCTGACCTCGGACACTTCCTAGCTGGGTGACCCTGGGCAAGTCACTTAACCCTCATTGCCTTGCCCTTACCACTCTTCTGCCTTAGAACATAGTATATATACAAAGCCAACTGCATGAAGCACCTGTAAAGTACTAGAAATTACTTCCTAGAACATTTATTGATTTCTGGAACCAAAATGGCAGAATGGAAGGAAGCAGTACAGTGAGCTTCCTCCCCCAAAAAAGTAAAAACAGAAAACACAATAAATTATCTCCTTCAAACAGATCTAGAAAACCCATCAGACCAAATCCTAATGAGAACATCCAAGATAAAATTATAATGAGAAATTGAGAGCCAGGCCTAGCAATGGGAGGTCCTAGGTTCAAATCCAGCCTCAGTCCTTCCCCTAGGCAAGCTGCTTGACCTCCATTGCCTATCCCTTTCTACTCTTCTGCCTTGGAACCAGTACACAGTCCTGATTCCAAGATGGAAGGTAAGGGTTTTAAAAAAAATTATAATGAGTCATTTTTTCCAGCCTAGATTCACATAGGGTGAAAGACCAAATGATCTGTGAACATGAGGGAAGTACCATGTGAAGAACATTCCAATACAGAGAGAGGCTATTTGCCTGAACAATCAGAGGTCCCAGAACCTTCCCAGGGTATCTCCAGACCCATGCCAAAGCACTTTTAAGGCACCTGTGCCAACTGGCAGCTTAGTTGCCCATTACCCAGTTCCATATCACAAGTGTTGTGGGTGGCATTCTCAGCTGGGGAAACCAAAAGTAATGCATCAAGAAAGGAGCAGGTCCAGAAGCAAGCAAAAGCAATGAGTCTCTCAAGCCAGTGGAGGAAGAACCAGGGTAAGAGTGTCTCAGACCAAAGGGGAGCCTGAGCTTCCCAACTGCCTGACTGACATTGGCTGAGTCCAATAGCTGTCTACTATTTCTCAGACTCAAACCCAGCACAGGAACTTGCAGAGCTTCTATAAGAGGGGCAGTAATGAAACTTTGCCCTGAATCAGTGCCAGACAAATAGTAGGCACTATATAAATGTTAGTCATAATTATTATAATTACTACCAAAAGCTTGCAGGCCATCAGCCTGAACTGGCAATGAGATCGTAGAACAACAAACATTCAGTACCTTTAGAAAGAAGAATCAGGACCATCCAAGACCTTTCCTTCAGAAGTACATAGAACCCGAAACTAACATTAAGACTGAAGTGAAGAAATAATTTGGAAGAATGAACAAACAAAAAACAAAAAGAATCCCACCATAAAAAAATGTTATGGTGACAGGGATGCTCAACATACAAACCTAGAAGAGAATGACTTCAAAATATCTACAAGAAAAGCTTCAAAGTCAAAAACACCTTGACCTCAAAGTTCAACTAGAATTCTTGGAAGAGATGAAGAATTTTTTTAAGTTCAAAAATGTTTTCATCAATGAAATGAGAGGGAAAATTTGAAAGAGAAATAAGAGCTGTGGAAGATTAAACAAATAAATATAAAGTATCTAATAGCAAAAGCAACTAATCTAGAAAACAGATGTAGGAGAAAAAGCTTAAAACAAGTTGAACTTTCTGAATGCTGTAACCAAACAAAGAACTTAGACATCATATTTCAAGAAATCTTCAAAGAAAACTGCCTAGATCTGTCAGAACCAAAGGGCAAAGTAGAAATAGAACTAATCCACCAGTAACCTCCTGAAAGCAACTCCAAAATGAAAAATCCCAAGAACATTCTGACCAAATTCCAGAACTTCCAGGTCAAAGGGGAAAAATACTACAAGTAACCAGAAAGAATTCATTACTTAAGAGCACAGTCAGGATCACACAGGATTTTAGCAGTCATCAGTATCTAGGAGTGGGGAAATTAGAATACCATATGATAGAAGGTAAAGGATATAGACTTACAGCCAAGAATAACTTATGTAGCAAAACTAAGTATAGTCCTAAAAGGGGGGTGGGAGGTGGGAATGAATTTTTAATGAAATAGAGACTTCCAACATTCCTGATGAAAAAACTTTAAAATTGAAACACAGGAGAACATAAAAATGTAAACCTAGTTGAACAGCAATAAAGGACTAAACAAGAATAAACTTCTCACACAGGGAGGTAATGCATATGTTCCTCACTGAAGCCTATCATCATCAGGTTCAGAGAGAGTTAAATTGGACTGAAGACCTAGGAGTGGTTCTGCTGTGTCTTGATGATCTTGAGAGAAAAATGGAAAGAAAGGAGGAAAGGAAGACACTCTGTGGGGGGAAGGGAAAAGAAGATTAGGGGAAATTATTCTCTCTAATGAGGATATGAAAATAGATAGTTATACAAGCAAGGAAGGGAGTGGACGACACTTGAAATTCATTCTCATCTGAATTGGTCAAAGAAGGAATACACATACAGTTGTGTCTACATCTTACTCAGTGTGGAAACAGGGAAGGGGGGATTAGGAGGGTGGTTTAAGGGACGGATAAGTCAGAAGGAAAACAAATTCTAAGGATGTGCAAAAATATAGCTCTATGGCAAAAAGTGGGTCTGTCAGCTGGGGAATGGGCAAGTAGGTTATGGTAAATAAGTGTGTTGGATATGATTGTGCTGTAAGAAATGAAAAGGAGAAGGTTTAAGAAAACCCGTGAAGATAACAGTTATGCACACTGATGGAGAATGAAGTGACTAGAACTGGGAGAACAGCTTAGGCAATGATATCAATCAGGTCAAGACAAACAACTCTGAAAGAACAAGCGGCTCTCTTCTTTGCAGTGACCTCAGGACTAACGGGGAAACGTGTTCCGAACCTGCAGATACAAGTGTGAGTGTGGGGGAAGCAGCATTTATATAGTGCTTCTACATGGTGGGTACGAAGCACTTTACAAATGTTATCTCGTTCGATGCTCCCAACAATCCTCTTGAAGTAGGTGCTATTATTATCCCCATTTTACAGCTGGGGAAACTGAGACAAATAAGGGTTATATTACTTGCTCAGGGTCACACAGCCAGTGAGTGTCTAAAGCCAGATTTGAACTTGGATCTTCTTAGCTCCAGGCTTTGGCACTCCACTTACTGTGCCACTTACCTGCCTTCTCTCCAGGTGGAACATTTTCTTTGCTTCACTATACATTGCAGCATTTTTATCTAGCCTTCAATGGAGGCGCTTGGAGATACAGGGAGAAAAGATGAATTTCTGCTGGTTTTAAAAAATGTAATTAAAATAAATTACTTTCTGAATATTCTCGTAGAAAGTTAGTTTAGCTTATACTGGACTCACAGAGTAGGGCTACAGGTTGTTTCTAATCTAAGCATTTGATAGCCTTCACTGGCCCAGCACTCACTAAATAGCTAAGAAGTACACTACGTGAAACAAAATTGGAAACCAGCTCACAACCCAAACATTAGTGACACAGAGTTAGACAACAACTCATACTGTCTAAGGAATATCTTTTCTTTAATAATGGCATAATCCCAGCTGTGGCATATTGACCCTCTGACCTCTCCTTTTGCACGGCTGTCTCCCTGCCCTCCTTTTCCTAACCCTGGCTTCCCGTAAACAATTTTAAAACTTCAAACTAATAAGCAGGACAGTGCCCTTCTGAGCACCGAATCAAAAGGTTTGTGTTTTTATCTATGTTGATGAATTTTAAGAGACTTAATATGGGATATAGCCAGTATATATTATTATAGGCTAAATGCAAATGTTTACAGTGAGGAAGAAATAGCCAGTTCACTAATTAGGTTTAATTTTTTACTTCTAAACTCAAGGCTAATTGTTTATAACCTTTGGCCTTAGTCACAGGAATTTCCATATGAAAATATTTGCTGACCCTGGGTCCTTGGAGTAAGATATACATTTATAATACATTTTAAAAATTCAAACTCAATTTCAATTTTTTATGAATTTAAGTAAAAAGAAAAGTTCCTCAATTAATTGACTTTGGGAATAGAAGTATAAAAAGAAACTAGACTTATTAATTTAATGAGTTCTCCCTGACAGAGAGACAATGATATTGTTTATAAACAAGAGGAAAAAGGAGAAACCTATCAGCAAGGGCCACAGATGGGTTTGATTAGTTTCTTTTCACTATAAAATGTGTTAGCGGAAAACAACAAATTTTCTTACCAGAATTATAGTTTCTTCCTTGCAGGTTTGCAGTTATCTACAAATAACACCAAGTTTTCTTCATTGTAAGTTCTCAATTCTCTGCCCACACACCCACTTTGGTGGGTTGGGACATGGACCTCAAATAGCATCGTACCTATAGATGTAGGTTTTCTCCTTTAGCACCATCTGAGAAAGTACAAACATTAAAGGGGTTAAGAAGAGATGGGTTCCCAGGGGAAGTGGCCTGCACATACAGCAAGAGAGAAAGGACGAGCCATTCCGGTGATGCAGGGGTGCTTAGAAAGTGTTAGAGGCCATTAGGACTCCAGTACCTGGGATGTAGAGGAGGAAATGGCTACATTTACAGAAAAGTGTCTGCAGTGTTGTTAGGGAATGCTACTGTAGGTTTATCACAGTTAGACAATCTCACTTTAACAGCTATCACCACCTGGTCCAGCGCGGAGCTGTCTAAGACATGAATCCCCACTACATCATCCTCAAATGGGGGCAAGGGGTAGCCTGCGATACCTCTGGATGCAGTCCATTCCACTCTCAGACAGCTTGAAAGATTACCAGGACTTCCCTTTGAGGTGAAGCTCCCAACAGTATTTTATATTTGTGAGTGTCATTAATAAATAGTGTTTATCATTTATTATGAAGCCTTTCCCACAGTACTCTTACCTAGATATTATTATTTATTGATCTCTTAAAAGAAAACCTCTAACAACCTTATAATCATGTCTTGCAGTTTTTATCCAACTGAGATCATGGATCCTTTGGAGCATTGACATCTGAATAGTAGACTGACTTGTCTATAGTTTGGCAGGATCTATCTTCCTACCAATTTAAAAAATCAGGTTATTGTCCCATGTCTAATTATATTGCTTTCCTCCAGTTTTTCAACATTCCTCAAAGATAACAAATAGTGCATTACTCTGGTATAGAATTCATCTGAGCCAGATGACTTGAACTCATTAAGATAGCTATCACCTTTCTCCTTATATCTTATACACTGTTAACAATTTTTGTTTTCAGATTGAACATCATTTTTAAAAGAGAAAAAATAGCAGTTAAGTTCTGATTTTACTCCTGTCATTTTTAATATAATCCCATTCATACCAAATAGCAGGCTTATCTCTTTGGAGTTAACTTTCTCAATGATCTTAATTTTTAAAAGATTTTTGTGGCTTTAATAGTTTTTTATAATCTTTAACTCATTCAGGATTTAAACATCCTAAGCACTATTTTTACAATTCCATTCAACTCATTTATTCATACTATTATGTACCATTCTATATTCCATTATACTCACAGATTTGTTCTATCATGTGCCATTATATGCTCTATCAGTCTTTTTAAAACCCAAGTTTAAAAAACAAAACTGAACAGTCTGTAATAACTAAGCTTGACTCTGGAGAAGGGTTGAAAAACAGACTTCCCTCCATTCTTTGCCCAGGGAGTGGATCATGTATATATTCTCAGATACAATTAATGTATTAATTTTTCTAAACTGTAGTAGCTCTCACAGTGTTTGTGTGTGTGTGTGTGTGTGTGTGTGTGTGTGTGTGAGATATTCAGAAAGGAAGGTCATATAAAACAAAACATTTAAATAAAAGTTAAAATCTGAGTTTATCAGAAAGTTCCCCATGTAATTACGTGGATCTTCTTAGATAGATATACTGTGATCCATTAGTGAGATGTAAAAGAAGCTTCAGAGAAGCAGCAGCAGTAGTAGTAGTAGTAATAGCATTTATATAGGACTTTTAAGATTTGCAAAGTATGCCTGTTATCTCATTTAATTCTCACAACAGTCTTGTGAGGTAGGTATTAGTATTATCCCCTTTTTACATATGAAGAAAACTGTGGTAGACAGAGGTGAGGTAGCCTAAATTCTCAGAGTAACACAGCTAATAAATGTATAAGTGAAATTTGTATTACTGTCTTCATTATTCCAAGTCTGGCTCTATCCACTACACCACCTAGCTGCCCTTTTAGATGTGGTAATATAGAGAAGACCATGTGCTTTAACCATGAAAACCCTAAGGGAGCATGGAAGAAGGGATCAGAGCAACATCTGTCCTCTCCCCCAAAAAACCCCACAACAAAACAAAAACAAACAAACAAACAAAACTGAGGCAGTGTTAACCCCTCTAAAACAGAACCAGAATGAAAGACTATAGTGGGATGAAGAATAGGTAACAAATACAATCAGGGTTCTCGTCAGAGATCCTCATACCCAGAGGTCTTTGAATAATAGGAACAGAGATTTTTCCATAAACGTGTGATAGATTATTCCCAGGACTTGGCACATTCAAGCATTTCTAAAAATGGGATAGAGTAAGGAGAAGAAGCAAGGTACTGAGTTGGAGAAGGTATATGACTAAGACTAATATGTCCTTTTACTCAAAAGATCAATCTAGTTTGCGTGACACCTACCCTTTTTATTCTATACTAGAATTGCTCATGGTATAGTTTATTGTGCCATCTTCCCTTTTAGTCTGAGGCCATGGGATCATTCTTAACTCTATGGAATTGCCCTCCTTCTTTTCTTCACCTGTTTAAATTCTGCCCATCCTTAAAGGCTCAATTAAAATCCTACATATTCTGTGAGGCCTTCCCTGATATTCTTTTTCTCTGATTTGGTTTACCTCATTACTTATCACACATGACCATGTAGCATTTATAAGATTTTATTCTATTTGGCTTAGGATAGAGGACCATAGATTGCACCTCGGAAGTGAAAGAGACCTCAAAAGACATCTAGTCCAGAGTCCCTTCTTTAACATCACAGATAAGTGGTCATCCAATCTCTACATGAAACCTTCTTACAACAAGTACCTTTTGCCACACCATTCCAGAATGTTAGACCATTCCATTTGGGGTTAACATCAATTGTTAGGAAGCTTTTCTTTATATGGAACCAAATTCTGTTTCTCTGAAATTTCCACCATTTGGTCTGAGTCTGTACCTTGGAGCCAAAGAAAACAGATCTAAACCCTCTTTCATATGGTATACCTTTAAATATTTAAAGATAGCTATGGTGCCCTTCCCCTAAGTCTTTTCTTCTCCAGGCTAGATATTCTTTAATCCTCCAACTGATGTTCAAAATCTCTTATATCTATCCCCATCTTTCCATTCACATGGCCATCACCATATATTAGGCCCTCATCACTTCTTGCCTCCTAACTTCTAACCTCTTCTCTCTCTAATCCTTCATAGAGCTGCCAAATTGATATTCCTGTAGCACAAATCTGCCATGTCACTCTCCCGCTCACAAAACTCTTGTGGCTCCCTCTTCTAGGATTTAAATACACATTCCTGTTTTTAACACTTCACAATCTGGCTCCAGCCTACCTAAATATGGCTTTTATTTGGAATTTTGTGCCAAATAAAATGAGTACTTCTATACACAAAATAAGGATAGCACCTGAAACGGAATTTATTAGTTTACTTTTCTTTGTAAGTAGGTATATAATAGATATAGCTGTTCTGATCATGTGTTTACTTTTGAATTTTCTTCTATGAGTTAAAAAAATGCTTCAATGATTCTAGATCTGTTCTTCCTTCTTTCTTTTTCTTTTTCTTCTTCTTCCTTCCTTGACAGTACTATTTGCTAGCACTCCTTCATTGGAAGAAAAAAAGAAAAACAAAGCCCAGAACAAATTCACACATTGGTTATGTCCAGAAATATATCTTATTCTGCATCTTGAATCCATCACCTGTCTGTCAGGAGGTAGCTGATCAAGCCTCTAAAGCCTGACATTTTATTCATTAAATACTTGAGTCTTTCAGAATTCTTTTTCTCTAAAGTATTATTTTTATTAAATAGTTCTGCTGGTTCTGCTCATTTCACTCTTAATCAGTTCGTATAAGGCTTCCTATGCTTCTCTGAAATAATCTTTTTCTATCATTTCTTACTGCACAATAATATTCCATTATGTCTCTAGGCCATAATTTGTTCAGCAATCTACCAATTGATGGACACTTCTCAGTTTCTGTTCTTTGCTATAGCAAATAGAACTGCTATGCATATTTTCTGTATTTATAATTTTTTCCCTTTTATTTCTTTGGACTATAGGCCAAGTAGTAGTATTGCATCAGAAAATATGTAGTTTAGCGCCTTTTGGGAGATAGTTCTAAATTGTTTTCCAAAGAAGTTGAATCTACCTTTTTAGCCTTTTTGCAAATTATTTCCCATTGTGTATTACAGGTAAGTTGGCCCACTTGCTGTTTCCCAGGCCTGGGATGCTCCCTTCTCCTCACCTCCTCAACTCCTCACAATATCTATAGCTCCCTTTCATTTTCGTTCAACTCACTTGCTGGCCCAACAGGAATCCTCTCCAAGTCTACCTCTCTTACCTTCACCACCAGTTGGTAATGCCTTCCCCCTCAGAAATTATTCTATATCTTTTTCATATCTATTGTATATTTATTTTTCTGTGTACATTTTGGTTTTCCCCAAACAATTTCTGGAGGACAGGGACTATTTGTTTTTGCTTTTGTATTCCCAGAATTGGCATAGTTCCTTGACATGTTGTTGTTCGGTTGTTTCAGTTGTGTCTAACTCTTTGTGACCCCATTTGGGATTTTCTTGGCAAAGATACTGTGTTGATTTGCCATTTCCTTTTCCAGCTCATTTTATAGATGAGGAAACTGAGGTAAACAGGTGTTTTGACTTTTAACACCTCAAAATCTGGCTCCAGCCTACCTTAAAATGTTTTTTATTCTGTGACTTGCTCTGGGTCACAAAACTAGTGAGTGTCTGAGGCCATATTGAAGCTCAGATCTTTGGGACTCCAGGCCTGGTGCTTTATCCCATGTGCCACCTAGCGACCCTTCCTGACATATAGTAGTTCCTAAAAAAAATGCTTATTTAAAAAATTATTGCTGTCTTTTGTTTTTATATCCCCTTCATTTCCAAATATATTCCTCTGCACTTCCCTACACAGCAAGCCACCTTTTTTTTAAAAGAGAGAATAACAAAGAAGGGAAAAAAGATAAACTGAGCAAAACTAACCAACACCAGTTGAGTTTGACAGCCTATGGAACATCCCCTGCCCACTGAGCCCTTCCTTGGCAGGCCCTTCTTCCTCTTAACATGCCCAACCTTGTCAGCGGCCTTCCCAATCCGTGTCTTCCCGACTTGCCAGGGAGATCCTAAGGACCAAAGGCTAAGGGTTTGCCTTTCCTTTTTCCCACCTTCACACCACGGGAAGGGAGGCTTTGCCTATAGTAAACATTCCTTTCCGATTGATTGATCCTGTTCTGCCTGATGAGATCCCTGCCCCCTCTGCACTTCTCTACCTCTTGTCTTGTGACAAAGGCTCTGAGAGGGAAAAAGACTTCTTGGCTAAGGTGGAACCTGAAATGATTTTTGGGAATGAGCGTGGGAGGGGGGAAATTAATGGGGTGGGGGGGAGCTGCTCTCTCCAAAGGCCCTCTTTCCTGGTGAAGGGTCTCTTTTGCAGATGACGGTGGTTGCAGGGATTTTTCTGATCCTTCTTTTAAAGGCCCAGAATTTTACTTTCCATCCAAATGAAGTTTAGATGGGTCACCTCGGGGCATAGCCAGGGAAGAGAAGGGCTGCCCTCCTCAGTTGTGAAGAAAGGGAGGTCTGGATGGTGTTGGCACCCAGTAAGGGTCCGTGGTTGCCTGGGAAGCCTGGGAGGGGCAGACACCCTGCGGCCTGCACAGCAAAGCCAACAGCCCAGGCGCTGGCCCTAAGGACTTGGCTTGGCTCTGCAGTCTGGGCGGTGGGTGCCTTATTCCCAAGCCTCAGCTTTCAGAGAGCATGCTTTCATAGTTTGGTAGAAAAAGCACCCAGCAGAGCATCAGAAGACCATTCCCGCCCCCTGTGTGACTGTAGATAAGCCATTTCGAGAATGTCGGAAGGCCCGTCCAGCCTCTAGAGGAAGAAGGGCAAAACCAGCAGTGGAGCAAGAAGGTCATTTTTGGAATGGAAATGACATTTTTATGTGGATTGCTGAAAATTAGGGTTTTTCCTCTTTAAAATGATAAAGAGCGTGACTGGTGGTAGGATCCGTGTGTAACTATAAATATATATTTGTATATATGACTGTGCAGCAACTGTGGCTGAAAATGGAAGACACCTTATGCGGTTCAAACAGTAGCCAAGACCAAATTTCATTTTTTGAAACGCTTGACTTTGACCCTTTTCGAAGTGGAAATGGTGGTGGGGTGAGGGGATGGGATGGCTGGAGCAGGTAGTTATCCCCATTTTACAGATGAGGACACTGAGGTAGACCTAAGTTAAGTGGACCCGGAGGGCTTCGTCACAGCCCGAAGGAGTTTCGAGGAGGTTGTGGGGGTGGGGCGGGGCAGGGCCCTGACACCGTCCTGTTGTGTTTCCCCCACAGGGGAAAGTGGAAGTTGAAGCTGGGAAAGAAGGGATGAAGTTTGAAGCGAGTGCTTTTTCCTACTACGGCGTGATGGCGCTCACGGCGGCTCCAGGTAGGTGCGGGCCGCAGCAGCCACCGCCTTCTGGCCCCACGGCACCCCCCAGGTGGGCTGGCCCCTCCGTGGGGGGCGTCACCAGAGGTGGTGCTTGGGCGCCACCTTGCGGGCTGGGGCTGGAAGCTCGCGCTGGGCCAGCCCTGCGGCCAGCCCTGCCAGCACCGGAGACCTAGTGATGGCCCTCAGCCCTCCTCCCACAGGGCTGCGTGGCCCAAATGGCTCTGACCCTGACGGAAAGCAGGGGAAGCCCACGTGGGGGGATCGATGAGGAGGGAGGCAGGAGTCTCGCTCGCCATTTGTCCCAGGATCAGGGAACGTGGCCAGGAATGTTTGGGGTCGTTGGATCATTCCAGTGCTGCCCTTCTGCACCCAGAGGCGGACGGGAGGGGTGGGGTGCGTGTGGGGGGGAAGACCGTCCTGGGGTCACATGGAGCACTTGCCGGACCAGCCTCATGCACGAGAACCCGGGCCAGTGCAGCCTTTCCAGGGGCTCCCCGCGGCTTTGGGTGGGGGTGGGGGGGCGGTGCCATCACCCACTCCCACTGCTGACTGAGGAACATAAACAAATAATAACCACTGCCCAAGGCCCGGGGACCTCGTGCGCTAGAGGGCCACCAGCTCCTTGGAGTGTCTGTCCCAAGGAATGCTTTCTAGTGTTTACCAAAAGGACAATGCAGGGGGATGATAACCTCTGTTTGTTTATTTAGGATATATAGCCTGCCTCCTTCTGAAAAGGATTTGAGGCTGTGGCAGGTCAGATCATTTATAATTGGACTAATTAAAAATGGAAAAGAAGAGAGCAGCAGCAAACTGCTTGCAGAAGACAGTGATGCTGCCAAGTTTGTGGGTCAAATGCTTGTTTTTTTCTTCCTTGAGTTGAAAATGCCCCAGTCCCAGTTTGGCACTTGTTCACTTTATGGTCTTTTGTTGGCTGGACTAACTGTTACCCTCTTGCATTGCCATGTGTGTTTGTAAGTCCTTCAGAACAGCATGTTTTGAAATGTAAACTGGAATTGGGTATTAAATAGCTTAAGAGATTTATGGGTTAGTGAAGAGGAAAAGGAATGCTTTTTTTTTCTCCTCCTCTTCCTTCTCTTTGAAAGCAACGTGGGTTTCTTCTTTATTATAGAGCCTATATAACCTTCATGTTTCTAGAGGTTATTAACGCTTCTGAATTCCTCGAGAGCAGGAACCAGCTTTTCTCCTCTAACCATATAAATTTCCTTCCTCAACTTTTGACAGAGTCTCACCCTTGTTCTCTCCCTTTTTCAGTTCCTTTGTCCCTGTCTCGTACCTTTGTTGTCAACAGAACAGAGTTGTTAGCAGCAGGTTCTCCAGGTAATTCTGCATGCTTCTTTTTGTTAATGCTCATGATGGGTCCCCTTGCCCTTCCCCACCCCCATTCCACTTTGCCTGATGCTTTGCGGGCGCAGTGAGTTCTCTAGGAGAGGACCAAGCCAGCCAGGGAAGGAGCAGGACACTGGCATGCAAACACACAGGCTGGGCTTGAGGCGAGGGAGAGGGGAGGGAATTTCTGCAAAGGAGTATGACATGAAAGGGAATGAAAAGCATTTCGAACATGTGCTTGGTCTGAATGGATGCCCTCGCTTATTCTGTTTCCCAGAGCAGCAGCGCAGGGCAGATCTAGGCCTGGCTCTGGGAAGGGTACAGATGTCCTATGGGGAATGGGCAGGCACCTGAAGGCCCACCAAACCAAGAAACATGGAAGCCTTAAAGTGCTCTTCTTATTACATTGCACTGACTTGGTAAAAACAAACCAAGCAGCATTGGAGGAAGCAAGGTGCAGGTTCTGTGCTGAGAGAGCAGCATCCTATAGATGGTATACACTGTCATGTTGGCCCAGTTTTCTCCATCCTTGCTCTGGCATGTTTCCTAGCATTAGTGCTCAGTCTGCTGGACAGGTGCCCCTCTCTTCCCTTGGGCTCGCCAGCCTTGCTCTGAAATTAGTATTGGGCACATTCCTAACAAACGGCCGATTAGAGCCCTGCAGGGGAGGCTGTTCATGCCTGGCTAAGGCTTCCAGCTGTTAAAAAGAAAAGAAAAGACTTAATCTTTCTTTAATTAAAATGACGTGGCTTTCCTTTGTAGAGTTGCAACTTTAAATTCTAGAATTTTAGAGCTGGCAAAAATGTTAACTTACCCTTATCTCTTATGCTTTACTTGTTCCTAGTATAATAAAATGCTCAAATATTGATGTTGGGGACAGAATTAAGCATGCATGCCCTAGAAGCTCATCTGTTTTTAAAAGCTTTGTTGCTAGTTTGGTATATTTAGAGGCAAGGAGATTTGATCCCAGGCCTCTCTGAATCCAGATGCTAAAGAAAGATTACTGACCCCATTGTTTTTCTTAGCTCTTTTAAACTTGAAAATTTAAAGATATTAATATAGTGAGAGCTAGCACATCTGCCATTTTGAACCTATCATTGCACATAATGTTTTGGTCATGGTCTCCATGCAGACAACTTCTACCCTTGGAGGCAGACACCACTATTTCCCCACAGGGTCCTAGAAAGAAAATGCTATTTAAATCTGATATTTTAATGGCCTTGGGATTTTCTTAGCCTTGTTCTCAAGTTGCAATGTAGTACTTTTTGCCTCTTAGTTTCCCACATCATTTCCCTAATGACAGAAATAGTTCTGGGCTGTAAAGACCTCAGTAGTACTTGCAAGTGTTTTGTGTATAATGCCCTAAGAATTAGCTGAAGCAGTGATGGGCAAACTATGGCCAGTGGGCCAGATGCGGCCCTCTGAAATGTTCTATCTGGCCACAACATTATTCCTAATCTGATGAATACAACGAGTAGGATACAATACAATGAAACTTCGAAAGAGTTGCCTTAGAAACAGACTGACAGATGAGCATTTCCATTCCTTTGGCCTCCTCTTTAAAAAGTTTGCCTATCACTGCGCTAAAGGATTCTTCCTTTTCCACACAAGATTCTCTGGTTCATTGGATTTCAAAATGAGAGATATCTGAGCAACTTCTTGAGTTGGCCATATTGGCCAAATAATAAAAACTGAATTGTTGTATGTTTATTCCACATTTATTAAATGCCTACTTAATACCAACATAAGACAGAGTGTAAAAGACGTTGAGCTAAGCCCCTTGAGTACCCTTTGATAGACACAAGTTACTTCTGAAGGAAAATTTTCTTGGGAAATTCAGCCAGGGTTATCTGGGAATTGGGAAAAACTGAAAGAAGATACAAAGAAGAGAAGGCAAACGTGCTTGGGAAAGATCTCTCGTTCTCTTGATGATTAGAGAGGATGGAAGGTTCATAGATAGTATGAAATAAATGATCCAAGAGGGGAAGATCTTCAGGAAGCGGGGAAAATAAACAGTGTCAAGAGGTTAGTGAATAAATGAATGGGATACAGAGGAGAAAGAAGAATGTAGTCCTGTATTGCTAGGACTACACACTTTCCATAAAAGGTGAACCTGGATTGTTACTCCAGGTAACATGATCCCATTCTGTGATACTATGGGAATAGCCAGCTGGACCAGCCAGAAAATAGTCATAATAATGGAGAAGTAGCAGAGAAGAAAGGAATAGTATTGAAGCCGCTGCTCCTTCCCCTGTCCCCCTTCAAAAAATCCATGATAATGAAATAGTGGCTTTCACCCTGTCCCCTCATTCCCAGGACCCAGGAGGGTAGAACAGCTTTAAAACAAACAAACAACAAAAACCACCTTATCTTCTATCTTAGAATCAATACTAAGTATTGGTTCCAAGGCAGAAGAGTAGTAAGGGCTGGGCAGTGGGAATTAAGTGACTTGTCCAGGGTTACACAGTTAGGAAGGTCAGATTTGAACTCAGGAGCTCCAGTCTCCAAGCCTAGCTCTCCATTCACTGAACCATCTAGCTGCCCTATAGAATTACTTTTTAATTTGGTTCAAACATCTTACCCCTGGGGGTCCTTTGCCCACTGGAGCCAGATTTCCCTTCTCTCCCAAACCCAGTTTATTTGGGGGATCTTCTCCTTCCCCCACTCCAAACTCCGAAGGTGCCTACATAACAAAGTACAATAGTAGTAACAAAGCAAACATGACATTTTAGTGTGAGGCAAATATGATCTCATCATCTAATGCTTGGTGGGATTCGAACTCTTTTATACAATATGTCGATGAAAGAATATGCTTTATTCAAAAGAAGCACTTCTAGAAAAGAATTGAGTAGTAGCACTATATGCCAAGAAGGAAGAAAAATCCAAAAGCCTTAGGACAGAAAACATGGTAGAAAGCATTTGGGTGAGGATAAGAAAGAGGGAAAGATCAAAAGTATTGGAGTTGGAGCCCAAAGGCCTGGGTTTGAATGCTGGCTCTACTACATCTGTGCACCTTTGGGCAAGTCAATCTCTATAGGTCTCGGTTTCCTGGTCTGTAAAACGAGGAGGCTAGAATAGATTTCCTCTATGGTATTTTCCAGCTTTTGAATCTTTTATCCATGCATCCACAGAGAAGACGTATACCCGTGACTTTCTAATAGCGATTACAAAATCATAAGCACCATTGGAATTAAAAAAGTCAGATTAGAGGTGGGAAACTTCAAACATGCAAATATAACATCTAATGAATTATTGACTTGCCTTGTTGACAGTTTCATCTCATAGAAAGTAAAGAGTTCCTATTCTTTGTTTAATTATAATTTTAAAAAATGCTGGTTGGGAAAATGTAAACAATGAGAACCTTAGGAGAAAGTGAGTGTGTCATAATAAAATTCATAATATCAAAAGAAACTGAACATGGGCACAATCTACAGCACCAGCTTGTGGGTACCATAGCCCCCATAACCAGTAGGGACTCCCCTTAGCACCTTACTGGAGTGATCCAAACTAGGGAATCTTAAGTAGAGGAGCTCTCGGTAACTGCCAACTTTTTCCAACTGCTCCTTCCCTGTCTGCCTCTCCCCGCTTCCAAAGATTCCATGACCTTGAAGCAGTGGCCTTCACCCTGATCTCTTCTTTCTAGGACCTAGAAAGGTAGAACAACTTTTTAATTTGGTTCAAACTCCACCTCCCCAACCCCAAGGGCAGAAGGAAAAGAGTGCATCCTTTGTCCACTGAAGCCAGATCTCCCTTCTCCCTCAAACCCACTTTATTTCTGGGGTCTTTTTCCTCCCCCACTCCAAACTCTGAAGTCATTGGATGAAAGAAAAGTCATGTGCCGCTTGAACCTCCCATATAAAAAAAATTTTTTTTGCATACTTAAAAGAAAATGTATCTTAGACTTAAGGGAAGCATATTTCAGAAAATTCAGAGGAATGATAGACATGATTATATAGCTGAGACTAAAAAGTTAATAATAATAGAAGGAGCTAAAAATAAAATTCTGCCTATATAATTACAAATTATTCTAATATGGAAGAAAAGGGATATGCCTATGTAACCCAGTATTTACTGTACAGAGAACTCTCTTTTAAATGATTTTTTAAAGGATCTGTACAAGAGTTAGGACACATTACTAAGTAAAAATATAAAGGTAGTCAAAGTTGAGACAAGAGAAGCATGTTTACATGCATATATGTATGAATATTTATATATATATACACATATATATATATAAATATGGGGGATGAGGAAGGGAAAGGACCATTGTTTGGAAATGGTATGTTTATTAAGACAAAATTACTCATCCTCTTTTTCTTCTTTCTTCTCTATCAAGAAAAATGATCATCAAAATAGAAGGGGTAGAATAAATGTGTTGTTGAAAAGGTAACTGAAACCATAGATAGGAAAATTTCTAGCTGCTTAAAAGTAATTCAAGTTTCCAGATTCAAATTAATTGTATATGAGAGTACTGAAGAACTTGCAGAAGAGATTTTGTAGTGAAAAGGAGAGGGACCACAATATTAGAGATGGTCAGATTACCTGATTTTCCCCAAAAACATAGATTCTGAAAGCCTCTGTGGAGTGGTGAATTTGATGTTATTCCCAAATAATACTCTCAGATGACTTTTTAAATGAATGGTTTGGATCCTGGGGAAAAAAAAGCAATAATCACTAGGTACCATTATGGGTTCATTAAAAAATCATGCCAAACTAATTTCTTGTGTTCTTGTGCTTAATTTATTCTTTAAAAAAAGATTAATACATTGGGGAAATGCTGCAGACATAGTAAATCTTGATTTAAGTTAAGCATTTTCAGGTTATTATGATGTCTTTATAGACAAAGTAGCTTAATGTAGGTTGAATAGTAGTAGATGAAGGTGAATTTGAAGCTGGTTGGACAACCATACCCCAAAGAGCACTGAGTGTAAGCTCCTTGAAGGCTAAAACAAAGGCCTTTCCTGTTCTAAGATCTTCCAGAATGCAGATGTCCTTGAACATATCAGTAAAGATGTATTGTTCAGATTGTACTTGAAATATAAAAGTGGAAGAACCTTGAAGTAGCAGCAACTAAATGGAATTCTAATTTTTACTAAAAATGGTTAAGAAGTTCATTTCAGTAAGAAAAAGAAAATTTAGACTCAGTCCATCTCCAGTTTCTTTTGTTCTTATGGAAGAGGTCTGCCAGACTTGTTTTTTAAAGGAAGAATTCTAGTATTTTCCACCTTTATTTTGCTCCTGGCTGTGCTTCTGACTTTCTGGACTTCAACATCTTGCTTCATCTGCAGTCTCACCCTGGAACTCCATCATCCCTGAGAGGGTGGGACCTTCCCACCCTGGAACATTCCTCTGCTCTGCTGGCCCCCTTCTCCCATTAGTGGGGCCTCCGTTTTGTGGAAGGGCCAAGTCCGGCCAACCTTCATTCTGCTCCTGACTGGACTTCAGCACCTTCACTTTCCTGTCCCGCTGCTTTCTAGTTCCCTTTTGTGCATTGCTTGCCCCATGAGATTGTAAACTCCTTGAGGGCCGGGATTATCTTTCTTTTTAGTTTGTGCTTGTGTCCATCATGCCTAGCATAATACCTGGAACACAGCAAGCATGAATAAGTGCGTGGGACTTGCCTGTCTCCATAATAGCCCCGAGGCTCTGCAGTAAGTGTGTGCTATTGGAGCCATGGGCTGGGTGATAAGCTTAGGGCATGGCAGCTATGGGGGAATGAAGTGGTATTTTAGTAGTTAAAGATTAAAAAGTGATCGTTCGTAGTGAATTCTGAAGAGCTGATTGTTCTGAAGATAGCTTTAATAGTTAACTGGGACAGATCCCATTTTTGGTGTCAGCAAATACATATACCTAAGGATCCCATTCCTAGCAAGCAAGCTGAAAGACCTGGGCTCGAGTGCCTCTAGTCCATGTTTAGGAGAGTCGGGCCCCTCTTCCAGTAGAAACCACCCTTTCTTTGAAAAACAGCCTCAAAGTCTTTGCTGCTAAGAAAAGGAGCCAAAGGAGCCACGTAAGGAAGCCAGCTGGAAAGCCATTAGAGCTGCTCACTCAGATTAACGCCCACCGTGTGGCTCTCCGGCCCAAATAAACACGTCGGGCTGTGGCGACACAAGCCATCCAAGGGGTCCCGTGCTCAAAGCCGTGGCCAGCCCAGTCTGCAGATGGGAAGGTAGTTTCAAATGGAAAACAAAGCGGATTCCACTGGCTATTGCTCTCCAATTAAAGTTGTGTGTTTTACCTCCTTTCACAGCCGAGAACAAGTCACCTCCTCGTCCGTGCGGCTTGAATCATTCTGATTCTCTCAGTAGAAGTGACCGGATTGATGCTGTGACCCCAACTCTAGGGAATAGCAACAATCAGCTTAATTCATCTTTTCTTCAAGTGTACGTTCCTGATTACTCAGTGAGAGCCCTCTCAGACATTCAGTTTGTGAAGGTAGGAGAAGAGTGTCCTGTCTTAAGAAACAAAACTTGAGCAGAAAACTTGTTAGCGGGAACCCGTGCCCTGATAATGCTGACACGATGTGTTGGCTGTCTGCCTTCCCCACCATAACCAGAGTTAGTCCCTTTTGTGATTTCAGGAGTTGTTTCATTTCAATGAGGGCCTATTGAACGTGAGTCCAGAGCTGTGAGCTGCAGGACAGAGCCTGGAGCAGGAGCCTCTCTGCCCTCACACGCTTGCATGTATCAGCGTGTGTCTCTTGGGCCCGGGAGCAGGATGGGCTGCTTCATGTGTGCTCCCCTGTTTTCCTTTGTTTGTCTGATTTTTGCCCTCCTGAAGTAGCTCTGCAAGCAGTATGTTGAAAGGGATAGTTGGAGTAGAGAGAATACTAGTTCTTTAGGGAACTGGATATAACTACATCTTCCAGAGCGGGGTAGGGGAAGCTCCACTTCTCTCTTGTTAAATCAAGATTGGACAGAAATGTCCTGTGCCTTCTATCAAGTGCATGAAATGATTTTGTCTAGAGAAAAGTTAGCCTTCTCTGATATAATTAGGCTTTTCTCCCTTTTCTTCACAATCCTACAACCAATTTTTAAATAGGATGTATTACTTTGATGTTCCCTTGGATAAATGGCCCAAATGGTTCCCACCAAATTTTCTAAGAGAAACTGTTGAAGGGATGATAAAAGAAATTAGAGAGACACGATGATGCCCTTGAATTTATGTAGTAGACATTGCTATGCTTCTTGACAAAATTAGGGAGAACTATGTATCCGGGAGTATTTGTTTCTCCCATGTCAGGAGTTGTTCTTTCTCCTGTGTGTTCTGCTTACATTTCCTCATCACAGTCGATAATCTATATCTGTCTAAAGAGTGAATTAGGATGCCTAGGAACTTAGATTTGTAATTATGGGACCTTCCTGATGAAGCATGGAGGCACCTGACCCTCTTAATATTTTCCCCAAAGGGCAGCCGTCCACTTTTCCCCTAGGGAGCCACTTAGGGGCCAGACCAAAGAGAGAGGCTCTTCCGGGGCCAGATCTGATGCGCTCTATAGAAAAGGATGAAAATGAAAGGATGAGTTATCGCATTCTGTGTGTTTTTTCCTCTTGATTTTTGTTTCTACTCCATCTTCTCTGTTTGTCCTAGATCACAAGACAGCAGTACCAAAATGCTTTGATGGCATCCCGGATGGACAAAACTCCTCAGTCTTCAGACAGTGAAAACACTAAAATTGAACTGACTCTTACGGAGCTGCATGATGGGTTGCCAGATGAAACGGCTAACCTGCTCAATGAACAGAATTGTGTGACTCACAGTAAGGCCAATCACAGTCTACATAGTGAAGGCGCCATCTAGGACTTCTTCCCCATCCCTCTCGCCCTGGATTGTCATGGTCTGAAGCAGTGTTCTGCCGCGTCGCTGCTCTCCTCGGTCTCCCTAGCAGGACCCCTCTGGCCCTTCTCCCCGTCTGACCGCAAGCCCCATTAGTATGTGCTCCTACGCCATGCTGCCTCCTGCACCATTCTGAGACCAAAGACTTTGTGCCCTTCCTGGGAACAGCAGAGGGAGCGATGCAAGGGATGGCGCGGGAGGCAAAGACCCAGAGCCCCCCGCCAGAAACAGCGAGCTGGATTCCAGACACGTGCTTCCTCCTGCTCCAATAGAATCATGTTTATTTTTCCGGCCAGACCTTTTATCCTGGTTCATTTGCCTCCTTCTTAGATAAGCATGAAGAAGTTTAAAATTGTTGCAATTTATTTTTTCAAGAGATCATGTTTTTAAAAGTCTTTTGCAGAGTTTTAAATTGTTCTTGTTCCGTCTGAACTCTGCCGTGATCCCATGAACTGATCCTGATTTGGTGGATTTTGCCCCTCCGCCCCCATGGTCTCTGGTTTTTCCCAGCAGCCTCCTGGATAGGCAGCACCATCATTCATGGGAGTCCCTCTCTACCCTGAAGGACACAGTGAAGAAAGCTGGGGTCGATGTAAGCGCCACAGGACCTACCAAGCTCGCTCTTATTTGGGAGAGGTTCAGAGAGCAGTCTGCTGACCACGGGGGATGTGACACTTAGCGGGCCTCTTTCCCTCAGGAAGTCTTAGAATTTGATTTGAAAATGTGGTTTTGTTCCCACACCGGGGAATTTTAACAACAAAATATGTTTTATTGAATTTTAAACTTGTTGGATAATAGAACAATGGGCCTGGGGAATATTCAGCCTCTCCGACTGGTGTTTGGCCTAAGCAGGGATCTCAGGTTCAGGTCAGCCTTCCTCCCAACCCTGGGGCATCCCTTCTCTGCAGGAGAAGGGAGAGGACAAGGAGACCACCCACCCGTTCCTCAGCTTTAAAGAGCTCTAATTCCAGTTCCCCAAACCTCATTGTTGTTCATCCAAGATGCTGCTATACTGATGCCAAAAGGAAATCTTTTCTGGGGCTTTTCAAAAGAAATATGAGATGGACTCCAAGGCTCCTCCCTCCACATTGAAATCTAATGGTCTGAGAAGGCATTTCCACTTCAGGTTGTGTTCTTCAAGATGCAGTATTCGAGCCTCGGTTTCTGAGGGGGTGGGGACTCACTGGGGACCTTTCAGGGAAACGGCTCTTCGGTTTTCCCTTCTTTCCCTCTTCTTGTTCTTTTAGATGTCGTTTGGTGGCCAGGTTGTGGAGAGCCACCAGCACTCCAGGCAGCACTGCCATCTTTGTTGGGGGGTCTGCAGAGCTGGGGGGCAGGACAGGCTGGGCCCCGTATGGGCTTCCAGAAACCAAATATGTGTTATGGCCAGTACATGTATGTTGCTCTTTATTTAATACCAAAAGCCGATATCTGTTGTCAAATGAAGGCCAATAAGCCATTGCTGGACTGCTCAGACTTTCCACTTGTCCACCTTTGGAGTGTTAGCTTAAGGGAAACGTGCCTTCCAATGGCAGTATTCTTATATTGAAACGAACCAACATTGGCCGTGGCTTTCATATTGACTTTCAGTCCATGTTGCATCCAGACACTAGCAAACTATGTAGCATTTCCTTCTCTCCTTGTCTTTTTGATCTGAGTGAGCTCCGAGTCTGTTTACCCTCAATTTGAAGTGTGAGTGTGTTGGGGGGCTTCTCTCTCCCCTCAGGATTTTTCTATTCATTTGGGTTCTAAATGGCCCCTAGCTGGTATCATTGGGCTTGTCCTTTATGGGAGGGAGTGAGAGGAGGAGGGGGGTGGCTTTCTGAGAAGATGCATTATAACAGGAAGTTGATGAACTTGACCCAGTGGAAAGACTTGGTGTTCTCACAGAGCGAGTTGTTAGCTTCACTGGCATGGATGACATCCCGCAGAGAAAAGTTTAGATCATACTGGGCAAAGGGAAGAATGTGAAGCCTCCCCTGAGGGGCCGCTGGGCTATTTCAGATGAAAAGGGATGAGGAACATTCCTCAGCAGAGGTAAGATCTGCTCATAGCAAACTGCATCCTAGACAAAAGATTTTCACTTTCCTGATGGGCACTTGATGGGCTCTGAATAGAGCAGTCTGTTTTTGTGAAGAGAAGGAATTGGGATAGGCACCTGGGAATGTCCTTCAATGGGATTGGCCTAAATTTCAAGATAGAATACTTGAGTAGGCTGCCTTGTTGGTCTTGGGAGACCCCTAATCTTTGGACTCTATCCAACATCCTGGAGCTTTAGCCTCAGCAGTTTTCAAAGTTCTTTAGCCCACCTCCCCCTAGTCTGTTTCCATCTTTCCAAATACAGCCCCCCACACAAAGCTTCTGGGCCACATTTCCTAGAGGAAAGCTTAACGTGTTAGTGACCAGAAGAGGTCCTTTTTCCTAGGGTCTGATGGTCTTGCTGTTATTTCTGGTCAGAGCTGTCTATTGATTGGGGTGAGTTGGGAGAGACTCTACAGTATCGTGAGATATTGGGGAACAGACTAAAATCATTTCCTGCTCGCTTAATTTTGGGCCCAAGGTAGCTAAATCCATAGTTGTCTCGTTTTTATTCAATGGCTTTTTGAAGAATGTTCTTGTATGGAGGAACTCATGGTCAGGAAGTGAAGGCCTTAGTAGAAATTTTACCAGATATCTACCCTAGATCTTTGTGTATATCATGCTAACTCGTTTTCTGGAAATGAAAGCCAACACTAAGTGATGAATATTAATATAAAAAGCAGGTAATTGTAATTTCTTTTCAGTTTTTGAAAGTATTTTTATACTGAAAATTAAATATGTGAATACTTCCAATGTACTAGGTATTCTGAACACTTCAGACAATATTAAGATTCTGATTGCTCAAAATTCCCATTCTGGCCTCATTTCTCTTTGGGAATTGATACCATTACCCCTCAGATTTATGCAGAGGAGAACTTTAAAGCAGGATTGAATTCTTTACAAATTTGCTAATTCATGCCTCTCTTGGGACTGTATTATTTTGGCTTAAGACTTTCTCCTCTAATTTCTCCTGGGCATTTGTCAACATAGATCCCACCAAACAACCAAAAAGGAAGTGGGGATAGTGTCAGTAACTAATGTTAAGAATGTCTGGGAATAATTATTCCTGAATTATTCAATTGAGTTATAGTTTGCTAAGAAGAATGGAAAGCAGACTGGCTTCATGAGCTATGCCTCGGGACCCTAAAACTCCAGTGGACAGGCATATTATTGCCCCAGATCAGGAATTTTGAGCCAACCTTATGTACAATAGAAGCTCTTGAAATAGGGAGGCCTAAAAGAGGGAATAGGTTGGGAACCAGAGCAAGAAAATGTGGTGGGACCAAGTCTTGAAAGGTGATGATTGTCTGCAACATGCATAAGTTCTTTGTACCTAATGGCCCAGCATTCTCAGTCTGAAAAGATAATTGTTAAAATATGAGATTTTCTCTTTGACCCAGCAGACAAAGCATTTGTCAAACATTTCTCAAGACAAGAATTTTAATCTATTTGGAATCCAAAAAGGCCCTCTCAATTCCATATCAGTCCTTGACTACTCAAGGTCACGGCTCACTAAGACCTATAGTAGCATTGTTTGGACAGGCAGCTGTGGTTAGGTACAGGAAGGCAGGCATTGTTGGGGCTGGCAGTAGAGTCCCCAAGTTAGATGCCTTGGAATGTTTAGAATGGAAAGAGCTTCACTCTTTCCTCAATGACTGAGAAAGGAAAGGTTGATGGAAGTACATTTAGAGCATTGCCCTGGTTGGTCTTATTTCCTAAATGAATTTTTAATTGGAACAATAATCCCCTTCTCTGCTCCAATCAGTGCCAGAGAATGATTCTTTCTTCTTAAATGAAATTGTTTAAGGAATTAGTTAAGGAAATACAGGGATAGTAATATGTGCCTTTGAGGTGGGTGTTTTGTGTGTGTGTGTGTGTGTGTGTGTGTGTGTGTGTGTGTGTGTGTGTGTATGAGAGAGAAAGAGAGAAAGAGAGAGAGAGATGAATGGAATGAATGAATGTGTGTTTAGGCACAAATATTTGCCCGATGTGCCGTGCTGGGTGACCCTGGATTCTCCTCGACTAGTGTAGTATGATTTCCAAGCCTTCTGATTCATTACTAAGAAACCCTGCTGTCTTGAACTTTTTACTAACCCATTAAGCTCTGGGTTGGCAAGCCTCTCTTCGTTTGGTTTTACCCATTCATTTAACTCTGTCTCTTTCCAGAGTATGGGGTTTGGGTTAAACTGGGGGGGAATTCTTGGGCATGTTATAAGGTCACAACATGGACAGGAAGGAGATTCACAGAGTCAGATTTGTTTTACTTCATTAGTCAGTGGATCCTACTTGGATGGATTCCTCATACCTCAGATTTATAACTCCTTGTTTTAATCACAATTTCCATTCTCTTCAGCAAAGCTGATTTGGGAGCTAAATTTAGAAAAATCTTCCAAATTAAAGTTTATTCTGTACCCTTCCTTTTGAGGAATGAACGTCATCTCCCTATCAAGCCTACATTAGGAAGCTTCTGAGATCTCATTCCAGGGGTTGCCATCCATCCTATCTTTCCTTTCCCGAAGAGAGGCTTCCCGTGTCTGTAAGCAATCTTTTCCTGAGACTGTGTATGGAAAAAACCAACTAGGTGTGCAGCTTTGGTGCTTTCTAGATTTCTTTTTGGAAGGAGGGACAAGGGAGGAAGAAGTGTTGGATTCTCCCTCTGTGTCCATCTGCCTCAAGGTTTGCTTCCCAAAGAACCTCTGCCAGCCATCACTCCAGACTGACAGCGCTTGTCCGTTAGCAGAGACCAGGCAGCTGGGCTTCTGGAGCTGGTCTCCATGAGGAGGCATTACCTCACGGTGGCTTTGTTCAGGGAGAAAACTTGGCTGCAGGGCTTGGACGGTCCCCTTCCTTCTCTCTCCTCTAGGGATCTCTGCTCTCCGGAATGTCAACTCAGGTGCGCTCCGAGCTAAGCTGGAGCTGCCTCCACGATCAGAATTCTGCTTTAATTATCAGATGGAAAGTAAGACCGAGTTGTACTGAGCCCCTAGGAAAACAAAGGCCATCATTTGAGACAGCCGATCTTTGTTCACGCGCAGCCACCTCTTCACGAGACCAGAGTAACAGTGCAAAGCATTGTGGTCAGAGCCACCCTCCGTAGGCTGGGTAGGGAGTGTCTGGGAGAGGCCCCTTTCTGGAACTGGCCCAAATGAGTTTATTTGGGAATTCTACAGACCCTAATTCTTACCAATCCTCCCAAGAATCTGTCAAAAGGGCAACCCTCCTGAATAGTGCCAGGAAGGGGAGGGGAGAGGTGGCGGGAGGCACTCGTGGGGGCCTGGGAGGCTGGGATTCTGCAGAAGACGGCAGGACCGCCCCGGGGGGCCTCGGGAAGGTCGCTGTGGGAGACGAGTGATGCGGGCAGTTCCCGTCCTCCACCACTACTTGGTATCTAAGACGCCCCAAAGTCTGGGGGAGCGGATAACGGTCCCCAAGAGCGCCGCGTGCCGTCCGGCTTCAGCTTCATCTTTACATGCCGTCAGTGGCATGTGCCGAGGCCAGATGTGAGGGGGCAGACGGCGCCCGGTCAGAGCGGAGGGATGACTTCTCATTCCTGGAATCCTTTGAATCCTCACCTGTATATGCTTTATTTTGTATTATTATTATTTATTATCATGTAAATACATCTTCCTGTTTTCTTGCACAATCTAAGATGAGAAATCCTATCTGATTAGAGCTCCTACATATTGGGTCTAGGATTTTGCCATCTCATTAGACGGGAAGTCATACACTAATTTTGCCCTCATCAACTTGACCCCAGCTTGAGGATGGAGACGAGGCCTTGACCTTGCAGGCTACTCATTTGCCTTATAGGAGGCCTCAATAGTGATTGGTAGAAAGCTTTTGGAGAAGTAGGGAATTCTCTCCCATTGGCCAGGCAATTCCTAGGTGTCTGTCCCCTGGCTGCAGAGATAGGGGTGGTTCAGGGTACTGGGAAGAACAGAATTCTGTGCTTTCCTTCTTCCCTTTCAGGGAGCTGCTCTGGGGGCCCCAAACTTAAAGCACCTCAACACAGCTTTAGGGCTGCTTTCAGAGACTGGAGGTGGGGTGGGGGTGGAGGGGTAAACTGAGGCTCAGGGGAAGAAGCTCCGAAATCGCAATCAAGGTGACTTTAGCCTGGAACGATTTGAGAGCTGAAAGGCTGTCGGGGGAATGCCCAGGAGAAGAAGGGTGGAAAGGGAGAATAAATTGTCGATAACCAACAAGGCTAGGCCCTGGGGATGCTGGCAGCTTCAAAGCTGGCACATCAGGCAGTCTCTGCTTCAACCCTCTTGACTGTGCTGGACAAGCTCACCTTTAATTTCCTTTGCCGAGTGACAGGCCCCCCCAAATTGGAATCGCCTCCATTTCCCAACCTCAGATTGCAGAATCTGTCTGGATCATGGAAGCTGCCTTGTCCCATCTGAGATCTTAAAATGCCTTTTACTTTGATTTTGAGGTACCCATTTTCCAAAACAGTGACCATCCTCTTGTCAGCTCAAGGTGGCCAATGCAGGCCTTTGGAAAGGACCCTTTTTGGGTCTGATTTTCATACTCTGGTCTTTGTTCATTGTATCATAGTGTACATTATGTGCTTTTCTGAGATGGAGTCTTCTGAATCCAGTATTTGGGGCTGTATCCATAAACCTGACTAAGCACAATGACAGTGATGGATGATGTGTATACATTTCATAAGCTGATTGTCATAATGAATGCATTTTATAATTCAAATGATGTTGTAGATTTACAATCTCTCCTATTTATTTTGTACGGATTTATTTGTATATTTTGTGATTTGTTTAAAAAGGGTTTTATTCTTTTTAGATAAAATGGTGATTTTCTGTTCAATTTTCTGGTGGCTGTGTTGTTCCCTGTTCCAAAGGATGCTCAAACCATGTATTTTTCACTCCAGCTCCTCTCCATGCTCTGAATGCAGCCATGGACAAACAGAAGCTTTCCTGCCGGCCAGTCAGCTGGGCAATTTCTTTCAAGATTCGTGCACCCTCCAACTGAGCTGAAGGGGGCTTCCTGGCTCTGTGTCTGGCGAATGTCATCCCAGGAGAGTGTTTGCCCTTCTCTTGGGTTCTAGAGTCCATCCTCCTCTCTTCCTCTCCCCCCAGCAAACTAACGTGGACCTTGTGGCTCTACTGGAGCTTCTCAAAGTTCTGCAAAACACACAGCTCTCCTGAGCCATTTTGTATCCTGAGCAAAGCATCTAACTGCCTACGAGCCACAGATAATTTTCAGGCCCTGCATTTGGACCTGAATGGGTTGGCAGACCTGGCTCGGAATGTCCCCCTCCCTCTCTCCAAACCATCTGTGCCCAGGGCAGAGGAAGGACAAAGGCCGGATGAAGGCACGGACCTGGAAGCTCACTTACTGAATTAGAAGCAATCCAGGTCAGGGCGGCAGCAGGGGATGGGAAGTGGGGGAACCCCCAAATACTTTGGGAAATCAAAATAGTAAGTGGTTCCCCAAGTCTTCAGCCCATGGTCTTCATGATCCTCGTGGGTCTGTCGTGTTGTCCGACTGCATCTCCTCCTTTCATTTTTCCTTTTCTTACACCTTATTGCTCGCTGAAGGGCTTTTCTTGTTTGTACCTTCAAGAGCCCCCATGAGCCTGACTGTGGAGCTTAGCTTCCGGCATCCTCTGGTCTGTACTTGTTCATCTAGGTTTGGGGTTTCAAATGACCTTCTCCCCAAGAATCCAGCTGCTTGTCGCTCAGGCCTTTCCTTTCCCTACCATTCTGTATCAATGGGCACCTCTCCTCTTTGCGATCTGCTGCATTTGATTTCCGTTTGTCCTGTGGCTGGAGACCTTCTTAATGAAGAGCCCGTGGCCGTGCCTCCCTTTGACTCAGCCGCGTCCCAGCTTTGCCCCCACTTGCTTTACCTGGAAGCAGATTTGTGCACCGACATCTTCTCTGAAGGTTGTTTCCCCTCCTTTTTCACGGTGAACCTGCCCCCTCTGGCCGGTGCTTTCCCAGTCATTTGCTTTGTCTGGTTCCAAGACTGACTCAGGAAATGTGTCAAGGAAAATGGTGGAAGTAATTTCTTAACTGTGAGGACAACTACTTTGATGCCTGTGATGTCCCTTTGCATCCAGGGGTGCACATGGTTGTCAGTTCCTTTCTAAGCTTTATCGTGTGCTTGGGGGAGGAGGGGGTACAAGGTTGGTTCAGTTGGCCAGATGCCCTCCCAGCACATCTCTTCATCTCAGCATGTCTAATGATGGAATCCAAATCAATCAAAAGATTCTTTGGTGAAAGTGATCGGAGCAAAAAGATTGGCTAGAGTTGGTTTCTGGAAACTGTCCTTTTATACTTTTTGAAAGGTATTGACTTTAATAAAGAGATGATTCCTAATTAAAGCCGAAAACCATTGAATTATGTCGAATGGCTAATAAATACTTTTGCTTTCTTTGTATCCTGGTTTCATCATTTTCCTCCAACAGGACTTCCACAAACATTGTTTTCTGTCCATCTTCATTTTCCGATCACCTTGGAGGCCAAGCGGGCTCAGTACATGGGCAGGATTCTTCCTGTCTGCAGCGCAGAGAACAGAGCAATCCAGGAAAGCCCAGGAGATGTGAAAAAGCACAGCTGCCTAGTGAGGGTCTGATAGCCGGCCATGTCCAAAGCAGGCCTGGGGTAGATGGATTTTGGAGCCCAGAGACTGAAGTTTTGAGGAAATGCTAGGGGCAGCTCTCTAAGCGGTGGCCTGAGGTTTATTCGCTTCAGAGAGGAGAGAGCGCTAGAATCGGGCTCCACCATGCACTGTCACCAGAGAAAATCGAGGGCCTCAATGTTTGGCTTTATAAAATGGAAATAACCATTTATAGTGGGCAAAATATTTTGCCAATCTCTGAGTACTTATCCATGGGCCAGTAAGACAATTAAGCTGTTAGGTTAGACAGAACCAGATTTCTTCTTGTGATCCCTTCTGAGAGAATGGAGTTGGTGAAATGGGAGAAAATGGTGATGGAGATCTTAAGAAGGAATGGACAGTGAGATGACACTGTGGATAGAGTGCAGGCCTGGAGTCAGGAGGCTCTGGGTTCAAATTTGGCCCCAGATACTTCCTAGTTGTGTGGCCGTGGGCAAACCACTTAATCTTGTTTGCTTGTTCCTTGCCCTTCTGAGTTGTTAAAGGCAGAAAGTAAAGGTTTAAAAAAAAAAAAAAAAGATGGAGCTTACTGGGGTTGTTTTGAAATAGCTGCCCTCAGTCTCTCAGAAGGGGCCTCATGGGCAAGAGGGAGAGGTATTTTTCATAAAGGTCACAAATATTTTTCACTCCTTATGTTTTTACTTAGAAAATCGTTGGAAATATCTCTGTAATTCATGTGACTTAGGAAGCCTGTGATGCCATCTTCCATGGAAAGAATTTGCTCTGTGCTGCTTAATACCCAGAATATGTGGGAAGGCTAACCTTGCCCAGCCTCTAGACAGGACTTGCACAGCTTTGTCTAGACACAAAGTAGAGAAGGGCACCCTGGGAGGAAGAGCATTTTTGAGAATTATGTGTCTAATTTAGAATCGGTGACACTCTTCCCTGGGGTAGTCTTAATGTATGAGAAGCTGAAGTTGGAGAGATCTCTTTAGAGGGAAGATTCCTGTTTGGATGGCTGGAGGCCATGGAAGATTGTGGCACACAGGGTCAGGAAACCTGAGGTGCAGCACTGGGCTGTAAACAAGGAACTTTGGCTTCTTTTTCATCATGGAGGAATTCATTATTTAACAGGTTTCTGTTTGGTAATCTTCAGAAGATACTTTTACTTGGCCAAAATGGATGTGACCTTAGGAATACAAAGCTGCTTTGACTACTGGCACTTGGGGATGGCAAGAGGCTGTGCTGTCTTTATGGATCCTCCCAATGAGTAGATTGGGGGGCTCAGTTTGGAGTAACTTTTCCCTCTCAGGGGTTTTCTGCTGCCTTCTGTGCCTCAAGCCTCCACAGGTACATGGGCAGGCAGGTTTCACTCAGGAGCAAGCATCACTAACGCATGCCCTCTGCTCATGAGTTTCCACCGGCCGCTATCATCAGAACTGTTTCTTTTATAAAAGCTAAACCGCCGATTCATATTTCTAGGTTTGATTAAAGATCAATATACTTTTAGCCTGTCCTTTAAGGTTTAGGTTTGTCTTTGAAAGATTCTTCTTCCAAGAAATAAGACGACCTACTAGATCTGTCTAGTATCAAGAAACCCGATCACTTTCCATGAAACCCCAAACTCCCAAGTTTTTGTGGGTCATACCTGATTCTGACTTGGAGAGAAAAAAAAATGGAGAACAGACTTAAAGACCTTGAGACTGTTCATCTTTACTGCTGCTAAGGTGGGAGGACAGAAGAATGGTTATATGAAACTATCATCATAATCCCCTCCCTCCTTTGCCTTAAGGGGTTTGTTCTTTAAACATTATGGCAATAACTACATATATTTTCTGGGTCATGGATGCCACTTTCCCACCCACCACCAAATTGAGGTTAAATAGTTTCCATAATTCGGAATCCAGACAAGGTCTCAACCCCATTGGCACAGTCCTAAATATATTATTTGTTTGCAATTGGGCTATTTGTGGTGAAAGACGAGAGTATTTTAAGACTCCCTGTTGGTCCTATAAAAACTGTGGAGACTTCTGAGTTGTTGACAAAATATTCCTTAAATAAACTTGAGTTGGAAATCACTAAACATGGTCAAAGGACTTTTTGAACCTCATGTCTAACTGTTCCTCTGAGCACATTAGCTTATCTGTCAAGAGGCTGTACAGGCCTAGCCTAATCCTCAGAGTATTGCAGCATAAGGGGGCTTAGAGATCCTGTAATGCAGGGCACTCATTTCACAGATGAGGAAAATGAGGAGCAGCAACATTAAATGGCAGAAGAAACAGAGGCCAGTGTTGAGGCCAGGTCTGTCTTTTGCTCCCAACTTTGGGGCTCCTTCCCTGCCTTTCTGTATTAATCACTGGAATTTTAGAGTTCGGGAGAGCTCTGAAGAGGAGCCAGCATTGGCATTAATTTTCTGAAGTGAAGGACTTTGCTGAAAATACACCAAGCACAATAACACTCATTGCTTTGGTCAACCTGCTTTTCTGCATTAGGGAGTCATGGTCTCCTCCTGACAATGGAGTGAGCTCTGTTTTTCCCTCTCTGAGCAGCTGCTGGAGTTTGCAGAAATACTTGGTAGGTGACGAGACACACTGCGGTGACATGTTCAGTCTAGCAGCCTTTTGGTTCTCTCAGTAGAGTAAGGGCTACCTGAGATCTGGATGAAATGATTAAAGGAAATGATAGCTTCAAAAGAAGCAGCTATTCTATGTTCTCAGAAGCCTCAAGCTGCTTCGCAAGTGGAAGGGCTGTCACCTCCAAAGAGGAAAATTGGAAACCTCCAAACTGGGTTAAAAAAAAAAGAACAAAAGCCCTTACTGGTCAACTCTGCAAGCCCTCCTTCTCTGCCAGAGAAACCAGATGAGGAAATAAGGATTCAGAGAGCTGTAAAGGAAGGCAGAGAGTCTTTCTGCACTCGTCTGATCTTGGCCCCTGAGCTGAAAAGCTCTTCTACCTCTACCTCACCCTTCCCCAGGACGTGATCCTTCTGTAAGACAGAAGGTGGCATCAAGCTGTTAAGGGACAGAGAGATTCAGCAGAATTGTGGTTCTCTGGATTCCCTAACCCAAGACACTCAATTATTTCTGACTGCTGCCATTTCCCAACAGTGGGTATGTCCTAGCTGCCAAGGCCTCACCTGAATCTGTAATGAACTTGATGACCAATAAAGAAAGAAAGTTTAATACTAGTAAGATTAGAATCTATGGTGTAAGAAGTTAAAAGGCAAAAGGAAGGTGGTAAGCAAGTTTTTATTCTAGTGAATAGGACACTATAAATGCAAAAATGCAATTCTAGTATAAAACTACAGTCACTCTTGTCCTTTGGGTAAATTTTATCTCTATTGTTATTTGTAGAAACTATCTGCCTGATTTTGGTGACTCATATTTACTCACCAATGGAGCAGCTAGATAGCACAGTAGATGGAGTGCCAGGCCTGAAGTCGGGAAGACTAGTCTTCCTGAATTCAAATCTGGTCTCAGACACTTATTTTGAGCCCCAGAGCAAGTCGCTTCACTCTGTATGCCTCCACCTCTTCATCTGTAAAATGAGCTGGAGAAGGAAATGGCAAAATTTGCCAAGAAAACCCCAAATGAAGACATGAAGAGTTGGACATGATGGAAGAAACTGAGCAACCGCCCAAACTCATTAAAACACTTTTCTACTACTTTTGTAGTTGCCATATTTTTTCTAATTTTCCTATTTTTCTAAAAATTCAGAAAGATTCAAAATAATCTACATTGGTTAACCAGTAAAAGGCATGTAAGCAGAGAAACCAAACCCTTGGTGAGTAAGTATACTGTGGCAATAGATGTTATACTAATAAAAAGGAGTTGAACAAATCTTTTTTACACATTTGGCATTTCCTTCATCACACGTACCTTTGGAATTAAGTTGTGTCCAAAAAGAAACACTATGTTAAAGCTAAAATTTTTGTACCTGGAGACAGTCGGTTGTTACTCCACGAAGGGGTCAAAGTCATTCTTATTAGAAACATTACATTTTATTGAATTCTAGAGATGCTAACCCCATTACCCTCCCCTGTTGACCACGGACAGTAAGACTGGAAGAAAAATAAATGCAGAAAAAGATTAAAACAAAAAGACTCTCTACCCCCTTTATTAAAAACAATGGCATCAATGACAAAGGCCCCCTGCACCTGAAGGGGCCAGTGAGGGGCTGTGGGGGTGGACCCTTAGGATACAGTGAGTGGTGATTTACATTTGTTCTAAAAATCAGTAACGGGTTTCATTTTGGAGTACTGGGGTATGTCTATCTACACTGATTGCGCCCTGGGCTTCACAAAGCAACGGCTGACGGACCACATTTCCCAGCCTGCGCCGCTGCTTCGGCAGAGATGGGCAGGGCTGGGCTACATCTACCACAATCGTCACTGATTTCACATGCTGGGACAGAAGAGGGATCCTCCCTGCCCATTTCTAGGGGTCGTTGCTTTGTCCAAGTCTTTGGGCTAGGCCAGGGGTTTTCAGACTGAATCTGTAGGACATCTTTGGAGAAAGACTAGGCTTCTGTGCTGTCAGGGTGAAAATGGGAACGTGCCGGCAACCTGTGCTCTAGGAAGCCCAACAGAGCACATGCAGCCCTTGTCGGGAGGTGGAAATTAGGAAGCGTTACCAAACCAAACCAAACCTAAAACACAGACAAGAGGCGTTTCTAAGCTACTGACATCAGAGCAGCAGGCTGAACAGAGCAATCACTGAGAAGCTTAGAAAGAGAAACTTGTGCTTCGCAGACGACTAAATTTGGTATTGGAAAAAAATACACTTCCCCACTGATATACAATACTGTGTAATGCACTAAACACGGGTTTGGAGTAACAGCATTTTCAGACTGTCTGCCCCATCCTGGTCTAGCTCTACTATCTCCCCCAAACCTCCACTGCTGTCCACTTATTTAGAGAAGCCAATGGAATACATCATTAATGGAAGGGCCAAGGGGGCAGAGTCATTGCCAGCAACAGGAGGGAGCCACCAGCATGCACTTCGTTCTGAATTCACTCTCAGTTCTTTCAAACAGACTCCACTGGAATTTTGAACCATCTGCAAAGAGCGCAGATACAGAAAACTAAAACAAGGCTCACTATGATTAGAATATTTTTAAGTCTTCAGAAACTTTCCAGATGTACCTTTGGTGGAGTCCTCCCCCTACCCCCAACCCCACCAAGACCCTAAACAGGGAACTATCCCCCCTTCTGCCGAGCCCTGAAAGAGCTTATTTAGTGGATATTTTATAGTTTTCTCCATTCCTTTTTTCTTATTCCTCTTCCTCCTCCTCCTCCTCCTCTTCATCGTCATCTTCATCATGGCAGTGTGTAATTTCCTGGGGGGCCAGTGGGAAGAGGTTGGGAGGCTTGATCTCACTGATAGAGCGGGTCAACTGGTGCCGTTTATAGTCGGTGTCTTTAAAATCCACAGACGTACGGTTTCGTGTAGCAAGGGGGGATTCCATCTCATTGATGTCCACATGGATGTGCTCCACTGTTGATTCATGAGGCATCTAAATTGAAGCAAAAGGCTCAGAAAGAAGGCGGGGCACTGGGTCTGCTTCCACCCTGCCCCCACCCCAGCCCCACCACTGGCCACCCAGAACAGCATCTATCAGTCAGCAAGAGGATGAATTACACTAATTTATAAGTTTTCCCTGAGGGTAGGACTTGGTGCTCTCCTGGTGACTACACCTGGGGGTGGGAGGGGCAAGGAAGGAGGGAAAATCGTCTCTGTATACTAAGCAGAACTCTTTCTAGGAAACGTAGCTCTGAAACATCAGCACCAAGTGTTGGGGACGTGCCATGCAGTGACCACATCTCCCTCAAAGCCAAAGAGAAGGATCTCACACACTCCGGCACAAGTAATTCCAGCTCTGGGGGAAAAAATACACATAGTACTGTACCATTAAAGGACTTTCTAACTATTATTTCTTTCAAGGTGGTTCCTGCCTCTTGTAAGGAAAAGAGTAATTTAAGGTGGATTATTCCCATTTATATAGAGGGAAAACAAATGTAACAAGGTTATGTGACTTGTCCATCCAATATTGCACTCTTTATGTCACACAGCTTTGGTGATGACTAAGTTACCGCATCTCACCCTGAATGGGGGAGGACAGGTGGTCTAGACTGGCTGGCTGTGAGAAAAGCCTTTTTCTCAGTGAACAGGGCCTGGTCCCTTGCACAATGGTCACTCAAGTAAGATATACTGGCTAATGAAATTCCCAAGACGGACAGAAACCATCTCTGCTCTTCGGTACTGTATGTAAGCACCTTAAGCATATCACTAAGAGTTAGGGAAAATGTTTTTGGCCCAGTGGTTTTCCACAGGACTTGACATATTCAAAGAGGTTATGTGCCACTCTCCCATCCCCAATTCTCTAATTCCATTGGTTTCTATCAGCCTAGAAGCAGAAGCAAACAGCGTCAGTGGATATTCTCCTTGCTTTTTCAGGAAGTCTGAGTTCAGTTTGCTTAAAAGATGTGTTCAGGAGACCTTTGGCCTGAGAGTAGGCACCTTCTTAGTTGACTTAGTTGAGCTCAAAGTTACTAACTAATCCTCAGATATATCCCATTGTCATTACATCTATCTTTTTTCCCCACCAAAATTCAGGAATTCTTCTCTAGTCTAAGCAACTCATTGAGTAAGTTTCAAGAAAAAAAAAATGATGAGACATCCTCCTCTGGCATCTTATTTACATAGTGTTGGTCCTCTTTCAAAGCAGACGGGGTAATGCAGAAAGGGTGTTGAAATCTGAGGATGATACATGGATTCATAGCCCAGCTATGACAGTACCTGTGTGACCTTGGACAAGTCATTAGATTATCTTGGGGTCTTAGCTTCCTCATTTATAAAATGAAGGGGTTGGACCAGATGTCCTCTGAGGCCCAGACAACTCCTCTTCTTAAACCAACCTAACTCTGGCTCAAGGCTTGCCCATTGCTGGCTACTATGCCACCAGGGTTTGCCTCTTCAGTCCATGAAGGATATGGTTATGATACAGTTGCAGAAGAGATATGCTTTCATTAAATAGCTAGATGGATCAAACCATCACTATGTTCAGGTTGCTTGGGATCCCAGGTGCTATTTGAAGGAAGAAATTAATGAAAAGATCATAGAATGAAGAATCAAGAAACCTGGTTCTTGTCTCAGGTTCTATAACTTCTCAACTGCCACATAATCTTCCCGAGCCTCAGTTTCCTCATTTGTAAAATAAGAATATTATAATAGTTCAATGATCTCCGAGGGCCCTTTCAGTTCTAAAATTCAATGTTGGTCGCCTATTCAATCCAACAAAACTAGCAGCAAATCTTAGAAAGCATTGAGTATGTAAATATGTGCACTCACCAGGACATGAGCAGCTCTGAAGAGGTAGCTGAATGGATAATACAGGAGGTTGATAAAAGAAGCAGCATAGAGGTCTGCGTAACGCATCACTTGGCTGGCAAAGAGCGTCTGCCTTGAGCCGCTACGGAAAAGACTTCCCATCATCCCATAACACATGTCCATATCGTGAGTTACTTTCTAAAAGCAAAAAAACAAAAGTCATCCTCAGCTACGATGTGAATAGAAGGAATATGCAAATTAGAAAATGAATTTATTTTTAAAAAGTTATAATCCTGAACACACTCTCACTCTTTACCTTAATTCGTCTCTGAATGGAGCTGATGTCTGGGCGCTCATTACTGCTGCTGTCCAGGTGCCTGGAGGCAAATAAGAATCCAAGAGAAACCTTTAGATGCACATTTCTTGTCATATAAGAGTTCTCCTGTCTAGAGGGATCTTCTTGAGAGGAGAAAATGATTAACAAGAAAGATGGAAATATACTCACTTGTACAGTTCTGCCAAAAATATATCCAAGCTCTGCAGCTCTTCAAAGAGTGCTGGGTAGAGAAGGAACAGAAAAGGAGAATGTTTTAGATAATTTATACGGAAAAAGGAGAAGCATCAACTTTCCAGCTGCTGCTAAAACAGAGCTGAAGAAAGAGTACAGGAAAGAACAAAAAACAAAGCCTGGGGCTGCTATGCAGCATGGCTGCTCTCATCCCCTGCCAGGAGGCTCCCCAGGCAGACGCTCACCCTCCTTGCTCTTTCGACAGCATTTTACACTGCTAACCCCCTGATCTTCCTTTTTGCTTTTCCTTGGTCTCTCTGGAGGAATCCTTCCTCGGCTTTCTTCCTAGTTCCTCCTCACTTCCAAGTCCTGTCCTGAGAGGTCTTGCCTGTCTCCTCTCTCCATTCATTCCCCCTTCGTGACTTCTGTAATCACCTGTCTGCATTTAATGAACCTGCCTACAACCCTTCCATCATCTTTCTTTCCAAGTTAGGGCCCTGCATCTCCAACTGCCCGCTCAAACTCTCCATCTGGGCAGCCACTTAATAAAATGAACATGCCCAAAAGTACACTCTTCATCTCCCTTAATTTGCTCCTCCCCCCAACTCCTCTATGTCTGTTGATGGCTCCCTCAACCCTTCAGCTCCTGCCATTCCCACAGCCAAACAGTTGCCAAGTCCTATTGAATCAGCCTTCACAACCTCTCACATTTGTCCCTTTATCTCTTCCAAACCCATTGGATCTCCAATTCGCCCTTGGCGTTGCCTCCTGTGTAATCTTCCTAATGCCCTCTCCTGATATCCCACCTCTTGTCTACTCAAAACTTTCAGGGGCTCCACACTACCTATGCAGTCCAGGACAACAACTTTCCACGCTCGCTCCAACCTGGCTCCAATCTATTCCAGTCTAGTCTCATCCTGCAAATTTTCACATACTCTCTATTACTGTTCAACTTGAACTCACTCCCAATTTTGTCCTACTGATGATGGAGCACATTCCCTTCCTTTCTCTACCTACTGATGCCTCTACTTTCCTTAAAGGTGCCACCTCCTCCCTGTAGCTCATCTCCCTCAGCTGAAAGTGATCTCTCTCATCAAATTTCTCATAGTACTTTGGCTATATGTTATCTGTACTTTAAACATACTTCCCCCCATGAGTCACAGTTATTTGTTTACAAGTCTTTTCTTTATTAGATTAGTAATTTCTTGAAAGTAAGGATAAGGCCATCTAGAGGCTAACTAAGAACCTGGCATACAGAAGCTTACTAAATGCTCACACTAAATACATGAATGAATAAACAAATCAATGAAGAATAAATGCACTGGCAAGATAACACAAACCTCATGTTCCATTGGCTCAAATTCAGTATATGTAGAAAGGAAAGAGCACACTGTGCCATTAAGGGGAAAAAATCCCCCTCCGTTTTATACTTATCAGGAGAGCTCATGAAATTTTGGGAGAAGTGATATGTCTAAAGAACAGCTTTCTCTCTAGTTTATTTTCTGAGTTATTGACTCCCAAGTCAGAGATAATCAAGGATACATCTGGATAGTAGAGGCAGTATCGAATGGGAATTTTAAATGAGACTGGGGAAATCGGAGCAGCTGTATAGGAGAAAGAAGAGCGGATTTGAAGAAATGTCAGCTTCTGAGTCTTGGCTCAGCCAGCACATATAAGCTAGGAGAGCTCAGGCAAGTGCCTTCACTGCACTGAGCCTTAATTTGCTCCCCTATAACTACATGATGAGTGGGCAGCTGGGTAGCTCAGTGGATTGAGAGCCGGGCCTAGAGACGGGAGGTCCTAGGTTCAAATCTGGCTTCAGATACTTCCCAGCTGTGTGAACCTGGGCAAGTCACTTGACCCCCATTGCCTACCTTTACCACTCTTCTGCCTTGGAGCCAATACACAGCATTGACTCCAAGATGGAAGGTAAGGGCTCTAAAAAATAAATGAATGAATGAATGAATGAATGAATGAATGAATGAATGAATGAACAAATAAATAAATAAATGAGCAAGCAAGTAAATAAATAAATTAATTAACTGCATGATGATTGTGAAGATTAACTGAGAGAACATGCTTAAAGAACTCTGTGGCTATAAAGTCATAATACTGACATTTATAGAACAGTAAGGATTACAAAGTTCTCTGTGTATATATCCTCTCACTAGAGCCTAACAATCTGAAGAGGTGTTTCTGGTGCCTCAAAATTGGCCTGGATGGTCAAAGGGTCTGACACTGAGCTCAGTGCAGGCTCCATGACATTAGGCAGATTCTGTGATATACTAGAATTCATCCTCCCTTCTTAGAATGCAACAGCTGAGCTGCTGTCACATGTTAGTTCAGGATAGCCCTGGGAGACCCAGACCTCTCACCTGATGAGCCAGCTTAATTGGGTGATGAATCCATCACCACAGGACCATGGAAGGAAGGTGCCCAAGGTCCTGCCAACTGCTATCTTGTAGCTTCCATTTCCCCAGTTCCACTGATTCAGAATCAGTACCTCCTGGGATGAAAGCCCTCTTGCTCGGCTCCTCTCTCATCATTCTCACATCTCCTTCCAACTCACTCCTATCACTCTGGGCCCTATACTCCTTAGCATTACCACATCTCCCCTCAACTTCCTGGTCTCTTCTCTTTACCCACTTTCCATTAGGCCTTTAAAGCCTGACTCTCAGAAGAGAGTGCATTAATGGCCATCTTCCTGCACTGCTGCCCATTCTACTTCTCAGAGGCAGGAATAGCTTGCTTTCCCAATTCCTGACCCTCCAGTTACCCCATTACTCAGAAATCACTCCTCTTTTAAGATTCATTCTATCTATCCATACCAATTCCTATAAATCCTTGTTGTCATGATCTCTACCAGTCCACAGGTCACTCTCTAACCCTAGCCCTGCCTTATACTACTACTACTACTACTGCTACTATCTAGCTAACTAGCATTTATAAAGTATTCCATGATAATGCTCTTTTCTAGTTCTCTTCTAGTCTTACGGCTCTCCTTGTCAGTCTCTGACTGAAAAGCACATCAACTTCCCAGAACGGTAACTGTTCACCTAAGCTCCAGATTGGCCCTGCTCCTTATCTCCTCCTGGATGTCCCATATCTCACATCCATCCTCTTCTCTCCATTCCCATGGTCACCCCCCGTCCCCTATTCAGGTCTTTATCACCTCTCTCCTGAGTTACAGCACTTTCCTCCTATTTTCCTTGTAGGTCTCCTTGATTCCTGATCCTTCTCCCCTCTTTAATGTATCTACCACCTGCCAAAATAAGTTTTCAAAGGCATGGGACTAATCAAGGTGACCTTCTGCTAAAAAATATTCAGCAGCATCCTTTTGCCCACAAGATAAAATAAGAGCCCCTTCTCGAGATATCTAAATCCCTCTAAACCTGGTAACTACTTTTTCAAATTTATTTCATACTAGTTATCTTCACAAACTATGTTACCTAAGGTACCCTTATTTCTGAAGCTTGATATGAACATTGACTGGGGCAAGCCATTCTACACTATTTCCTTTGAATCCTCTTCTTCAGCTCAGCTGCTACTTTCTCCATGATGCTGTCCTTAATTCCTCCAGGTGTTATAAACTTGTTTATATACTGGATCTCCCAGTAGATTGTCAGCCTCTGCCCCCTAAAGGGCCAGGCCACTATGTTTTTGTCTTGGTGTCCCTGATGTTGATCAAAGTGCCCTTGATAAACTGATGTTTATTAAATGTCACTAAGCTATTGAATAGTACCCAGGTGCAGAGAAGTTAAGAGTAACACTTTCGTTAAGTGTCAAAAGCAGGATTAGAATATAGAATTCCCCTGGTTCAAAGTCCTATTCTTTTTTCATAAATGTAAGCTATTAGGGGGCGGCTGGGTGGCTCAGTAGATTGAGAGTAAGGCCCAGAGATGGGAGGTCCTGGATTCAAATCTGGGTGCAGACACTTCCTGGCTGTGTGACTCTGGGCAAGTCACTTGACCCCCATTGCCTAGTCCTTACCACTCTTCTGCCTTAGAACCAATGGTTCTAAGACAGAAGATAAGGGTTTAAAAATAAACAAATAAATGTAAGTTATTATCAACATCAGAGAGCACAAACACTTGGATGTCATAATAAAATGTATACAGGAGTGTTGAGATTTTAAAATGTGGGTTTGTAAGGAAAATATTAATGAAGCTGCTCATCTAGCATAAGTCAGGATAACCAAAATGTAAACTTCAAAATTTCATTTTCCAACTTCCTAATAGGAAGAAAAGACAAATAATAAGAGACTGACCAAAGTAACTTCCAACTCAAAGTCCCTCAGCACAATTAAGACAGAGAGCTGAGTTGAAATGAAAATCTAAGGATAAAGAATAGTTTCTGGGGGCAGCTGGGTAGCTCAGTGGATTGAAAGCCAGGCCTAGAGACGGGAGGTCCTAGGTTCAAATCCGGCCTCAGACACTTCCCAGCTGTGTGACCCTGGGCAAGTCACTTGACCCCCATTGCCTACCCTTACCACTCTTCTACTTATAAGTCAATACACAGAAGTTAAGGGTTTAAAAAAAAAAAAGAATAGTTTCTTACAACTTTTGTCAGTCCAGACGTGCAATTCCTGTGCCAATTCAGGAATCACGAGGAAAGTCCGCCACCCTTGTCGTTTCTTTGATTTCAAGATATCCCCAAAAATGTGGTCTCCAATATACAGAATATCCTTGCCCTTGGCCCCCAGTAGGTCACAAATTGTATCAGATGAACCTGATGAGTGAGGGAAACATTAGGAAAGAATCATGAGGAACAAAATAAAATGTTCTCTTGTCCATGCCAAGATTCCAGTTATATCAAGTCTACCTATCCCTGTGCTAAAATAGCAAGCATGATAGGTAACCATATGTGACTGCTGTAGTTGATTGAAGGCAGAATATAGGAGGGAGCCTCACTTCTTAAAGATAAGTGTCTGGAAAGACAAAGGTCTTTATATTCTAGTCTCTGCAGGTAAGTGCATGAGTGAACCTTAACACACTGGAGGCCTTCTTTTAACTATCTTAAAACTTCTTGAACAACCACAATTCACTAGCAACAATGAATACAGATACTAATGTTTCTTGACTTTAGTGATTATGACCCTCCAAAAAATAAGTGGCTATGACCTGACAGTGATCTTGTGCTGAAATGGATTTGCTTAGCGGCTTGTAACTGAATCTTCACTTGCACATATTTCCATAATTCCTTGGAAGCATCACAAAACCAAATACAAATGTCTCTGGATCACAGTGAGAAGCATAAGATGAAGATGTGCACAGTAGGGGCCCAACAAATTACTGAAGTTAGAATCAGATTCAAAAAAGTAAAAGAGACAGATTTATGAGAAACTCTTCTAGGAATCCAAGACAAGTTCAACAGCTTCACAGGCCTTTTTCCCCTTCATTTTTAAGGGAAAATTTATAAATCAGAATAAGTGGCCAACTGCTATACACATATCCACTCAACGATGGGAGAATAGAAATTACTAGTGCAATGAACAAGGGACAAACCAGAAATGACCAAGGTGGGATTTGAGCAAAGTCTTTTTCATTAAACAAAAGGAAAATCTATGACCTACCTCCTGAATAGACAATTCCATGCTGGAGGGGGCCTGTATAGGTACCAATTTTTAGCTTGCCAGTTTTCTGTGTGAAAAGAAAAATTCATATGATTCTCCTCTACCTATTCTCTACCTCAACCCCTGCCCACCCCTCCCACCCCCAAACCTCTTCTCAGTTCTTTACAGATTCAGCCAATTCAATGTTGATTCTTACTCGTCTGATCACATAGTTTGTTCTATTGCACAAAGCTCTTTAAGGAAGTTTAAAACAGAGATGAGGATGATGACTTAACACTCCTGATTGGTCACTTGGGGGACATGGGAGGAAGAGATGTTATCAAGTACATTTTTCTCTCCACTTACAGTGTCGACCTGCCTCAAGACTGTGCCTTCCCCAAAGAACAGAGGTTTCCGTGCATCCACAAGGATTAAATCAAAATAGGACTGCCATGGTCGGTGTGAACTTCCTGGCTGGAGAAGAAACAGACACAAAATCTCAGGCAGTCCTCAATTTAACAACTATTTACTAAGCACTATAGTCCTGCGTGCTGGGAACACCAAGAATAAACCCAATAAGACAGTTCTTGCCCTTAAGAGGCTTATGTTTTACATGAGGAACACAAAAATGCATAGATAATCTAAGGAGAAAGATCACTAATAACTGGGAAAGCAGGAAGACTACAGAGGTGGTAAATAAATTAAAAACACATCCAAGAGAAATCCTACATTTCTAAGAGCAACTAGAAGATGTCCAAACCCTTAAATTATGACCCTTTCTTCTACCAAATTAAGATATATAGGCAAATACTTGGAAAACCTCACAAGTACTATCTATAAATGTTAGCTACTATTATTTCCACCACTGAAACAATCAATTGTGAATGAAACCTGGTTTTTAAGGTCAATATTTCAGGGAAGGAAGATAGTCATATAGGGGACTAGATAGTGTGCATCTTGCAATTGTTAATTACTTCCCACCTCAGGCCAAAGAAGTATATTTGGGAGGTTCTTCAGATGCCAATAAATAATATTCATTGGCATAGTGGTGAGATTTAGCCCCTGGATATGTTTTTGAGGTCGTGAAACTAGTTATTAGTCAGTAAAGAAAAATCTGGCCATGTCTGTGACATCTTAGAGTGGAAACTGAGTGAGAGAAAGGATGGGGTAGGTTCAAGAAAGTACCTACAGAGTGGGACTAGAATATCAGGAAGCAAATATGAGGGAGGACAATTATCTGAATGTGGATCCTCAAAAGCATTCTCATGCTAAGTGCATGGAGAGTGGTCTCTAGGCCAGGTAGAGAAAGATACTGCCTCACATGGAGCTACATCAGAATTTGTAGAGTGGCTAATATAAATACCTAACTACTGTGATACACTCCTGTTGTCTCATTATGGAAATAAGGAATGTTCTGTATTTGTTTGCAAGTAGGAATGAATAAAAAGTGCTTCTGAGGGTGTAGGGCAACAGGTTTGTATTATTAGGAGCAGTTCAACAGCTATAAGACAGGCATTTAGAAGGAAAAATAAAGGATCGTCCCAGGCTGAAATGCATTTTCTGAGTCTGGGAGGTAAGTCAATAGCTAAGCTAGAGAACTTGACTCTGAAAGGCAGATCACTACCAGAAATGACATAAACAAACTGAATGGGATAATGATTTTGTTTCTTGGATGCATTCTCTAAAAGAGGTGTAACAACTTCTCTTTAGCTCATGGTCAACGTGGGAGCTTGTTAGTGGCATTCTCGAGAAGGCTTCAAGATTGTTCTTAATATGAACCCTGAGAAGGTAATGAACTTAAAATGGGAAAAATCTCAGAGCCAATATCACTTCTGGATGAATGCAATTCCCTGAAGCACATTCATTATTTTTAAAGTTATGATTTGTTAAGTTGCATACAGTACCTTAGGGCCATGCGGGAAATCAAACAAGTAAGTCATAATTTTCTGGAAAACAAACAAACAAGGTCCACATCATTTCTCTCAAAATCATACAAATTCTCCAAGATGGCATACACATTCCTCATAAAATTAAGAACATTTCCTTTTTAATTTGAGTCTTTAATTTTCCTCTCCTACCTTCCTACCCTCCCTTCCTTATTTCTGAAATGGTGGCAACTGGGACCAGAAGGAAATATATTATCATGATAAGCTGCTACCACCATCATGGAGATAGGTTAGTTGAGCTGGGAGCAAGTAAGACAGCAGGACCTGCTGTGGAGAGCTCTAATGAAGGCAGCCTCCCTCTCACCAAGTCTATAGCTAGAAGTCAAAAACAACAAAAGCTAGAACTTCTGAGACTTGGTTTTGCTATAGATTGGGCCATTACTGTCTTGCTATAGATCTTGAAAGAAGGAAGACCAAGATAGCTCCATTATACTTCTGTGAGAGAATAATGCCATTCTGAGAGTCTGGGATCCTTGGGGAGCTTTCCATGTATATCAAGGTTTGAGTTCCTTTGTATTATGAGCTAAGGTTGGAGGCACAGAAAGCACCAAAAGGTTGAGGAATGACAATCATGAGTCTTAAGGTTATTGACAGCCACAGCCTTTATAACACCTTCTAATTGACCTATTTTCTTAGGAATATCTGTATCAGAGGTCATGAGACCCTAACAGTGACACTGGCACTATGGAATCTACCACTCCCTCATGTAACTTTAAAGGGACTGATGGAAGTGACATACGGGATAGATGGAAAGACATTAAGAACTGAAGGGGCTGATGTTTGGTCATATAAGTGTCCACAGTCACAGTGGCTCCAGTACCATCTTGGGATTCAAAGTCTTGGCTGCTGCCTGTTCCTACCATCCCTAGATCCATGGCAGATGGGCAAGACCTAAGTCCATCCTATTTGACAAGAACTGCCATGGAAACTAGAAAGTAGTTTGACAGAAATTAGGTTTAAATAAACAACTTACATAATATGTTCAAAATGTATAAAGGACCTGGATACTAAAAATCATGCTTTAAAAAATTAAAAAGGGAATAGATTAGGTACCATTCACAATAGCTAGAGTGGGAGTTCTTAACCAAACAAGGGATAGAGATAATCACAAAAGAACAGTTAAGGTACATAAAATTGAAACAGTTTTACAAAAGCAAAAATCAGTGCAATTAGGATAGGAAAGGAAACTTGTCAAGTGGAAAACAAAAATTTTTGCATCAACTATTTCTAATAATGGTCTAGTGATAAATATGAAAAATGATAACACTATTGATACATTAAATTAAAAAGGTTTTGTACAAACAAAACCAATGCAATCAAAATTAGAAGGGAAGTAACAAATTGGGAAAAAATCTTTATAACAAAAACCTCTAACAAAGGTCTAATTACTCAGATTTATAAGGAGCTAAATCAATTGTACAAAAAAAAAAATCAAGCTATTCCCCAACTGATAAATGTGCAAGGGACATGATTAGGCAATTTTCAGATAAAGAAATCAAAACTATCAATAAGCAAATGAAAGAGTTCTAAATCTCTTATAATTAGATAAATGTAAATCAAAACAACTCTGAGGTACTACCTCACACCTAGCAGATTGGCTAAAATGAAAGCAAAGGAAAGTAATAAATGTTGGAGGGGATGTGGCAAAATTGGGACATTAATGTATTGCTGGTAGAGTTGTGAATTGATCCAACCATTCTGGATGGCAATCTGGAACTATGCTCAAACAGCTTTAAAAGACTGTCTGCCTTTTGATTCAGCCATACCACTCCTGGGTTTATACCCCAAAGAGATCATAAGGAAAAAGACTTGTACAAAAATATTTATAGCTGTGCTCTTTGTTGTGGCAAAAAATTGGAAAATGAGGGGAAGCCCTTTGATTGGGGAATGGCTAAACAAATTGTGGTATTTGTTGGTGATGGAATACTATTGTGCTCAAAGGAATAATGAACTGGAGGAATTCCATGTGAACTGGAAAGACCTCCAGGAATTGATGCAGAGTGAAAGGAGCAGAACCAGGAGAACATTATACAAAGAGATGGATACACTGTGGCACAATCAAATGTAATGGACTTCTCTAATGGCAGCAATGCAATGATACAGGACAATTCTGAGAGACCTATGAGAAAGAATGCTATTCACATTCAGAGAAAGAACTGTGGAAGTAGACTCTAAGCGAGCACCCCAGTGCAAACATCAATAATATGGAAATAAGTCTTGATCAATGACATGTAAAACCCAGTGGAATTACTTCTTGGCTATGGGGAGGGGAGGGAAAGAACATCAATCATGTAACTGTGGAAAAATATTCTAAATCAATTAATTAAATAAAATTTTTCAATCTAAAAAAATAGGAACTATTTGAAATAGTTGTATTTAAGCTTCTGTATAGCTGAAGAAAATTAGCTCATAGTCAAGGATACTAAGAGATTGAATAAGACAGATTTGTATCAAGAAATATGACTTAATAAGAAATTAATTCACCAGTTTTTCATATGAAATTAACATATGTACGAGACTAAAAAAATAATGGTCTATTTGTATCAAGAAATATGACTTAATAAGAAATTAATTCACCAGTTTTTCATATGAAATTAACATATGTATAAGAATTTTAAAAAATGTTCTATCGCAGCTTTTTAGAGAGAACTAAAACAAATAAATAAGGCCAAGAGCTATTCACCAGTAGTTGTCAAATGATAAGAAATAAATGTTCAAAAGAAACAAAAAATTATTGACAGCCATAAAAGAATCTGCCGCAAATCACTAACATGAAAAGAAACATAAGGGTCAGCTAGGTGGCTCAGTGGATTGAGAGCCAGACCTAGAGACCAGAGGTCCTGGGTTTAAAACTAACCTCTGGCACCTCCTAGCTATGTGACCCTGGACAAAACACTTAACCCTCATTTCCTAGTCATTATCTCTGCTTTGGAACCAATACAAAGTACTAATGTAAGATGAAAGGTAGGGTTTTAAAAAAACAACAACAACAAACAAACAAGTCTGGTGCTTGGGAAATTTAGTGGAATATCGCTGTTGTTTTTTAAAAAGACAAATAGGAAGAATACAGAAAAACATAGGAAGGCTTTATATGAATTGACAAAAAATAAAGTAACCAGGAATATATATATTGACTTGAATGTAAATGAGAAGAAAAACAACAAAAATTAAACTGAATGCTAGGCATAATCATCAAGCCTGGTCTCAAAGAAGAAATGAAAAAAAAAATGCACTTCCTTCATTTTACTAGAGAGATGGGGGAGTATAGATGTGAAATGTTGCATAATTTTATCAAATTCAATGGATGCATTTGTTAGTTTTGTGGAACTGATCCCTGCCTTTTTTGGGGGAGGTGTCTTTGGAATGGGGAATGTCTATGTGTAGGCCTGTAGTAGAGTAGATTTAAAAGCAGAAGATATCAGTAAATATTAAAAATAAAACTGAAGACCCAACCCTGAACTTTTGAAAAGGTTAGAGTTAGCTTTTGTTTTGAGGAAATTGTGTGTGTGTGTGTGTGTGTGTGTGTGTGTGTGTGTGTGTGTGTGTGTGTGTGTGTGTGTGTGTGTG